>NC_065597.1:62636814-62946250 GCF_024542745.1 Macaca thibetana thibetana | reverse complement strand
TTAGTAGATAGTAGTTTTCCCATCTGTACTCCGTCTTTCCCTTCAGCACAGAATGGTAGACAGACTTTTGTTATATCAGAAGTGTAACCACTAAATTGTCTGGTCTTCCTCTTTGGAGAGTGAACTAAAAAATAAAAAAGATGCAAGGGGCAACATCTCGTCAGATTTTCTAACCCACTCAGGGTTCCCCTGAAATGATGTGGGATGCAGCTGTCTTAACCTGCTGGAGAGTTTGCATGTGGGACAGAGCAACCGCTGCCCACATTGCACAGTGCTTGAGACAAGCTGAGAATTTTATTTTATTTTATTTTATTTATTTTGAGAAGCAGTTTCCCTCTTGTTGCCCAGGCTGGAATGCAGTGGCACAATATTGGCTTATTGCAACCTCTGCCTCCCAGGTTCACATGATTCTCCTGCCTCAGCCTCCTAAGTAGCTTGGATTATAGGTGCCCACCACCACACCTGGCTAATTTTTTTTTTTTTTTGTATTTTTAGTAGAGACGGGGTTTTGCCATGTTGGCCAGGCTGGTCTTGAACTCCTGACCTAAGATGATCCACTCACGTTGGCCTCCCAAAGTGCTGGGATTACAGGCGTAAGCCATTGCACCTGGCCTCAGAAGTATATTGACCACTTTTTTGTCAATACTTCCACGTATCAACAGCTAATAATAATTGATATTCAGAATGATGAACCCAAGATCTATAAGGTCCTCAAATACCTTCTAATTTATTAGTAAAATGATAAAGCCCGGTTAGCAGGACCTTTTGTTTTGGTTTATATTTGGCAACTGATGATCTTTTCACGGCATGGCACCTAGTTGTACCACCAGGGGTATTGAATTCACCATTTTCTTCTCCAATTCTGAAGGGAGCGTGGCGTGAGTGAAACCATTTCAGAACGGAACAGATCTGACCTAGAATCTTGGTGCTGGCATTTTTCCACTGTGAAAAGTAACTTAAATTTTCCCAGTCCTTGGGAATAACAACACCTGTCTTGGAGGAATATCAGGGAAAATGTTATACCCGATCCTGTATACTAATTACTATTACTGTTTCTGTGTCTTGTCCAAAAGGTGTGTGCTCACCAATTCTTTTGATTTCATCTGTTCCTTCTTCCCCACCAACAGAATGCCTACTGTATAGTAGGTATTCAATAAATGTTTAATGATTCATCACTTAGATTATCCTCTGAGTGAGAAGAGGGCTCTCATTTCTCTCCCCTACTCTACTCTATATGTATATGTATATGTATATGTATATGTATATGTACTTGTTTCTATGGCACACATCACTATGTGGCATGACATGTTTATCTGCTTATTTTCTGCCTCCTCCATGAAATGTAAGCTCCAAGAAGGTAAGAAATTGTATTTGCTCAATCCCTATAGCTCTTTTGTTTTGTTTTGTTTTAGACAGGGTCTTTTTCTGTAGCCCAGGCTGGAGGGCAGTGGCAGGATCTTAGCTCACTGCAACCTCCACCTCCCAGGTTCAAGTGATTCTCATGCCTCAGCCTCCTGAGTAGCTGGGACTACAGATGTGCATCACCATGCCTGGCTAATTTTTACATTTTTAGTAGACATGGGGTTTCACCATGTTGCCCAGGCTGGCCTCAAACTCCTGACCCGAAGTGATCCACCTGCCTGGTCTCACAAAGTTTTGGGGCTACAGCCCGACCTTTTTTTTTTTTTTTTTTTTTGAGACAGGGTGTCAGTTTGTAGCCCAGGCTGGAGTGCAGTGGTGGGATCACAGCTCACTGCAGCCTCAATCTCCCAGGCTCAAGTGATCCTCCTGCCTCAGCCTCCTGAGTAGCCAGGACTGTAGGTGTGGGCCACCACTCCCGGCTAACTTTTGTACTTTTACAAGAGACGGGGTTTCCCCATGGTGGCTAGGCTGGTCTTGAACTCCTGACCTCAGGTGATCCACCCTCTTCAGCCTCCCAAAGTACTGGGATTACAGGCATAAGCCACCATGCCCAGCCCTGGCTAACTTTTTTAATTTATTTATTTATTTTTAACGACAGGGTCTCGCTATGTTGCGACCAGCCTAGGCTGGTCTCAAACTCCTGACCTCAAGCGATCTTTCCGCCTTGGTGGTAAGTGCTGGGATTACAGGCATGAGCCACCGCTCCTGGCCTACTCCCTATATATCTCTAGTGCTCAGTACTGTTTCTCATTATTGTACAGGCTCAATAGATATTATTGAATAAATGAAGTGCAGGAGTGATGTCAGCAAAAAAAGGAACTCTTATTATTTCACACACAAAGTAAAACTCCAAAGACCATAAGCCAAATCACCTTGAAAAATTTGTTGCCTGGAAGATGGTGGACTTCATATTACTTCCAGCCATAAGGTTTTACAAATTAATTGATTTTTTGACTCACTTAGTGTGGGCTTAAACCATTTATCCAAAAGCTCTATAATATATCCTTTGAATTACTGAAATAATTAGAGGCCCGAAAGCAGAAATAATGAGTTAAATGCTTAGTTGAGCCATCTCTATTAGCGTTTTGCATTTATTGCCTTTTAGCATCATCTCTGCGGTGTGAGCTTCAGTGCACACTGGGTTCTTCTGCGGACCGATTCCATGAGTTCTCGCCTCATTTCCCTCCCTGCTCATTGGAGAAAACTGCAGACCTGCCCTTTGGTGACATCACCGCCTTGCAGCACGGGAGCTGCCTGTCAGACCTTCCAAAGGGAGCTACTGCCTTGTCTGAGCCCTGGCATGCCACCGCCCCTGCACCAGCAATGTTTAATAACATGAAGAATACAAAGGCTGGCGAGATGAGTCACTGTTGTGAGTGACCAGCCAAATTGAAATCTCCTTTAATGGAAAGGCCTTGAAATAACGAAATACAAATGCACTCTAATTTCCAGTGTTAGTGGGAAATGAATTGCATTTCCAGGTAGCATGCTCGCATGTGCTTCTTTCTGGTGGATGCTATAAAACACCTCTGAGCTTGAATTAGGTTCCAAATTCTTTCTTCAACCAGTGTTCAGCAAATTTCAGCATTTGCGTGCCATCTTCCCTAATTTTTTTGCCCTACCTGTCTGCCTCCTGTGTTATTATTTACTTTCTAGTTTTCTGTGATTCACTGTTGTTACTCAAATACCTTGGCTTAAAAGTAAAAAACAGGCCAGGCGCCGTGGTTCGCGCCTGTAATCCCAGCACCTTGGATGGCTGAGGCGGGTGAATCACGTGAGGTCAGGAGTTTGAGACCATCCTGGCCAACATGGTGAAACCCTGTCTCTACTAAATATACAAAAATTATCCGGGCGTGATGGTGAGTGCCTGTAATCCCAGCTACTTGGGAGGCTGAGGCAAGAGAATCACTTGAACCTGGAAGACAGAGGTTGCAGTGGGATGAGATGGCTCTACTGCACTCCAACCTGGGCGACAAGAGTGAAACTCTGTCTCAGTAAGTAAATAAATAAATAAAAATAAAAAATAAAAAAATATGAAAAATTCTCACTGCTCACAATTCTGGTAAACTAGTATCTCCTGCCGTAATAGCAATACCTGTCAGGTAGCTTTTGCTGTCTGCTAAGGACCTTGAGACAGAGATTTGAGATCTCTTTGATCAAAAGGAGAGTGACAAGTGTTAGGTAGTAAAGAAACAGTAAATGCAAACCAAGGCTTTCTCCTTAAAGCAATGAAGTACATTGAAAAGGGAATACTGCCAGGAGCTCCTTTGTGGTGATGGGTTCTGTATCAGGATTATGCTGGTCGTTGTACAGAGGTATGCACAAAATAAAATTGTGTAGAACTACACACACACACACACACACACACACACAAATACATGTAAAAACTGGTGAAATCTGAGTGAAGTCTGTAGCCTAGTTAACAACATTGTACCAATGCCTATTTCTTGATTTTGATATAGCACTAAAGTTATATAAGACATCACCATTTAGCTGGTTGAAGCACACACAGGACTTTCTGTGTTATTTTTGTGGGAACATCCTATAGGTCTGCATTATTTAAAAAAAAAAAAAATTGGCTGGGCGTGCTGCCTCATGCCTGTAATCCCAGAACTTTGGGAGGGTGAGGCAGGTGGATCACTTGAGGTCAGGAGTTCAAGACCAGCCTGGCCAACATGGTGAAACACCTTCTCCACTAAAAATACAAACAAGAGCTGGGCATGGTGGCGCGCACCTGTAATCCCAGCTTCTCGGGAGGCTGAGGCAGGAAAATCGCTTGAACCCAGGAGGCAGAGGTTGCAGTGAGCCAAGATTGTGCCACTGCACTCCAGCCTGGGCAAGAGAGCAAGACTCCATCTCAAAAAAAAAAGAAAAAATTCACGGAGGGGAGTATTATCTTCTCTGTGTGACCTGCACCTGTGTACCACCTACAATCAACATGTGTCACTTTGGGCAAAAATTGGTGTATCTTTTTCTGCAGATAAAAACCTAAGTATATTCATTTATCTGGCTTTGGGCTCCTAAAGAATAGGACATAGTATCATTAGAGGCAGGAGAGCATTGTGGTTAGGAGTCTAGGCTCAGAATTCCAACAGAAATGGAGGGAATCTCAGATTTACTTTGCCAGTAGAGAGACCTTGAGTAATGGTCTTAACCCTCTCATAGTCTAAGTCTTTTTGATTTAAAAGTGAAGATAAGGTGATTATGTTATGTTTCTCATAGGGGTTTTAGGTAGATTTTATGAAATAATTCAGGTAAGGTACTTTGCATATGACATGGCACTTAATAAATGCTCAATAATTACTTATTTATCTTTATCATCTTCTTTCTCTTATTCTCCCTCTTTTTCCATCATCTTCGTCATCATCATCACCAACCAATCAATTATTATCATTGTTATCATAATGGGTTGAATTGTGTCCCTTAAAATAATGTGTTCACATTCTAACCCCTGGTGTCTGTGATTGTGACCATATTTGTGAACGAGGTCTTTGCAGATGTAATCAATCAAATTAAGATGAAGTCATACATGCTTGCAGTGACCCTACTTCACTGACTGGTGTCTTTATAAAAGAAAGAAGAGGGTGATTTGGAGATAGAGACAAGGACAAGATACTTAGGAAAGGAGACATGTAAAGATGAAGGCAGAGGCCAGGCACGGTGGCTCACGCCTGTAATCCCAGCACTTTGGGAGGCCAAGGTGGGTAGATCACATGAGGTCAGGAGTTTGAGACCACCCTGGCCATCATGGCAAAACTCTGTCTCTACTAAAAATACAAACATTAGCTGAGCATGGTGGTGCACACCTGTAATCCCAGCTGCTCAGGAGGCTGAGGGTTGAGAATCACTTCAACCTGGGAGGCGCAGGATGCAGCTCCAGTGAACTGAGGTCACACCATTGCACTCCAGCCTGGGTGACAGAGGAAAACTCTTAAAAAAAAATGGGAGTTATACTGCCACCAACCAAGTAATGCCAAGAATTGCCAGTTGCAGCTAGAAGCTAGAAGAGGCAAGAAAGAATTATTTTCTAGAAAGTTCAGAGGGAGCATGACCCAACTAACACCTTGATTTTAGACTTCTAGCCTCCAGAATTATGAGAGAACAAATTTCTATTATTTTAAGACAGCCAGTCTGTGATATTTCCTTATGGCAATTCTAGGAACCTAATACAGATTTTGGTACTGGGAAGTGGAATGCTGCTATAAAAAAAATACCTACAAATTGGCTGGGCACAGTGGTTCATGACTGCAATCCCAGCACTTTGGGTGGCCAAGGCGGACAGATCACTTGAGATCAGGAGTTCAAGACCAGCCTGGCCAACATGGTGAAACCCTGTCCCTACTAAAAATACAAAAATTAGCTCGGTGTGGTGGCATGTGCCTGTAGTCACTGCTACTTGGAAGGCTGAGGCATGAGAATTGCTTGAACCTGGGAAGCAGAGGCTGTAGTGAGTTGAGACTGTACCATTGCACTCCAGCCTCGTTGACAGAGGGTGACTCTGTCTCAACAACAACACACACAAAGAAAGAAAGAAAGAAAGAAAGAAAGAAAGAAAGAAAGAAAGAAAGAAAGAAAGAAAGAAAGAAAGAAAAAGAAAGAAAAAGAAAAACCTAAAAATGTGGAAGTGGCTTTGAAATTGGCTAGTGGGTAGAGGCTGAAAGAATTTTGAGGCATTGACAGAAGAAGGCTAGATTGCCTTGAAGGGTTTATCGGTGGAAATATGGACATTAAGGGAGATATACTGATGAGAACTCAAAAAGAAGGGAAGAGGCTGGTAATGAAAACTGCTATGGTTTTAGAGAACACATATATTGTCACAAATAGTCTGTTGTAGAAATATGATAATGAAAGGTGCTTCTGTTGAGGCCTCAGAAGTAAATGAGGAAACAAAAAAACCATAGAAATAAAAGTAAAAATTAAAAAAGGAAATGAGGAAACCAAAAAAATTATTGCACACTGGAGGAAAGATGATTCTTGTTATAAAGTGCCAGGAAACTTGGCTGAATTGTGTTCTATTATTTTGTGCGAAGTAGAACTTGTAAGCAGTGAATTTGCCCATTTAGCAGAGGAGATTTCCAAGCAAAGTGTTGAAGGTGTGGCCTGATTTCTCCTTGCATTTATAATAAAATGCAAGAGGAAAGAGTTAAATTGAGGAAAGAACTACTAAGCAAGAAGGAGACAGAACTTGGTGATTTGAAATAATCCCAGTCTATCTATATTTCAAAAGATGCTAAAACATGCTCTGGAGAGAATTCCCATAGAGAGACTGGAAAACCATTTGCTAAAGAGGTTGAACTTTTAAAAAAAAATAGGGTCTCTCTCTGTCACCCAAGCTGGAGTACAGTGGTGGGATCTTGACTGACTGCAACTTCTGCCTCCCAGGTTCAAGCGATTCTCATGCCTCAGCCTCCAGAGTAGCTGGGACTACAGGCACGTGTCAACACACCCAGTCAATTTTTGTATTTCTTAGTAGGGATGGAGGTTTCACCACATTGCCCAGGCTGGTCTTGAGTTCCTGACCTCAACTGATGCACCCACCTCAGCCTCCCAAAGTGCTGGAATTACAGATGTGAGCCACTACGCCTGGCCTCATCTTTTTGATTCTGACTGCCGTCTCTTGTTTCTAAAAAGACTGAATATTTGGCTAATGGAAGCAATCAGCCATCCTATCAGAAGCCAGGAATAGAGATGAGATTATCCAGGAAAGGGCTGTGGAGAACCCTCTTACCTGATGGTGTGGACTCTGTGAGTTGCACAGGAGACCCACAAAGTTTTGAGAATATTATATCAGCAGAAGCACTGTCTCCCTGAACTGAAAGGGTCAGAGGCAGAATGAAATGAAGCGAAGGTGTTGGACTTCCAAAATGTCACGGGCAGGATATGAACTCATAGAGGTACCGAGTTTCAAACATGTGTTCCCTTCAAGAAAAAGGAAGAATGACTCTGAGGACATCCCTAAGACTGACAGGGCTTCTATAGGCTCAGAAGGCAGAGCATCAGCCCTTTGAGGATTATTTTCAGGCCTTGAGACCTAATGAAATTTGTCTTGCTGAGGTTTTTTATTTTTTTAGACAGAGTCTTGCTCTGTCTCCCAGCCTGGAGTGCAGGGGTGTGATCTCGGCTCACTGTAACCGCACTGCCTTCCAGGTTCAAGTGATTCTCCTGCTTCAGCCTCCCAAGTAGCTGGGATTACAGTTGTCCACCACCATGTCTGGCTAATTTTTGTACTTTTAGTGGACACGGGGTTTTGCCATGTTGATCAGGCTGGTCTTGAACTCCTGACCCCAGGTGATCCACCCACCTTGGCCTCCTAAAGTGCTAGGATTACAGGCATAAACCACCATGTCTAGCCTTGTCTTGCTGAATTTTGAACTCACTTGGGACAAATGACCCCCTTATTCTTTCCATTTTCTCTCTATAGGAATGGGAATGCCTGTCCTATATCTGTCCCATCATTGCATTTTGGAAGCAGATAACTTGTTTTATACTTTCACATTTCCACAGATGAAGAGAATTTTTGTCTCAGGATTCGCCATACCCAGAGTTGCACCCAAGCCTGATTTAGATGATTTTGATGGTAAGATTTGGGACTTCTCGAATTGATTTTTTTGTTCTTGTCATTTGTTTTGAGACAGGGACTTGTTCTGTTGCCTAGGCTGGAGTGCAGTGGCATAATCACGGCTCATTCCATTCTCTGCCTCCTTGGTTCAAAATATCCTCCCGCCTCAGCATCCTGGGTAGCTGGGACTACATGTGTGCACCACCATGCCTGACTAATTTTTGTATTTTTGGTAGAGATGGGGTTTCATCATAATTCCCAGGCTGGTCTTGAACTCCTGGGCTTAAGCGACCCACCTGCCTTGGCCTCCCAAAGTGCTGGGATTTATAGGCATGAATCGCCATGTCCAGCCTTTAAGTCTCTATTTCTGTTCTGATCTTTATTATTTCTTTCCTCCTATTAATTTTGGGTTTAACATTTCTGTACATTAATAGTGAATGATCTGAAAAAGAAATCAAGAAACCAATCCCATTTACAATAGCAACAAAACGAAATGCTTAGGAATAAATCTAATCAAAGAGGTGAAATATAAAACATTGAAGAAAGAAATTGAAGAAGACACGAATAAATGGAAAGATATCCCATGTGCATGGCTTGGAAGAATTAATATTGTTAAAATGTTCATACTACCCAAAGCAATTTACATATTCAATGCAATCCCTATCAAAATACCAATGACATTATTCACAGAAATAGAAAAAACAATTCTAAAATCTGTATGGAACCACAGAAGGTCCTGTATAGCTAAAGGAGTCTTGAGCAAAAAGAACAGAGGTGGAGTCATCACACTACCTTCAAAATATATTACAAAGCTATAGTAACCAAAAACACATGGTACTGGCATACAAGTAGACACATAGACCAATGGAACAGAATAGAGAACACAGAAATAAATCTGCACACTTATAGCCAGCTGATTTTTGACAAATTTGCCAAGAACCTACACTGCGGAAAGGACAGTCTCTTTGGTAAATAATGCTGGGAAAACTGGATCTCCCTACACAGAAGAATGAAACTGGATCCCTATCTATCGCCATATACAAAAATAAACTCAAAATGAATTAAAGACTTACATGTAAGACCTGAAATAATAAAATGACAAAACTACTAGAAGAAAACATAGGGAAATGCTTCTTGACATTGGTCCATGGAAGGATTTTTTTTTTTTTTTTTGCATAAGACCTGAAAATCACAGGCAACAAAAGCAAAAATAGAAAAAATAATGTGATTATTTAAAGCTAGAAAGCTTCTTCACAGCAAAGGAAACAATGAACAGAGTGAAAAGACAACCTTCAGAATGGGAGAAAATATTTTCAAACTATGTATCTGACCAGGGGTTAATATCCAGAATGTATAAGGAACTCAAACAACTTAATAGCACAAAACCCCAAACAATCCAATTAAAAATGAGCAAAAGGCTTGAATAGACATTTCTCAAAGAAGACATATAAATGACCAACAGGTATATGAAAAAATGCTCAACATCACTAATCATCAGGGAAATGCAAATCAGAACTACAATGAGATATCATCTTACCCCAGGTAGAATGGTTACTATCACAATGACAAAAAACATATGTTGGCATAGATGTGGAGAAAGGGGAACCCTCGTACACAGTTGGTGGGAATGTAAATAAGTACAGCCCTTATGGACAACAGTATGGTGGTTCCTCAAGGAACTAAAAATGGAGCTCCCATATGATCCAGCAATCTCACTACCAGGATTGAAATAAATATGGGAAATGAAATCAATATGTCAAAGAGACATGTGCACTCCCATGTTTATTGCAGCACTATTCACAATAGGCAAGGTATGAAATCAGTCTAAGTGTCCATTAACAGATGAATGGATAAATAATATGTAAGTGTGTGTATATCTATCTATCTATCTATCTATCTATCTATCTATCTATCTATCTATCTGCAATGGAGTACTATTCAACCATTAAAAAGGAGGAAATTCTGTCATTTGCAGCAACCTGGATGAACCTGGAGGACATTATGTTAAATGAAATAACCCAGGCACAGAAAGACAAATACCACATAATCTCCCTCCTATGTGGAATCTAAAGAAGTTGATCTCACAGAAGTAGAGAGTAGAATAGTGGTTACCAGAGGCTGCAGAGGTTAGTGGAGAGGAGGAGATAGGGAGAGATTGGTCAACAGGTACAAAGTTACAGTTAGGTAGGAGGAATAAGTTCTTGTGTTCTACTGCACAATAGGGTGACTATTGTTAACAATATATTTTGTGTCGTTGTTGTTGTTGTTTTTTGAGATGGAGTCTCGCTCTGTTGCCCATGCTGGAGTGCAGTGGCATGATCTTGGCTCACTACAACCTCTGTCTCCCGAGTTCCAGTGATTCTCCTGCCTCAGCCTCCCTGAGCTGGGATTACAGGTGCATACCACCACAACCAGTTAAGTTTTGTTAAAAATACAATACTAAAAATGTAGAGCTGGGGTTTCACCAGTTGGCCAGGCTGGTCTCGAACTCCTGACGTCAGGTGGTCTGCCCGGCTTGGCCTCCCAAAGTGCTGGGATTACAGGCGTGAGCCACTGCACCTGGCCAACAATATTGTATTATATATTTTGAAATAGCTAGAAGAGAGAATTTTGAATGTACTTACCACAAAGAAATGATAAATGTATGAGGTGATTGACATGGTAAATATCCTGATTTAATTTTTACACAATGTGTATATATATATTGAAACATCACACTATACCCCACAAATATATATTATTATTATGTGTCAACTAATAACAAAATAGCTAAGAATAACAAATAACAAAACAAAAAAAATAATAAGCTGCAGACCACAAAGCTTATTAGAAGTAAAGTAAGGTTAATCCTTAAATGCATTAGATTTAGATTTATGATTCCTGTAACTTTGCTATGAAACATTAATCATTCATAGCAAAGTATTTCCTTTAGCTGATTATATATATATTTTTTCTCAGTTAATTCAATATTATTCCACATTTAGAGTTAAAAATTTTCTATCAGGGTTTTTTTTTTCCTACTTCAATTTGCTTCCTCTGACAGGATACAAGACAAACACCCAGTTTGCCTGAGTTTTTGAAGCATATTTCCTTTGCCCACTTGAATGATCAATAAAGACATAATTCCAATTGGCAAAGTGAATAGGGGGTTCTACCAGATTTTAATACACAGTAAAATATATGAAGTAAACCAGAAGTAATGTTTTCCCTGACAAAACTACTTTGAAAATCACTTTCAATTCATGTACCATGAAAAATGTTTACATTTTCCCCCAATGATATAATTATAGAATTGAGATACATCTTATATACCTGCATAGCTTATGGGCTAACAAAGATGATAGTAACCCAGATAAACTGTGTGTTAGTTTTTCATATGTCTCAATGGGGAATCTTTTTTATTTTTTTGAGACAGGGTCTCGCTCTGTCTCCCAGGCTGGAGTGCAAGTGGTGTGATCCTGGGTCCCTACAACCTCCGCCTCCCAGGTTCAAGTTATTCTCATGGGTCAGTCTCCTGAGTCGCTGGGACTGCGGGTGCCCACTACTATGCCCAGTTAATTTTAGTATTTTTAATAGAGATGGGGTTTCACCATGCTGGCCAAGCTGATCTCAAACTCCTGACCTCAAGTGATCCTCCTGTCTTAGCCTCCCAAAGTGCTGGGATTACAGGGGAGAGCCACTGCGCCCAGCCTCTTTTGTTCTTTTAAATTACCTTGCCCTCAACTTCTTGGTCAATGCCTATATGAAATTTTAGCAAAGCAGTGATTGAAAAGCAGAGAATTTAAAGTCCCAGAGTTGGTGGAGTAGTTCATCCGGAAGCATCCGCCAAGTGATTGGCTTTTGGGGGATGGTAGGAATAGAACAGGTCCGAGGAGTTACTTTTCTGGAAAATCAGGAAGTACTCATTGCCTCTCGTTCTTCAACTGAAGAAGGATTAACCAAGATAACGTGATTACATATTTGGCAAAGAGCTTCAGACCTCACATCTTGCCTTACTCTCAGAAAGAGAATGAGGATGCTGTTGGACCAGAGAGAAGAAAAGAACCAGTTCATGCTGATGCTGCCACATTTACATCCCTGAAGAGCAATACTGAGGAAACTAAAATTTGTGTGCCAGGCAAGCACTTAAAATACTTCATCTTTTTTTTCTTTTTTTTTTAGATGGAGTATCACTCTGTCACCCAGGCTGGAGTGCAGTGGCATGATCTTGGCCCCCTGCTATCTCCACCTCCCTGGTTCAAGCAATTCTCCTGCCTCAGCCTCCTGAGTACCTGGGATTACAGGCGCCTGCCACCACGCCTGGCTAATTTTTGTGTTATTAGTAGAGACAGGGTTTCGCCATGTTGGGAAGGCTAGTCTTGAACTCCTGACCTCAGGTGATCTGCCCACCTCAGCCTCTCAAAATGCTGGGATTACAGGCATGAGCCACCACACCCAGCCAATACTTCATCTTTTTAAGTCCTACCAACATATGTAAGAAAGATGTCAATGCTTTCTTATAAATAAGGAGCCCAAGGCTCAATGAGGCTCATTTGTCCCTGCTTTTATTTTGTTAATTAGCATTTATTGAGTACTCTTGCTAGGTGTCAGCACCTGTATAAATTATTTACGTATATTGTCTCATTCGGTCTTCAAAGCTTGTGTGCCATCATCCATACCACAGGTGAGAAAAGTATGCATAAGAAATGTTAACACATTTCCATTCTTAGGGTCGGAGGGCAATAGATAAACACTCCTAGAACAAATTGAGGAACAAGAGGCAGTAGTCAGAAAAAAAGAGATCAGGCCAGGCGTGGTGGCTCACGCCTGTAATTCCAGCACTTGAGACGGGAAGATCACTTGAGGTCAGGAGTTCAAGATCAGCCTGGCCAACATGGCAAAATCGCCTCTCTACTAAAAATACAAAAATTAGCTGGGTGCGGTGGTGTGCACTTCTAATCCCAGCTACTGAGGAGGCTGAGGAGGGAGAATTGCTTGAACCCAGTAAGTAGATGGAGGTTGCAGTGAGCTGAGATCACACCACTGCACTCTAGCCTGGGCAAGAGAATGAGACTCTGTCAAAAAAAAAAAAAAAAAAAAGGAAAGAAAGGAACAAGGAGAACAAAACACCACGTGGAAGACTGGTGGCCTTGTGAATGAAGATTGCTTTCCAATATGTCACAGGCTGAAGGTCACACACATAGCTTGTAAGCAGAGAAGATGGGATTTGAACTCTGATCTGCATGACTCCAGAGCCCAGGCACTTACCTACCCTACTCTCCTGCTCTTACTCTCTTTTTCAGTGAAATAATGGTATAAGGAAATCTTATAAAAACAAATTCAAATCTTGACTACCCACAGGCACTTCTACTTACTCTCATTAACTGGTTAGCTAAGAGTTAACGATCACTACAATTATTTCAGTCTTGCAAATGAAACATCTATTGACAAATGGTCCTCTGCTTGATTTAGCAAATGAAATCAGGATTTTTTTTTTTTTTTTTTAAATCTTTTAGAGACAGTGTCTCACTCTGTTACCCAAGCTGGAGAACAGTGGCATGATCTTGACTCACTGTAACCTCTGCCTCCTGGGTTCAAGCAATTTTCATGTCTCAACCTCCTGAGTATTTGGGATTACAGGCATGTGCCACCATGCCTGGCTGATTTTTGTATTTTTAGCAGAGATGGGGTTTCACCATGTTGGCCAGGCTAGGGTCTCAAACTCCCGCCCTCAAGTGACCTGCCCGCCTCGGCCTCCTAAAGTGCTGGGATTACAGACATGAGCCATCATGCCCCACTTGGAATCAGGTCTCTTAATTGCAAGTGATAGGAGTCCAAATCCAATCAGCTGTAACCAAAGGTTACTTTTATTAGAGGGATTCTTGAAAGTCATGCAAAGGAAGAGAAGGTTGAGTCAAACTGGCAGAAGAGCAGAGCAGAGATGCTGCTGAGCTTCCATTTTAGGGTAATAGGAGGCACGACCTGCCAGAAATCCCAGCCCGGTTTCTGCAGTAGCAGAAGCGAGTATTCGTGTATCAGCTTCCTGTTGCTGCTGTAACAAGTGACTGGAAATCGCCTGGCTTAAAGCCACACAAATCTATTATTTTCTGACACTGGAGGCCAGAAGTCTGACACTGGGCTGAAATCAAATATTGGCCAGGATGTGTTCCCATCTGGAGACTCTAGGAGAGAATTCATGTCTTTGCCTTTCTCTGTTTCTAGAGACTGCCTACTTTCCTTGGCTCTTACATCTTTTCTTACGTCTTCAGAGCTAACAGTGAGAGTTGCATCCCTCTCTTACTCTCGCTCTTCCATTTCTCTCATCTCCCTGTGATTCTCATTTTTTGCCTCCCTCTTTTTTTGTTCTTTTTGAGATGGGGTCTCACTCTATCACCCAGGCTGGAGTGCAGTGGTGTGACTCAGCTTACTGTAACCTCCACCCTCTGGGCTCATGCCATCCTTCCACCTCAGCCTCCTGAGTAGCTGGGACTACAGCTGCATGCCACCATGCATGGCTTTTGGGTTTTTTTTGGATTTTTGGTAGAGACAGGGTTTCACCATGTTGCCCAGGCTGGTCTTGAACTCCTGAGCTCAAGCGAACCACCTGCCTCAGCCTCCCAAAGTGCTGGGATTACAGGTGTGAGCCACTGTGCCAGGCCACCCTCTTGTATTTTTAAGAACCCTCATGATGACACTCCCCTAGTACCAACCACAGATCCTGTTTTAAGGTGAGATGATTAGCAACCTTAGTTCCATTGGCAACCTTAATTCCCCTTTGCCATGTGTCATAACATAGTCATGGATTAGGACATGAACATCTTTGGGGGAGGCAAACATTATTCTTTCTCCTATAGGGGCATATGCCTAGATTTACCGATCAGCAATTCTGGATGCAATAGGTGAGGGGTAGATTTCCAAAAGGAAATTGAAGTGTTAGAAAGGAGGATGGGTAGCCATGTGTGGGGGTCACACCTATAATCCCAGCACTTTGGGAGGCCTAGGCAGGTGGATCACTTTAGGTCGGGAGTTCGAGACCAGCCTCACCAACATGGTGAAACTCCATCTCTACGAAAAATTCAAAAATTAGCTGGGCTTGGTGTAACGCACCTGTAACTCCAGCTACTTGGGAGGCTTGAACCCAGGAGGCAGAGGTTGCATGAGCTGAGATCCTGCCACTACACTCTAGCCTGGGTAACGAAGTGAAACTCTGTATCCAAAAAAAAAAAAAAAAAAAAAAAGAAGAAAAAGAAAAAAAGAAAAAGAAAAAAGAAAGGAGGATGGTGATCAGTAATTCTCAATAATTCCAGAAGATGGAAAGGCTGCTGGGCAGACACAGCCATAGCTGTCCACTATAGATTGAAACAGACGTCAAGTCTGTCAAATCTGTCTTTGATGATTTATATTTTTTTAGTGTCTCCAGATCAATCTTATGACTGCTACCAATTAGTATTAAATAGGCAGAAATACACATCACTGTGGATTTGTATTGGCTTATAAGATACCCTGAAGTTATTTATTTATTTATTTATTTTGAGACAGGGTCTCACTCTATCCCCCAAACTGGAGTGCAGTGGCGCGACCACTGCAGCCCCTGCCTTCCCGATTCAAGCGATTCTTATGCCTCTGCCTCCCAAGTAGCTGGGATTACAAGTGCTCGCCACCACATCCAGCTCATTTCATATTTTTAGTAGAGACAGGGTTTCACCATGTTGGCCAGGTTGGTCTTGAACTCCTGACCTCAGGTGATCCACTCGCCTCAGCTTCCTAAAGTGCTGGAATTACAGGTGTGAGCCACTGTGCCCAGCTATACCCTAAAGTTTAAAAAATTTCCTGCCTATGTTGTTCTCTTGTCTGTCCTTTTCTTATGTGTAGAATTCATAAAATGGTTATGTGAAGGCCCTAGTGAATTGAAATTTTATTCTACTACATTTAAGAAAATCAACATCCTTAAAAATAAATGGTATAATAGTAAGACTTTCTCAATTTAAGACATTAAGCTTGTTCTCATCTCTATTAAGGTGGCATCCAAACTTGATGAGTTTTCCTGGCCAGATAATACACTTTGTTTAAATTTTGGGGTGCTGTGGAATCCCCCCAACTCAATTCATTCCCAATAGGTACCTATGATTTATATAGTTTGATGTATATATTCTTCTAGATCTTTTCAAATATGTTTATATGTAGGAACAAATTATACACATTTTTTATTTGATTTTTTCTCATATAAAAGTTTTCTTTAGGACAGGTGCAGTGGCTCATGCCTGTACTCACGGCCCTTGAGAGGCCAAGGCGGAAGGATCACTTGAGCCCAGGAGTTCGAGACCAGCCTGGGCAACAGAGTGAGACCCTCTCTCAAAATACAAACCCACGACCATCCCAGTACACTTTAGGAAACATTGTAGATCAATCTGTATATTAATAGTTCCACCTCCTTCTTTGAAATAGATCATTGCAAGATCTTCCAAATGTTTTGAGAAAAACCTTAGATCCCAACTTTTATAGGAAACGTTCTGATATTTTAAATGTTGGCAACAAATTTAAAAATTTACAGTGTGTAGTCTTTACTGCATATGCCTGTGGGCTTGATTCATCAATCCTGTGCACCACTAGTCTGATACCTCAAATGAGTGCGTTTTTCCATCCAGCCCCATATGCCTGATATTGGGCAGAATCTACCAAAATCTGGAAGTGAGGAGACAAAGGAGCAAAGAAGCAGTGGTTGAAGCTAATATCATTCATGGTTATCCTGTTCCATTTTCTTATGCACACAAACGGATTACACTTTTTAGCTCCCTTATCACCAGGCAGGGCCATGGGACCAGTTCTGGTCTTGGGTGCCAGTGAGCAGAAGGAATGTGTGTCCCACCCAGGCTTGCACACTTAATTGCTGGCGTAAAACCTTCTAGCTCTGCTTCCTCCAGCAATCATAGACGTGCATCTTAAAATCATACAAGCCTCCAGCATCATGAGTCCCTGAGTGACTTTTTTTTTTTTTTTTTTTTTGAGCTGGAGTCTTGCTTTGTCACCCAGGCTGGAGTGCCATGGTATGATCTCAGTTCACTGCAACCTCTGCTTCCTGGGTTCAAGTGATTCTCCTGTCTCAGCTGTCTCCAGTCCTGAGTAGCTGAGACTACAAGTATATGCCACCACGCCCAGCAAATGTTTGTATTTTTAGTAGAGATGGAGTTTCACCATGTTGGTCAGGCTGGTCTCGAACTCCTGACTTCAAATGATCCGCCTGCCTCAGCCTCCCAAAGTGCTGGGATTACAGGCATGAGCCATCACGTCTGGCCTTGAGTGACTATATTAAGTAGAGCCCCTCTGATGACTCCCACTAGATGTTAGTACGAGTGAAAAATATACCTTTGTGATTTTATGATTCTGAGATTCTGCAGTTTCTAAAATACTTTTATAAAACCATAACTGGATTTATTCTAGCTAATATGGGATATATTAATTTTCGATTGCTGTCTAACAAATTACTGCAAACTTAGCAGCTGAAAGCAACACTCTATTTTCTCACAGTTCTGCAGGTCAGAAGCTGGCATAGTGAGGCTGGGTTCTCTGCTAATGATATCATGAGGCTGAAATCAAGGTGTCTGTTGGGTTGTACCCTAATCTGGAGATTCAACTGGGGAAAGATGCCTTTCCAAGCACTCGTGAGTAGTTGGCAGAGTGCATTTGCTTTGTAAAGTTGAGGTTGCTGTTGTCTGGCTGGTTGCTGGACAGGGACTTTTTTTTTTTTTTTTGAGACAGGATTTTGCTTTGTTGCCCAGTCTGGAGTGCAGTGGCACAATCACAGCTTACTGTAGCCTCAACTTCCCAGATTCAAGCCATCCTTCTGCCTCAGCCCCCTAAGTAGCTGGGACTATAGGTGCATGCCACCACCCTAATTTTTAAATTTTTTGTAGAGATGGGGTTTCCCCATATTACCGAGGCAGATCTCAAACTCCTGAGCTCAAGCGATCTGCCCACCTTGGCCTCCCAAAGTGCTGGGATTACAGGTGTGAGCCACCATGCGCCGTGTCCAGCCCATGGACCATTCTTGACTTCTACAGTCTGCTCCTAGGTTCTGGCCATGTGGTTCCTCCATCTTAGCAATTGAGAAGTTTGTGCAAATAGAATCTCTCTCATGCTTTGAGTCTCTCTGACTTTTTTTTTTTTTTTTCTACAACTATCCAGAGAAAACTGTGCTTTAGAAAGTCTCTGGTGATCAGGTGAGTGGCCATCTCTTTATCTCCCTATTTTAAGGTCAACTGTGCTACTTGACATAACTTAATCATGGGGGTAAAACCCATCATGTTCACAGTACTAAGAATTACACAGGCCACGTACACCAGAGGAATAGAAAATCTTGGTGGCCATATTAAGATTCTGTCTAACATGTGACAAGGAAGTAACGGAGATTAAGTAAGAAAGAAGGACTAGGCCAGGCGCCATGGCTCAGGCCTGTAATCCCAGCACTTTGGGAGGCTGAGGTGGGCAGATCACGAGGTCAAGAAGTGGAGACCACCCTGGCCAACATGGTCAAACCCCATCTCTACTAAAAATACAAAAATTAGCTGGGTGTGGTGGCGTGCACCTGTATTCCCAGCTATTCAGGAGGCTGAGGCAGGAGAATTGCTTGAACCTGGGAGGCAGAGGTTTCATTGGGCTGAGATAGCACCACTGCACTCCAGCACTCCAGCCTGGTGACAGAGCGAGACTCCATCGAAAGAAAGAGAGACAGAGAGAAAGAGAGGAGAGAGAGGAGAGAGAGAGGGGGGAGAGAGAGAGAGAGAGAGAGAAAGAAAGACAGACTACCTGTTGGCCTATTTCTGCATGGAGAAGAATCTGTGTAACTAACTTTTGTTTAGTGACTTTCATTCATTCCCGAAAACCCTGCCGCTAAGTAAAAACCCATTAAATGAAAAAAAACAAAATCCATTTGTTTTAGTGGAAAAAATTATGATGTCATCCCTCTCAAGCCATAAATCCTCACAATGCTCAAAGATAAAAAATATATCAATTGAAAAAATGAAAACACACTTCCATAAGTAATAACTAAAAAATAGCAAGTAAAGACATAGTTTGTATCTAAGATATAGGAAGGTTTTACTGTCTTTGCCAAAAGAGGACAAGAAGACTTAACTGTGGGTGGTAGCTGGTGAGAAAGGTGTGCAAGGAAATCATTCTTTGATAGGTGAGGTTTTCTTTTTGTGTCAGCTTCTTCATTAATTTCCAAGCCATTTGGGGGCTGGCAGGTTGGTTATCTTGCCCCCAAACTGCACACCAAAAATAACAGTAGAGCTCAGAGAAACACCTTTAGGATGAAGCAAGCCTAGATGTGAGTGTGCTTGTGGAAATAGCACATGTGAAAAACACACTGGAAAGTTATAGAAGACATTACTTCTTCATCCGTTTGTCTTGGTGCACATATGTAAGGAAAATATTTTGAGTGCACTCAATTATGGCTCACAATAAAAATTTGTTCCATTCGATGCTTTGACTTGAAACTGTTTTGTCAGGTAAATTGGAGAGTATAACTTGACCTCAAACTATAGTGTCAAACTATCACTTTTTCTTTTTTTTTGAGAAGGAATCTTACCGTGTCACCCAGGCTGGAGTGCAGTGGTGCGATCTCGGCTCACTGCAACCTTCGCCTCCCGGGTTCAAGAGATTCTCCTGCCTCAGTCTCTCGAGTAGCTGGGATTACAGGCGCCTGCCACCACGCCCGACTAACTTTTGTATTTTTAGTAGAGATGGAGTTTTGCCGTCGTGGCCAGGATGGTCTCCAACTCCTGACCTCAAGCGATCCGCCCGCCTCGGCCTCCCAAAGTGCTGGGATTACAGGTGTGAGTCACTGCGCCCAGCACACTTCTTATAACATATTTATTTAATGTGTTTTAGAACAAAAAATGTGTTCTACGTATACCATGGAATGAAAAAGGAGATCGTGTCTTTTGTGGGAACATGGATGGAGCTGGAGGCTATCATCCTTAGCAAACTAACACGGGAACAGAAAAACCAAATATTGCATGTTCTCACTTATAAATAGGAGCTAAATGATGAGAATTTACGAACACAAAGAAGCGAACAACAGACACTGGGGTCTACTTGAGGGTGGAGGGTGGGAGGTGGGAGAGGAGCAGAAATAGCAACTATTGTGTCCTAGGCTTAATACCTGGGTGATGAAGTAATCTGTACAACATACCCCGATGACGTGAGTTTACCTGTATAACAAACCTTCACAGGCATCCCTGAACCTAAAATGAAAGTTAAAAAAACAAAAAAACAAACAAAAACTGACTGACAAGAAAACAGGACACTCCGTGAACTTCAAAATGTCCTTTAAGAACCTCAGTGATCCTGGCTGGACACGGTGACTCATGCCTGTAATCCCAGCACTTTGAGAGACCGAGGCGGGAGGATCACCTGAGGTCAGGAGCTGGAGACCAGCCTCGCCAACATGGTGAAACCTTGTCTCCAACAAAATTACAAAACTTAGCCAGATGTGGTGGCGGGCATCTGTAATCCCAGCTGCTCGGGAGGCTGAGGTGGGATAGTTGCTTGAACCTGGAATGTGGAGATTGTAGTGAGCCGAGATTGCACCACTGCACCCCAGCCTTGGCAACAGAGTGAGACTATGTCTAATTAAAAAAAAAAAAAAAAAAAAAAAAAAAAAGAAAAGAAAAAAGAAAGTTCAGTGATCCTAGTATAGAAGTATTTTCAGCATTTAAGGCAACCATAGGGTTTGTAGAGCATTCTTTATGGTTTCTGTTGAGTTTCATAGGACATTGAGTTCTGTACCAATTGCTCATTCATTCATTCGCTTATTTCTTTCTTTATTAAATATCTATCATGTTTTGGGGATTGTGACAGGCATTAATGATATATAGTCCTGGCAATCAAGACATTCAAAGTTTTGGAAAAAAAGCACATGAATTATATATTTTTGTATTTTTGAGGTAGGTAAAAATTACATAAAATCCACCAATTTTAAATGTAAAAAAAAAAAAATGGTTGTCTAAAAAGCAGCATAACTTCTCAAGAGTCATTATGTCAAAAATTGATTGAACAGCTACAAATGTGATTTTATATTTAGACTTAGCCCTTGGGATACATGGTTTAGGAACCTCTTGAAATATATAGGCCCATCAATAGTTTCTACTTGTTCTCTGCAGTTAAAAAAAAAAATTACTTTTCTTTTCCAAAGTTAAATTGAAAATGAACGAGCCAAGTATTATAAGAGAAAATATTTGAGAGTAAGTCAAAATGACCCATTTGAAGGTCATCACTAATTGGAAATTTCTGAAAGAACCATGCTTAAGAAACAAATATAGACCTTAAAGTAGATAGTTACTGACTTTTATAAATCTTTTAATTTTTAAAATGAGGAAATTTTAAAGTTAATATTATTTTAATATTTTAGAGTGATGTTTTCTATATCACAAGAACATTATAATGTAAAAATAATTTTTAAAACTTAGCACAAAATAATAATAATGACGTTGGTACCTTCCTTTACAACATTTCAGTAGGAACTGTTCATTTATGTTATAGCATTATATCTCCAATTTTGAAATGCCATGTAGGGTACTTTTTTAGGATTCTGAATGAGGTAGAAAGGCTGTAAGCCTCAGCTCTCCTTTTGTTGTTTTTCCAAGATAGTCTTTAAAAATTCCCCAGTATAACTTTTTCTTTGCCTAAAATGGACAAAGAACATTTTTAGTAAAGTCTCTTGAAAGTGCAAGAGGAGGAAATACAGTTTTAATTAAGTACCATGTAAATATATTACATGTAATATAATGTTCATAAAAGATGCTGTTTTGATTGCATCCTCAATACATTTATAATCTAAAACTACCTACTTGGCTTCAATTCTGCTACATATATATTTTTTAATTTTTTTGTTTTTTTGAGATAGAGTCTTGCTGTGTCACCCAGGCTGGAGTACAGTGGTGAGATCTTGGCTCACTGCAGCCTCCGCTTCTCAGGCTCACGCGATTCTTCTGCCTCAGCCTCCTGAGTAGCTGGGATTCCAGGGGCGTGCTGCCACGCCTGGGTAATTTTTGTATTTTCAGTAGACATGGGGTTTCACCATGTTGGCCAGGCTGGTCTCGAACTCCTGACATCAAGTGATCTGCCCACCTCGGCCTCCCAGGGGTTTACAGGCGTGAGCCACCACACCTGGCCCAATTCTGATATTTCTTAATGGTGTTATTGGGAGGTAATGCACACGCTATACTTATGGAGAAGTTGGTAGGGCCTTTGTCTTGCCCTCTCTTCTCCACATTCCATCTTAGTTTATTGTTTTGGGCGTGCATGTTGAGCAAGGTGAAGTCAACATTTGATTTTGGTGAGTATTGAATCTTAGTGTTTACCAAAATACAGAGGTCAGCCCCGTTTTTTTCAGGAAGAATTCCATTATGTTTTCTCTTTGAACAAGCTATATATCTATGAGTATTATCCTATGCAACCTGATTCCCCTAAGATGTTCTTTAGGTGAAATTATTATTGATACTAGTTTTAGGACTTCTGTCTTCAAAATGATGACAGATTGGAAGGACTGTGTTGGAACAGTATAATAGGATTGAGTTCAGCTGCAAAAGCATCCCAAAACATTGGCTCAAACAATGAAAGTGTTTTTTTCCTCCTACACAGATGTAGTGTAGAGACAGATATTTCAGGGCTAGTATGGCAGCTTCACAGTTTACAGGGGCTCAGGCATTTTCTACACCTGATACATGGCTTTTACCTCATTGTCCAAAATGGCTACCATTGCTCCTGCCAGCAGGAGGAAGAAAGGGAGAAAGAAGAGTCCATAGTTGCATGGCGACTGCCTCTTAGAAAGGTTTCCTAGCAGCCACTATAGATGACCTCTTCTCACACCTGGAATTTCATGACATGGCCATACCTAACTATAGGGGAGGCTGAGATGTGTCCTTTATTCTGAGTGGTTATATGCCTAGGTAAAAATTTGGAATTTTATTATTATGACAAAAGAGGAGGCTGAATCTTGATCTCTGCACGAATAGAAAGATCACGAATAGAAAGATCACGAATAGAAAGATCACGGTCTTTGAAATCAGACACATCTAGACTCAAATCTAGCACTTACTAAGTTTTTTTTTTTTTTTTTTTTTTTTTTTTTTTTTTTGAGACAGAGGCTCACTCTGTTGCCCAGACTGGAAGGCAGTGGCACGATCTTGGCACAATGCAACCTCTGATTCCCGGGTTCAAGTGATTCTCATGTCTCAGCCTCCCAAACAGCTGGGATTACAGGGATGTGCCACCACACCCACTTAACTTTTGTATTTTTAGTAGAGACAGGGTTTCACCATGTTGGACAGGTTGGTCTTGAACTCCTGACCTCGAGTGATCTGCCTGCTTTGGCCTCCTAAATTGCTGGGATGACAGGCGTGAGTCACCGGGCCCAGCCTTAATTTTTTTTTTAACCTTGTGAAAGTCACTCCAGCCCTCCTGCTTTTAAAATTTGAAAGCAAGGATGATCTCACATAGCTTTTCTGGTAGCTATGACCTGTCTTCCTAACTTCCATGAAGTATATCTATGAAATAATAAAACCCTAGGCTGGGCATGGTGGCTCACACCTGTAATCCCAGCACTTTGGGAGGCTGAGGCAGGCGGATCATGAGATCACGAGATTGAGACCAGCCTGGCCCGCATGATGAAACCCTGTCACAAATTAGCTGGGCATGGTGGCATGCGCCTGTAGTCCCAGTTATTTGGGAGGCTGAGGCAGGAGAATCACTTGAATCCAGGAGGTGGAGGTTGCAGTGAGCCGAGATGGCTCCACTGCACTCCAGCCTGGTGACAGAGCGAGACTGTCTCAAAAAGAAAACAAAACAAAGCAGTACACCACAACAACAACAACAACAACAACAACAACAAAACAACAAAAAACCCTCCTGAATCCTGATATATGCATCTTCAGAGTGTCCTTACAACACAGTTAAATATTTTTGGAAACAGCTCTTTAATAAACTACCTTCAAAGTCGCATACATCTCAGTAAATTAGAATCCAAACAACAGTGTTTGTATAGTAAATGTGGACTGAAAGACTCTAGACAGTTACAGAATGCCCCCATGATCTCTACCAAACAAACGTAATCATTATTGACTGGATTAAAAAAATTAAAGAAAAAATAACCAGATTATTGCATTCTTTATTTCAAAAAGAAAAATTTAAGTAAGTGCAGGGTCTGGGCACTTCCATCAAGAGACAGGAAGGAATAAGGAAGCAAGATCCCTGCACTCATGGATTTTACAGTCTGTGAAAGGAGACCTGCTTTTTCCCATCTTAAGGGCACACTATCAGGATCATCTGGGAGAATTTGGAAAAAAATTAAAAAAAGAAAAATGTGCTGGGTGTGGTGGCTTACACCTGTAATCCCAGCACTGTGGGAGGCTGAAGTGGGTAGATCACGAGGTCAGGAGTTTGAGACCAGCTTTGTCAATATGGTGAAAGCCCGTCTGTACTAAAAATACAAAAAATTAGCTGGGAGTGGTGGTGCACACCTGTAGTCTCAGCTACTCGGGAGCTGAGGCAGGAGAATCGCTGGAACCCAGGAGTTGGGGCTTGCAGTGAGCTGAGATTACTCCACTGCACTCCAGCCTGGGCAACAGACCAAAACTCCATCTCAAAAAAAAAAAAAAAAAAAAAAAAAAAAGAATAAGAAAGGGCACTATATATTCACTATACAAAACTCTGAAAGAATCTTGGCGGATTGAAAAATCAAATCAAATCCACCCTTAATGTTCCTGTGGATGCTTGCTACTCTGTTCTACCTGGCAGTATGATTCTCTGTCAAAACATAGCACAATCATAGCATTTCCAGCTTAGTTACTCAGTTGCTGCCAGGTCCATCCATTCATTCATCCACCTGTCATCAAATGTCTTTTGCAATGATGAGCAAGTTGTGGCTCCTGCCTCAAGAAGCTCACAGTGTACTGGAGAAGATAGGCAAGCCACCTATTCCAATCTCACTGTCGGCTCTAATCAGAGCAAGTGACCAGCTCTCATGACGAGGAGATTTACTTTAACAATAAGAGGAATCTTTCAAGATCCAAGATATAAATTTTACAGGCACTGAACACTGCCATGAATTGAAGTATCCACTCCCTCTTTTTGTTCCCTTTGTTATCTAACTCATGATTCTCTTTCCTCCAGACTGGCCTCTTGGTGCTCTAGAAGCCCAATTGAGGCTTACTCACACTTAGTGCTGGCATAATAAATGCTCAATAAAGCCTAGCTATTATTATATATTTAATATAAACTGATACACACTCATGCTCTTGTATTTGTCTAAGCTGATACATATTCATATACATAGGTGTTTTTTAACAAATTTCACATCATGTACAGTGGGTTCTGACTCAGTGGCCAATTATCCTTTGCAATGAAACTGAGAGCAACCTTTTGTCAATGTTGACAAAAGAGCAATCCTTGTTCCAGCCCCATCTGGGTGCCCCTTCTGTCAGATTTTGTAGATCCTCTTTTGTCTTCTGTGGTTCTTGTCCTGCTGGCTGATTACCTCATGGTTTTGGGATCTAGATGCTCAGTCTCTGCCAGACTTTACTGAAGCACCAGCTTTATGAATTGTACCTGTAGGAAGCTTCCCTTCCCTCCAGCACATGCTACACAGTGTCAGCAACCCCCTCCCACCCTCATGCTTGGGTAAATGTGCTGTATTCGTCTGTAATCATGCTCCTAATAAGGTCACACCTAACACTGGGTAGTTTATGAAAGAAAGAAATTTAATTGACTCATTTTCACATGGCTAGGGAGGCCTCACAATAATGGTGGAAGATGAAGGAGGAGCAAAGTCACATCTTACATGGTGACAGGCAAGACAGCTTGTGGAGGGGAACTCCCATTTATGTAATCATCAGATCTTGTGAGACTTATTCACTACCACAAGAACAGCATGGGAAAGACCCTCCCCCATGATTCAATTACCTCCTACTAGATACCTCCCATGACACATGGGGATTATGTGAGCTACAATTCAAGATAAGATTTGGGTGGGGACACAGTCAAACCATATCGTGTGCTTTGGTATTATGGTCTTCTCTTTGAATGCATGCTTCACTTTGTTCTGTGTTTTTTTTTTTTTTTTGGCAGGGGCTCTCTCTGTCACCCAGGCTAAAGTGCAATGGTGCAATCACAGCTCACTGCAGCGTGGACCTCCTGGGCTCAGGGCTCAAGTGATCCCCCTACGTCAGCCCAGTGAGTAGCTGGGACTACAGGTGCACACCACCAGCGATTTTTGTATTTTTGTAGAGACAGAATTTTGCCATGTTGCCCAGGTTGGTCTCAAACTCCTGAGCTCAAGTGATCCTCCTGCCTTGGCCTCTCAAAGTACAATCTATGATGTTCATACAGTGATGAAATTGCCATCTCCATCATTAAGCAGTGCATGACTGTATATATGTATATGTATATATATATGTATATGTGTGTGTGTGTGTGTATATATATATATATATAGACAGATAGATAGATAGGTATAGATAGAATTCCTATTGGTTCTATTTATTTAGAGAACCCCAACTTTTGTAATAAAACTTTCAATTTTGTGGCCAGGCACCACGAAATATTTTTGCTTACATCTGTGAGAAAAATGTATAGAAATAAAATTACTTGGCCTAAGGAGATGCATATTTGGCATTTAAACGTATAAAGACAAAGTGCTACAAAAAGGCACGTCAACATCTTTTGTTGGCCATTGGCTAATGAATATCTAGATAGAAAAAAAAAAATGCCCCATTGAGGAAAGATACAGATTCCTTCATATTTTTAAATGTCTCACATTCCCTTACCGTCTTTTTCCCCCAGTAGCCAGGGGGTTGTTTAATGATTTAATGACTGCAGGAAAGAGAAAAACATTCCTGTCTAAAGTTTCCCTAAAGTACCCATACTATTGTTTTGAAAGCAGAGATAATGCTTCGAGTACACTGCTTTCTTTTGGTCAGAGATCAGCAAACTATGACCCATGGGCCACATCTAAATATCATTTCTTTCTGTGCTGCCCATGAGCTAGAAATGGTTTTTACATTTTTAAAGTGTTGAAAAAAATAAAAAGTCAAATATCTGTACTACATGAAAACTGTATTAAATTCAGCCAGGCACGGTGGCTCATGCCTATAATCCCAGCACTTTAAAAGGCTGAGGCGGGCAGATCATGAGGTCAAGAGATCGACACCATCCTGGCCAACATGGTGAAACTCCATCTCTGCTAAAAATACAAAAATTAGCTGGGTGTGGTGGTATGTGCCTGTAGTCCCAGTTACTCGGGAGGCTGAGGCAGGAGAATTGCTTGAACCTGGGAGGTGGAGGTTGCAGTGAGCCAAGATCACGCCACTGCACTCCAGCCTGGCAAAAGAGTGAAACTCCATCTCAAAAAAAAAAAAAAAAAAAAAAAAAAAAGAAAACTATATGAAATTCAAATTTCATGTCCATAAGTAAAGTTTTATTGGAACATAGCCACACACACTTATTTACATATTTTCTGTGGCTGCTTGCCCTCAACAATGGTAGAATTGATTTTTTAACAAGAGAGAACACATATGGTCTGCAAAGCTGAAAATGTATATTGTTAATTTGATTGACATCTTTGTATATTCACATACAGTTGTAAGAAATAACACAGAGAGATTATATTCTTTGCCCAGTTTCCCCCAATGGTAACGTTTTGCAAAACTTAAAAAGTCAAATATCTTTTATATATATATATATAAGTCAAATATATATTAACAGTATAATCAGGGTATTGATGTTGGTATAATCCACTGAGCTTGAAACTGAAAGTATTTACTACTTGGCCTTTTACGAGGAAATATTATACAACCATTCCTTTTGGTCTTCAGTGCTATTCTTTTTGGTGTGTGTTAGTCTTATTTTTTTCTTGTCTGAATTTTTCTCTATAATTCTCTGTTTTTTTTTCCCTCGAGACTTCTCTACAGATAATACTGCAAATTAGCAATGCCCACTTTTGTAGTGAATTGCATTTTTCTACTTGCCAAGTTTCAAGGTAAAATATATTTTAAGGGAAACAAGGAATAATGGTTTTTCCTTTGGTCTAAAATTAATTTTGGTCACAATATTAACACAAAGTTAATGAAATTCAGAACTAAGGGAATTAAAAATATATATGTAAAAAACCTAGCTCTTCATCTTTCTAGTACTACTTTTCCCTAGAAAGACTGATTTACTTTGAGGGTAGAAAATGGAGATACTATTACTCCCTCACAGGTGGAGTCCAACGAAACAAAAAAATCATTAATCCTTTCTGAGCTGGGGCTGGTCGGGGCTGAATAGCTGCTTAAATACCTCTGGAAAAGGTAACTTAGCCCAAGGGTGCAGGGCTGGACTTGATCTTTTTAGATGCATTGCCTGGCTGGCTGGTGGTTAGTTTTGTAAGGTAAGAAAGCAGCATTTAGCAACAGAGGAGAGAATGTGATAGAGAATTTGGGTGGTCCTTTTCCAGGTAGGTTGCTGCTAATGTTTGAATATTTGTCCTCTCCAAAACTCATGTTGAAATTTAATTACAATTGTAACATATTAGGAGGTGGAACCTTTAATGAGTCTGGCCCCCTTGTGCCTCTGGGCCCTTCCACCTTCTGCCATGGGAGCCTCCAGCCTTCCTCCCCTCCGGAGGACAACAGTCTGTGAGGTGCCATCTTGGAAGAAGAGAATGGCCTCACCTCACCAGACACCAAACCTGCCAATGCTATGACTTTGGCCTTTCCAGCTGCCAGAGCTATAAGCGAATACATTTCTTTTCTTTATAAATTCCTAAGTCTTAGATGTTCTGTATTATTCTGCATTATTGAACAACTGTGCTGTTCAGCACAAATGGGACTATGGCAGCCGCCATCTTGAGAGGACAGTATAGAACAGAGAGATGTGACAGAGGCCAGTGAGGACAGACTGGACACAAGAGGGCTTTCTGAGAATTAACCTAAATCAAAGATTCAATATGTGTTCCTAGGGCCACATGCGGTGGCTCATGCCTGTAATCCCAGCACTTTGGGAGGCCGAGTCGGGCAGATCACCTGAGGTCAGGAGTTCGAGACCAGCCTGGGCCTTGGCATGGCAAAACCCTGTCTCTACCAAAAATACAAAAATTAGCCAAGCATGGTGATGCACACCTGTAGTCTCAGCTACTCGGAAGGCTGAGACAGGAGGATCACTTGAACCCGGGAGGCAGAGGCTGCAGTGAGCTGAGATCGTGCCCCTGCACTCCAGCCTGGGCAATAGAGTGAGACTTACTCTCAAAAAAAAAAAAAAAAAAAAAAAAAAAAGGTGTTCCCAGAAAAACGGCACTAGGATTTCCAGGGACTCTTGACGAATGTGTTATCAGGCTCCTATCCTAAACCTACTAAGCCCAGAAATTTGTTTTTACAAGCCTTTGGGTCACGATCATGATGATGCACGTTCAAGTTTAAGAACAGCTGCCCTCAATCCATGCCTAGGGGCCCAGAGTGGAGCCAATTAAAGTCTCAAGAGAAAGCATGTCTCCCAAGACTGCTAAGATTGAAGTTTCCTGTTGCTTGTTGTGTCTCCTGATGATAGCTACTATTTATCTAGTGCAAACTATGTCTCAGATACTCTAGTACCTGAAAACAATAGTGCTTAGTGCTTATCGATTACTTAATATATTCCAGACACTGTCCTTAATGCTTTGTTTTACTATCTCATTTAATTTTGAGAAAATGCTTATCAGTGGGAACTAAGTGATGAGAACACAGGAACACATAGAGAACAGCACACACTGAAGCCTACCAGAGGTTTCAGGGTGGGAGAAGGGAGAGGAGCAGGAGAAATAAATAATGGGTACTAGGCTTCATACCTGGGTGATGAAATGGTCTGTAAAACAAACCCCTGTGACATAAGTTTATCTATATAACAAACCTGCACATGCACCCCGAACTTAAAAATTAAAGATAAGGCTGGGCACAGTGGCTCACACCTGTAATCCCAGCACTTTGGGAGGCTGAGGCAGGCAGATCATCTGAGGTCAGGTGATCGAGACCAGCCTGGCCAATATGGTGAAACCCCATCTCTACCAAAAAATACAAATATTAGCCAGGTGTGGTGGCTTGTGCCTATAGTCCCAGCTACTCAGGAGGCTGAGGCAGGAGAATTGCTTGAACCCTGGAGGTGGAGGTTACAGTGAGCAGAGATGGCGCCACTGCACTCCAGCCTGGGCGACAGAGCCAAACTCTGTCTGAAATAAATAAATAAATAAAATGAAAGTTAAAAAATATAGTAAATGCAACATAAAATGTACAAAGTTCTCACCAGTATACCTAATCAGAGCTGGCATTCGTACATACAAATGTAAAATTATGCTTAATAGTAATTTTGAGAACAATCTAATGAGGTAGGTGCTTTCATTAACTCCATAATACAGATGAGAAAACTGAGGTCCAGAGAAGTTATGTCATTGGTGATAAGTTGTAAAGGTAGCAAAGAGAAGATCCCAGCCTAACCCCAAGAGTCCTGGCTTGTGACCCTTATGCCCTGTCCCTGGTGTTCTGAGATGCATTAACTCAGTGGTTCGCAGCCTTTCTGACACCAGGGACCACTTTCTTGGGAGATAATTTTTTCCATGGACCGGGGTTAGGGGCAGGGGATGTTTACGGGATGAAACTGTTCCACATTAGATTCCCATAAGGAGTGTGCAACCTAGGTTCCTCTTGTGCGTAGTTCACAAGAGGGTTTACCTTCTATGAGAATCTAATGCTGCCTCTGATCTGACAGGAGGTGAAGTTCAGGTGGTGATGCTGGCTCGCCCACCGCTCACCTCCCGCTCCCGCTCCCGCTCGCCCACCGCTCACCTCCTGCTCCCGCTCCCACTTGCCCACCGCTCACCTCCCGCTTGCCCACTGCTCACCTCCTGCTCACCCACCGCTCACCTCCTGCTGTGTGACTCGGTTCCCAGCCCTCGGCCTGGGGTTTGGGGACTCCTGTATCAACTCATTTAATCCCCTCCACATTACTAAGAAAGTGAAATTCATTAGTGAAATTTTACAGCTGAGGAGAGGGAGGCTCTGCGAGGTCCACTAATTTGCCCCAAATCACACAGCTTGTTAAAAGCTCAGCTGGATTGAGAACCTGAGCCATTATTGCTTGGTCTCTCCTTGTGCTTGTCCTAGTGCCTGGCTTGTCTTCAAACTCTGAGTGCCGCCAGCCACTGACTCAGAGACCATCCCCTGATCCTGTTTCGGGGCAGCCTGACCCCTTCTTTAGGGAGCACAAGGGAAGGGTCCTGCATCCAACCCTAAACTGAGCACTCCCAGAAAGAACATTCCCCAGGAGCCTGCTTGAAGCTTGCTGCAAAATGCGGTGAAGGTGAGACCTGAATCAAGTGTGATTCATTTGAACAGAGTTTTAATTTGTAAATAAATTAGTTGGGGGGCATGGGGAAAGATACCAATTAGAACATGTGGTTAAATAGGCAGAAATATGCAGAGAATTTTTGCGCCTGGAGGAAATGCACGTGTTCCATTAGCACTAATTAAGAAACACAGAATATCCTTTCCAGGCTATCAGAGGCTTGAGCATCAGGAACAGAGAGGTGGTGTAGAAAGTCTGGCTGATTTAGGCTGGGTGCAGTGGCTCATACCTGTCATCCCAGCACTTTGGGAGGCCGAGGTGGGTGGATCACCTGAGGTCAGGAATTCAAGAACAGCCTGGCCAACATGGTGAAATTCCATCTCTACTAAAAATACAAAAAAGTAGCTGGGCGTGGTAGCAGGCACCTGTAATCCCAGCTACTGGGGGAGGCTGAGGCAGGAGAATCGCTTGAACCTGGGAGACAGAGGTTGCAGTGTGCTGAGATTGCACCATTGGACTCCAGCCTGGGTGACAAGAGCAAAACTCGGTCTCTCTCTCTCTCTCTCTCTCTCTCACACACACACACACACACACACACACACAAGAGAGTCTGGCTACTTTCAAGCTGGGACAAGCTGGTCACTTCGTGGCATCAAGCCTAAAGCTTACTACTTGTATGAGCTCAGCCTCCAAAGCCTTAATTGCATTTTGCTAAAAATGGAGATAATGATACTGACCATATAGGATTATCAGAAGGATCTGTATGTTTGATATCTAGAAGGCAGTGATATCAGAGTAGGTCCACATTTTTGGTCTTGTTTTCCCCTCAACATAGCCTTGTGACTGGTAGAGCAGGAATTACAAACCCATTTTTTCAGGTGGAAAAATAGTGCAGTCGATCCAGTCACTTGTCTCTTTTAACATCTGTTCAACTTTTTTCTAGGACATCTCTGTACTACACAGACTGGAAAGTGAAAATCTGTAACACATTTTCCAGACTCCCTTGCAGCTGGAGCTCCCAGTCTGATTCAGAACCACCGATCACGTGGAGTCAACAAAGACTTGAGTTTAGAATGAAGTTTGGTGGGGAGATGAGGCATGCAATTTGCTGATAGAGCTCATAGCAGATGAGAAGTGGCTCCACAAACAGCAGGAGGACGGATTGGTTCCTGCATCTGGGCCATGGTTAAGGTGGTGTGATTCTGAAGCCAGACATCAGAAGGTGGCTTGCTTTTTTTTTCTTTTTTTGTTTTTTTTTTTTGAGACGGAATCTTGCTCTGTCACCAGGCTGGAGTGCAGTGGCGCGATCTCGGCTCGCTGCAACCTCCACCTCCCGGGTTCAATCGATTCTCCTGTCTCAGCCTCCTGAGAAGCTTGGACTACAGGTGCGCACCACCACATCCGGGTAATTTTCATATTTTTAGTAGAGATGGGGTTTCACCATATTGGCTAGTATGGTCTCGATCTCTTGACCTTGTGATCTGCCCACCTCAGCCTCCCAAAGTGATGGGATTACAGGCGTGAGCCACTGCGCCTGGCCCAGAAGGTGGCTTTCTGATGGCCCTTCTTCCTCTTTCTCTGACGGGCCAGTTCTGAGATGCTGCTCTGGAAGTCATTCCTAGAGGACAGCCTAGATCCTGCTCCTCCAGCCCTCATAACAATTTTGTTTGAACTAAATTGTTAAAAAATTTTTTTGAGATGGAGTCCTGCTCTGTCACCCTGGCTGGAGAGCAATGGTGTAAACTCAGCTCACTGCAATCTCTGCCTTCCAGGTTCAAGTGACTCTCCTGCCTCAGCCTCCCGAGTAGCTGGGATAATAGGTGCCCGCCACCATACCCAGCTAATTTTTGTATTTTTAGTAGAGACAGGGGTTTTACCATGTTGGCCAGGCTGGTCTTGAATTCCTGACTTTCAGTGATCTGCCCGTCTTGGCCTCCCAAAGCTCTGGGATTACAGGTGTGAGCCCCCATGCCTGACCTGAACTGAATTCTTTCTATTAAATTCTTTTTTGCCTTATGTAGGGGGAGAGATTTTGCAGCTGAATCCCAGATGATACAATGGGGCACAGAGAAGTTATGCCACTTGTCCTAATAAAAGGTAAGTGTTTGATATTGCTGGCCCTGAAAAAAAAATCCCTACAGATATTAATTTCATTTCCTGTGGATTTTCCACTTTATTTTACTTCTTTGAGCCCCTGTTTCCTCATCTGTCAAACAGAAATAATAATATTTATCTTGCAGGAGATGTGAGAATTGAACAAGATCATAGATAATAAATTATTAGAGTCATGTAGATAATCCACAAATGGTACCTATCAATAATAAAAACTGGCTTTAGAAGAAACTCTATCAGTTAGGATGTGCTAGTTTTTTTTTTTTATTGTTTATTTTGTTTTGTTTTGTTTTGTTTCTTTGAGACAGTTTTGCTCTTGTTGCCCAGGCTGGAGTGCAATGGTGTGATCTCAGGTCACTGCAACCTCCACCTCCCGGGTTCAAGCTATTCTTCTGCCTCACCCTCCTGAGTAGCTGGGATTACAGGCATGCACCACCATGCCCAGCTAGTATTTTTTTTTTTTTTTTTTTCGTGGAGATGGGGTTTCTCCATGTTGGTCTGGCTGATCTCGAACTCCCGACCTCAGGTGATCCGCCCACCTTGGCCTCCCAAAGTGCTGGGATTACAGGCATAAAGCATTGCACCCGGCCCATTTCAATATCTTAAAACAGAAAAGGTTTATTTCTTGTTCATGCTCATTGATACGTCTAGAGTTGGCAAGGGGCGTTCTGCTCCTCTTTACTCAGGCGCCCAGGCTAATGGAGCAGCCACTGTCTCGTATGCACACTCATGAAAGAAGACAGCATTGGAAGGAAAGTCTTCAGTGAGCAATACAATGCCTTTGCTTGCAGCAATACTGGGTACATGCACTCACAGTTCATTCTCCGTAAATGGTCACAAGGTCCCACCTGATCACAAGGGAACCAGGAAATGTAGTACTGTCATGGGATAAGCTGGACAAAATATTTGGTGACCACATAGAGAATGGAAGTGGAGTGACAATAAGACAGGAAGCTCTGCAGTGCTTCCAACATTTCTAAACTTCAGAATTTGTTCCATCTCCTATTAGGAACTGCAAGACTGCAATTGGATGGTTGGAAAGAAATTAAAGGGCATTTTCAGACAGCTGGAAGGAAGTCTGGAAATAGGAATCCTTCCAACACTTTGGTTTCTCTTGCTTTCCTACATCCCATTCCCCTCCCAGAATCCGGAGTGCTCCATGTGAACATGAATCAGATCACGTCATCTTCCCACTTAAAATCCTCGAATGATGCTAAAAAGAGAACCCCAGCTTCTCACCATAGCGCTTCATGACTGTATTAGTTATTGATGGCTGCACAACAAATATTTTCCAAAATATAGGGACTTAAGAGAACAATAAACCTTTATTATCTCATGCAGTTTCTTTATTCTGTTTTGTTTTTCCTTCTTTTTGAGACAGGGTCTTGCTCTGTTGCCCAGGCTGTAGTGCAGTGGTGTGATCATAGCTCACTGCAATCTTGATCTCCTGGGCTCAAGAGCTCCTTCTGTCTCAGGCTCCCAAGTAGATGAAACTTCAGGCATGTGTCACCACACCTGGCTAGTTTTTAAAATTTTTTGTAGAGGCTTTGTCTTCCTATTTTGCTCAAGCTTGTCTTGAACTCCTAGCCTCAAGTGATCCTCCTCCTTCAGCCTTCCAAAGTTCTGGGATTACAGATGTGAGCCATTGTGCTTGGACTAATGCAGCTTCTCTTGGTCGGGCTTTTGGGAGTGACTCAGCGGGGTGTCCTGGCTTATGGTCTTTCAGGGGTTGCCGTCATGACACCGGTTGGGATTGCAGTTTTCAGAAGGCTTTGTTGGGCTAAAGGATCCAAGATGCACTCACATGGCTAGAAGGTTGATGCTGGTTATTGGCAGGAGGCCTCAGTTCCTTACAACACAGACCTTCCCATAGGACTGCTGAACTGTCCTCATGACATGGTGGTTGGCTTTGTCCAGAGTCACTTGTCTGAGAAAGAGAGGGCAAGGCAGAAGCTGCAATGTTCTATAACCCAATCTTGGAACCCACACCCTGTCACTTCCCCCAGGTCCTGTTGGTTCCTAGGTCAGCCCTATTTATTGTTTACACAAGGGTGTAAATTCCAGGAGGCAGAGATCGTCGGGGCATCCAGGAGGCTAGCAGGCAGTGACCTACCTCTGATTTTATCTCCTGTTGATTCACTAAGCACTCATCACATTGACCTACTATCTGTTTGAAACATGCTAAGCTGAGCCAAACCCAAGGCCTTTGCTTCCTCTTCCCTCCACGTGAGATACTTGTTTCTCCAATCTTTGCTTCATCATCACATTCAGGTTTCGGCTCAACTGATGTTTTCTTAGACAGGCTTTCTCTGAGTATCCTGTCCAATATTGCTCTTCCCTGTGGTCCCCACTCCAGGCTGATTGCTAGCACGTCTTTCTATTTATTTCCTTCACTCTTTGAAATCACTTTACTTATTTATACAGAGACAGGGTCTCACTCTGTTGCCCAGGCTGGAGTGCAGTGGCATGATCTTGGCTCACTGCAGCCCTGACCTCCTGGGCTCAAGCCATTTTCCTGCCTCAGCTTCCTGAGTAGCTGGTACTACAGGTGCATGCCACAATGCCTGGCTAGTTTTTTCATTTTTTGCAGAGATGGGGGTCTCACTGTGCTGCCTAGGCTGGTCCTGAACTCCTGCACACAAGTGATCCTCCTGCCTTGGCCTCCCAAAATGCCTGGATTACAAGCATAAGCCACTGCACTCGGCCCTAGTCTGAAATCACTGTCATTACTGATTAGTTTATTAGGTCTCTGTCTCCTCTCTTAAGACTTCAGCTCCCTGAGAGTGGGCTGGGCCCATTATGCTCATCCCAGCATCTCCAGCACCTGGTATAGCTCCTCGTCCGTAGCAAGTGAACCATATCTATGTGCCTAGTAAAAGAACAGCCTCCAGCCTCCCACCTCCCATAGGGAAGGTTCCAGATCCCTCAAATTTTCTCATGCTCTCCTACTATCCTGAACCTGATCTGAAATCTGACCCTGGGTTTGTCCTAAGCTGCCTGCTCCTACGAGATCATTATTAACAGTGCAACCCATGAGTCTGCAAAGCCCTACAATCTTCCTGGAGAGGAGAGAGTGAGAAAAACCTGCTTGGCAGGCTGAGAGGCTGCCTTGCTGCAGGCTTGGCTGGACCCACAGCCAGAGCTCACCCTCCCAGCCCAGAAGGCTTTCTGGTTCAGCTGGTGATTATCTGAATAAGGCACTTTTAACTGCACAGTCTGACAAGGGCTTCTTGGCAGGTGACCATTAATGCTGGCCTAAATGGGAGTCACCTAGAGGGAGGGAAGCCCTGGGGACCACTCTGAAAGCTTTAGCACAATGCGTGGTTTTCTCAGTCGCTGTGGCTTCCCCAGGCAATTAAATGGGCAGCAGACAAGATTGCTCACGTAGCATCTCCAGCCTCTGGTCTCAGAGGCTGCAGGTGACTGAGAGGGGACATTCAAGTGGATCAACCATCTGCCTGCTAAGCTTCCTTTCATCTTTTCTCCATCTTTCCTTCCTCCCTCCCTCTCTCCCTTCCTCTTTCCCTCCTTCCCTCCTTTTGTCCCTCCCTTCCTCCCTTCCCTGTTTAGGGAAGTTGCAAAAGGTTTATGAATTCCCCAACCATCCACTTCTCGTCTCTGGCTATTGGCTTCATCTGCTCCATTCCTTTCTCCTGTATCTTGCCCGCCTCTAACATCTGAAATATTGAGGTGACCTACTTTCACTCTATAAGTAGAGGCGCTGGAGCTGTGGGCTAGATGTATGAGAGAAATGGGCAGAGGCATCCGGCTGGGGAGAATCGTGAGACCCCACCGACTCCGGCTGGAGTGCTGGTGGCTTCTTGCACGTCTAGATTGTCAAAGTCTGGCACTTTGGACAGCATTTGTGCACCTGGAGTTTTTGACGTGGGGCATTTTATCGCAGCTCTTTTAGTATATTTCTATTGGCAGAGTGCCACATGGGGTCGAGCATTTGAGTGTTAGCAGGCATTGTGCTAGGCAATGTGATCCCATGAGTAATAATTGTGAGCAAGCATTTGGCACATGTCATCTCATTTAATCCTCCACCAAACCTTGTAAGATGAGGGTGACTTGTGCCCAGTTTTCAGATGAGGGAACCGATGTGTAGAGAGGTTACGCTGCTCAGGAAATTCTAAAACCTTCATGTTGTGTATGGATTCTCAATTTTTTTTTTTTTTTTTTTTTTTGAGATGAAGTCTCACTCTTGTTGTCCAGGCTGGATTGTAATAGCTTAGTCTCGGCTCATTGTAGCCTCTGCCTCCTGGGTTCAAACGATTCTCCTGCCTCAGCCTCCTGAGTAGCTGGGATTACAGGTGCCCACCACCACACCCAGCTTATTTTTGTTTTTATTATTATTATTATTATTTTAGTAGAGATGGGGTTTTACCATGTTGGCTGGGCTAGTCTTGATCTCCTGACTGCAAGTGATCTGCTCACCTCGGCCTGCCAAAGTGCTGGGATTATAGGCGTGAACCACCGTGCCTAGCCTTGATTCTCAAATTTGATTCTTACCACAACTCTGTGAGATGAAAATTATCATCCTCATTTTATATGCAAAAGCCCTGAGGCTTGAGGGTGAAGATCACACAGTCATCAAGCAGGGAATCTACTATTCATCAGCAGCCCCTGTGCACGTGATGCTAGGTTGTCACGTGCAAGTGATTTACTATCATTTGCAAAATTTGAAAATTCAGTTGTTAGGAGAATCACTTACTCATTCTACAAGTATTTCCTGTGTGCCAATTAGATATTAGGATCAACAGTGATGTGATAGATTGCACACATGGACACAGACTGCTCCCTTCTCTTTAACCACACCCCCGTGTAAAGTGGCTTTGTAGCTTCTCCCATCAAGAGGTAGAGTCTGTGTCCCCACCTCTTAAGTCTGGACTGGCCTTGTGACACTTTGAACATTAGAATGTGACAAAAGTGACAGCGCGCCAGTCTAGACCTCTAGCTGTTTCTGCTCTCTCTTGGAACCCTATGAGCTCCATGTGAACAATCCTTATCTGATCAGTCAAGTGCTGAGAGACATATGTCCCAGTCACACATGCTATCTTAGTCAGCATTCAGCCAACTCCTAGAAACGGCTGTGGGGTGGACTGGCAGCCTACCGTAGATGCATGAATGAGCCAAGCCAAGACCAGAAGAACAGCCCAGCTGAGCACAGCCCAACATTGCCAGACCACACGTTCAGGAGCTAAATCAGTGATTCTCAAAATGTATTCCCTAGTCCAGTAGCATTAGCCTCACCAGGGAACCTATCAGAAAGGCACATTTTCAAGCTCACCTCAGCACTACGGAATCATACACACTAGGAGTGGGCCCAAGTGATTGATTGATTGATTGATTGATTTTGAGACAGAGTCTTGCTCTGTTGCCCAGGCTGGACTGCAGTGGCACAATCTTGGCTCTCTGCAACCTCCACCTACTGGGTTTAACCAATTCTCCCACCTCAGCATCCTGAGTAACTGGGATTACAGGTGCCCACCACCATGCCCAGCTAATCTGTATTTTTAGTAGAGATGGAGTTTCACCATGTTAGTCAGGCTGGTCTCAAACTCCTGACCTCAGGTGATCCACCTGCCTCAGCCTCTCAAAGTGTTGAGATTACAGGCGTGAGCCACTGTGCCTGGCCTGCTTACACATTTTTGCACTTGAGAATTGTGCTGTTGTAAACATGTGTGTGTAAGTATCTGTTTTGTATAATGACTCATTTTCCTCTGGGTAGATACCCAGTAGTGGGGTTGCCGGATCAAATGGTGGTTCTACTTTTAGTTCTTTAAGGAATCTCCACACTGTTTTCCATAGAGGTTGTACTAGTTTACGTTCTGTGGGTTCTATTTTTATGTCCATTTTACAGATGAGGAAACTAAGGCCTAAAGAAGATAAGATCTTTGCTTGAGGTCACTTAACCAGCCAGGGTTTTGACTCAGGTGTCTGGCAGACTCTCAAGTTTATGCTTTTACATGTTGTGGGATCCAGACTCCTAGTGTGATGCAGAAAATATGTGGTGGATGCCCAGAGTGGCCAGAATGGGAGTGTTACAGTTCCACGAGTCAAAAGAGGTTGTACGGGAGAGAGAGTCCCTCAGTTGACTGAGTGGGCCAGGCAAGATTGGAACAGGTGGAGAGAGAAGAGAAAAATGAATTTCAGATGGAGGAAGCCGCTTAAGCAAAGATGAGTGAACCCACAAACCTTAGTAAAAGCAAATCTTTTTATTGGCAGAAGTGAGTGTTCCGGGGTAAGATGGTAGCAGAATTTTAAATTCAGAGCATTACAAAGATTCAGCATTAATGAGTTTGTTGGAACATGCAGTGTGGAAAGTTTCCTTGAAATATTAAATTAGTAACCCCAGCAAATGTTTTTTGACTTTTGAGTAGTGTGGTCTCTAAATTGACTTCCCTTCACCATTGGACAATAAATGGTTTGAAGATTTTAGACTTGAAAGGGTAGGGAGCATATTTTGCTGTTGCTTTAGTTTATTCTCTCAACTCAACTTTTTCTTTCAACATTTTTTCCCTAAAGTGTATTGAGAAGGTGAGATACCTCTCTTTCTGCTGTCTTCTTTTTCTATATCACCAATAAAAAGAGGGAATACTTCAGTGAGCATCTGTTACGTGCTCAGCATCTGCCATGTTCACCACAACTTAAGACTCTGCCCCTACTATCAAGAAACGTAGCAGTCTAACTGGACACTAACCCATCTAGCATGCAAGCCAAAGACCATTAACAATAAGGGAAGAGAAAAGTCAGTGTAGGCTGGAGAAACCAGGAAGATCTTTAGGGGAAACTCAGTCCTGACACGGGAGGAAAATATTTCAGTTTCTTTTCTGCTTCTTCTCCTTCTCCTTCCTTTCTCCTTCCTCCTCCTTCCTCCTCCTCCTCCTCCTCCTCCTTCTTCTTCTCCTCCTCCTCCTCCTCCTTTCTTCTTCTTCCTCTTCTCCTCCTTCTCCTTCTTTCTTCTTCCTCTTCTCCTCCTTCTCCTTCTTTCTTCTTCCTCTTCTCCTTCTTTCTTCTTCCTCTTCTCCTTCTTTTCTCTTCCTCTTTCTCTTCCTCCTCCTCCTCTCACTCTCTCTTTTTTTAAACCAGTGAACAGAAACATTTCAGTTTCATATTGATATTCAGTACATTAGGACCAGCCTTAGTACCACCTAGAATATATTCTTACCCAATTTAGGAAAATAAGAGATGATCCTTTGCCTAAAAACTTCTTGGCAGATTTTCAATCTGAAATGGCAAATGTGCTTTACCTCTGGGATCAATACTGCTTGGAGTGCTATCTCGAATTTTGAGAATTTGGAGGGTCTCCAGCTTCAGAGGAAATGAGTACTGGAAGCAATTGATGATGTCTGCTATGGTATGGGAGGTACGGGAGGAGTGGGGGAGAATATCCTGTGTATATGACTTCTCCCACACTTTTCCCTGCAAATTACTGTGAAAATCTCTGTTTTCATGTACCCAAGTAGCTAAAATCTTTAACTAATTGTACTTCATGCCCTGCTTTTGACCTTATTTTATTTTATTTTATTTATTTTTTTTAGATGGAGTCTCACTCTGTTGCCCAGGCTGGAGTGCAGTGGCGCAACCTAGGCTCACTGCAACCTCCACCTCCCGAGTTCAACTGATCCTTTGGCCTCAGCTTCCCGAGTAGCGTGGATGCGCACTACCATGCCTGGCTAAGCTTTTTATATTTTTAGTAGAGATGAAGTTTCACTATGTTGGTCAGGCTGGTTTTGAACTCCTGACTGCAACTGATCCATCCGCCTCAGCCTCCCAAAGTGCTGGGATTATAGGTGTGAGCCACCGCACCTGGTTCTTGCTTTTTACTTTTAAGACAGAGGCACACAAAAATAAAATTAAGCATATCAAATATATGAAAAGATAATGACCTGGTACATTTCTGTTCAGCTAGTTAAATTGTTACCTAATATCCTGTACCTTATTTGGAGTACTACAAGTTGTTTCCTTTGTATCCTGAAAGATGACAGCGATGTACAGAAAATACTAAATGATTAATGATAAATTATATATTTATATAAATACCAAGCTGTATTCTGTTGAAAATATATGTTATCAGTCAATGGTCTATCTGAATTAAGAAGGAAATAGTCATTTGAGGATGTAGTGACTTACCTGAGTGATATTAGGAGATTCTAAAATGCTTGATTCTAATTCACTTTAGATAGCAACTCTAGGTTTCAGAGGACAGAGATTGGGGGAAGAAGTGGGTCACATGGAGAGCAACTTTCCTTTTCTTTTCTTTTTTTTTCGAGATGGAGTTTCACTCTGCCTCCCAGGCTGGAGCGCCGTGTCACAATCTCGGCTCACTGCAACCTCCACTTCTTGGGTTCAAGCGATTCTCCTGCCTCACCCTCCTGAGTATCTGAGATTACAGGCATGCGCCACCACACCTAGCTAATTTTTGTATTTTTAGTAGAGACAGGGTTTTGCTGTGTTGGCCAGGCTGGTCTTAAACTGCTGACCTCAGGGGATCTGCCTGCCTCAGTCTCCCAAAGCACCGGGATTACAGACATGAGCCACCACACCTGGCAGAGAACAATTTTTCTTGAGTAGACAACAAAAGCAAGAAGAAGGGGAGTGGAGATTAGTAGTCTTCTGTAATGCACTACTCTAGGAGGTGCTGTTTGTGACACTATCATTTGTAACATAGTGTGTAACACCTCGTGGCACTGTGCTATGAGGCTCTTTCAGTCTAGGCAAGTTCAAATGTCAATTTCAGCTCAGTTCAACAAATATTTATTCCGCACTTACCCAAGTGTTTTAGTCAAGGTTTTTCAGGGAAATTGAACCAATGGACTTTATATGTGGATTTATTATAAGGAATTGGCTTACGAGATAATGGAGGCTGAGAAGTTCCATGACCAGCTGTCTATAAGCTGGAGAACCAGGAAATACGGTGGTGTAGTTCCAGTCAGAGTGCATAACACCACTGTTCTAGGTCAAACAGGCAGAGAGCAAAGGTGAATTCTTACTCCAACTTTTTATTTTATTCAATCCCTCTGTGAATTGGGTCCACTTACATTGGGAAGGGCCATCTGCTTTACTCAGTCTAGATACTCCAGTGCTAATCTCATCTGGAAAAACCTTCACAGAGACAGCTGGAAATAAGGTTTAGCCCAATATCTGGGCACCTTATCACCCAGTCAAGTTGACACACACAATTAAGCATCACACCATGTGTCTGGCCCTGTGTTTAACAATAAAGATGCAGAGATAAATAAGAAACAATCCCCCATCTCAGGGAGGGGAGGGAGACTGACAGTTATAATATAGCATCATGGGTACATTAGAACAGGATTTCTTGGAGGAGATAATTTTCGAGTTGATCCTTGAAGGATGGGTGGGAGTTTATACGGAAAACAAGATTTGGGAAGAGGCAGAGAGCACACCTGGTAGAAGGCATGGGGTATGAAAAACCATGGGGCCAGGTGCGGTGGCTCACGCCTGTAATCCCAGCACTTTGGGAGGCCGAGGTGGGCAGGTCACAAGGTCAAGAGATTGAGACCATCCTGGCCAACATAGTGAAACCCCATCTCTACTAAAAATACATAAATTAGCTGGGCATGGTGGCGCGCACCTGTAGTTCCAGCTACTCAGGAGGCTAAGGCAGGAGAATCGCTTTAACCTGAGAGGTGGAGGTTGCAGTGAGCTGAGATCGTGCCACTGCACTCCAGCCTGGCAACAGAACAAGACTCTGACTCAAAAATAAAAAAATAAAAAAATAAAGAAAAAAGAAAAACCAAGTCATATAGCAGGGACTCTAAGCCCTTTGGTATTGCCAAAAAAAGGGGAAGTGTAGGGCTGTGTGTGGCTGGCAAGCAGACTGGGGAGCTGACAGAATCTCTGATGCTATATTAAGGATTTGGGATTTTATCCTGAAGGCAATGGGGATCCCATGAAGGGTTGCAAACGTGGGTCAGGTTTCCTTTTATCTAAATCACTCTGGTGAGCAATGCAAAGGCAATGCAAGGATATGTGTGAATCAGAGTCTCTTTCCTCCTTTATGCAATGAGATTGGGAAAAATGAAAATAGTTAAGGAGATAGTTTCTAGGGCTTTGATCTCAAATAGCACTAAATGCTGAAAACTTGGAGTGAGAATGGAGTTTTAAGTGCATTCTGGAAGTTTAATGACTGTAATAAGGGATTCAGATGAGTTGATTTTATTCAATCTCAGACACAGATGCATAGTTAGATTCTACAGATATTTTTGAATTAAAATTTGGTGAGGACCAACCCTAGAGAAACCTGTGCCCATGAGCTCAACATTCATGTCCTAGAATGTTCATAGGAGCATTGTTCAAGATAGCCATAAAATGGAAACAGCCTAAATGTGCCTCTACTGTAGACCTGATAAATGCCTTGTATACTCACAGGATAAAACACTATACAGCAGTGAGAATAAAGTGGTAGAGCTACATGCATTTATGAGAGTACAACTAAATACATAATATGGAGCAGAAGAAGCAAAATTAGAAAGAATATATACAGTATAGTTAAATTTATATAAGGTTCAAAAATAGTCATAATGATACTGTTTTGTTTAGGGACACATCTATAGGTTGTAAAATTAAAAAGGAAGTCAAGAAAAAGTTATCTCAAAAGCCTGAGGGGAGGTAGAAAGTTATGATGGGGAGACGACCCTGGGGGTCCCTGGGATATTGAGAAAGCTCTGTTCATGACCCAGGTGGCAGATGCCTAGATATTTGCTTACTATTTAGTAAGTAGTATATTTACATGTTTGCTTTTTTCCTCTGTATTGATATTTCACAATAAAATATTTTTAAATTTAGAGAAAACCTTTGATCATATTAAATGAAAAAAAGTTGTCATAGGGGAAAAGCTTACGGGAGGGAAATTCCACAATATGCCAAGGCATTTTTATTTTATTTTTTTTTTTTGAGATGGAGTCTCACTCTGTCCCCCAGGCTGGAGTACAGTGGCACAGTCTCGGCTCACTGCAACCTCTGCCTCCTGGGTTCGAGCGATTCTCCTGTCTCAGCCTTCCAAGTAGCTGGGATTATAGGCATGTACCACCATACCTGGCTAGTTTTTGTATTTTTACAAAATTACAATATGGCTTTGCCATGTTGGCCAGGCTGGTCTCGAACTCCTGACCTCAGATGATCCGCCCTCCTCGGCCTCCTAAAGTGCTGGGATTACAGGTGTGAGCCACTGTGCCCAGTGGCCAAGGCAGTTTAATATGTTTAAATCTTGCTCAAAATTATGTAACACATTTGTTTATCATTAGTGACATTTTGCTGCTACATGTTCTTAAGAAGATTTGTTCAAAACACGTGCATGTGCACACACACCCCCCAACACACACCCCAAGCAGAACCGTGGGCTCCCCAAAATGACCCATGCCCAAAGAAGTCTAGACACCCCCTGGGGGCGGCTCTGAATTCCAGGCATGGTGTCTTGGAACCTCTCAAAGATTAGTCCTAAAAGTTTGAGTTTCCAGAGATGATCGATGTCAAGCTACCAAAAAAATATATATATATATGTTTATCCACTGTCCTCCCAGGAGACAGGGCAAGATTACCCCCACCTGATAACTGCTGTTCTAGAAGAGTGCTGTTTACTTGAAGTAAAATGTAAGCCACATACACAATTTTTAATTTCCTAGTGGCTACACTGAAAAAAGTAAAAAGAAACAGGTGAAATTCACTTTATTCTTATTTATTTATTTATTCGAGATGGAGTCTTACCTTGTTGCCCAGGCTGGAGTGCAGTGGCACGATCTCGGCCCACTGCAACCTTGGCCTCCTGGGTTCAAGCGATCCTCCTGCCAGCCTCAGCCTTTTGAGTAGCTGGGATTACAGGTGCCCACCACCACGCCCAGTTAATTTTTGTATTTTTAGTAGAGATAGGGTTTCACCTCGTTGGCGAGACTGGTCTCAAACTCCTGACCTCAAGTGATCCACCTGCCTTGGCCTCCCATAGTGTTGGGATTACAGGTGTGAGCCGCCGCGCCCAGCTGAAATTAACTTTAATAACGTATTTTACTTGACTCAGTGATATCCAACATATTATCTTTTTAATATGTAATCAATCTTAAAACACTGGCATGCTTTGCCATTGTTTTTCCAGTAATAGGCCTTTGAAATCCTGTGTCTTTCTCACACCAACAGCACATTTCAACTTGGACCAGTCATTTCTCAAATTCTCAGTGGCTCATGTGACTCATGGGTACCATCTTGGGCAGTAGAGTTCTAGAACATAAGCTCTGTGAGAATAGGATTTTTTGCCCTTTTTTTCATTGCTGTATTTTTAGTGCCCAGTACAGTGCATAGTACATAGCAGACTCCCTGATACTTTAAAAATAAATGATTTAATGAATATCTAATTCTGTTCCTAAGAGAGAAGAAGAACATTCTTATATGGAGTGGAACACTTTAAAAGCAATAAGGGCAAAACAAGGTGAGTCAGAAAAATAATCCCATCTGGTGAATATTGCACAAGATGAAATGCACAAAACACCTCTAAATCGTCCAGTCTGCTGCCAGGTGGATGAAGTCTGTGGGGAGGAGCACTTTTCAATAAATTGCTGAGTTGTTCTCCTTCAAATGTCTTCCTCTGTCACACTCCCTCCCCAAAATGTGGTTTTGATATCCACATCATTGTGTTTTGTTTGTTTGTTTGTTTGTTTGCTTTTTGGGATAGGCTCTTCCTCTCTTGCCCAGGCTGGAGTACAGTGGTGTGATCACGGTTCACTGCAACCTCCGCCTCCTGGGTTCAAGCAGTCCTCCCACCTTAGTCTTTCAAGTAGCTGGGACTATAGGCACCAGCCACCACACCTGATAAAGTTTTGTATTTTCTGTAGAGACGGGGTTTCGCCATGTTTCTTTCCCAGGCTGGTCTCAAACTCCTGGACTCGAGCAATCCTCCTGCCTTGTCCTCCCAAAGTGCTGGGATTACAGGCATGAGGCACTGCACCCGTCCCATTGTGATCTTTATTGCAGCACATTTTTTTTTTTTTTTTTTTAGGTGGAGTCTCACTCCATTGCCCAGGCTGGGGTGCAGTGGCTCGAATTTTGGCTCACCACAACCTCTGCCTCCACGGTTCAAGCAGTTCTCCTGTCTCAGCCTCCTGAGAAGCTGGGACTACAGGTGCATGCCACCATACCCAGCTAATTTTTGTATTTTTAGTAGAGTTGGGGTTTCACTATGTTGGCCAGGCTGGTCTCGAACTCCTGACCTCATGATCTGCCTGCCTCAGCCTCCCAAAGTGCTGGGATTACAGGTGTGAGCCACTGTGCCCGGCCTCAACACTCTTAATGTTTCAGATACTGTTTTAAGAACCACAGATTTCTTCTAGCTGTCTGGTCTAAAAAAAAAATTGGCTTGCTCTACCTGCACTTGAGATTCAATTTTTTAATTGGCAAACATCATGATCTCCTGTGTATACATAGACAGTTAAGTGTGTTATTAAAATGAGATGATGTTTTGCCCTTTACATATGACATGCTGATACAAGCAAACTGGCCACAAAAGACACAACCAGGGCCTTCTGTCAGCAACTTTCCCCACATCTTCTCCCAGCATCTTGATGTACTTTTTAAATTAGACTGCAAGTCCTTTTGGGTCTTGCCTCACTTTTCTTTTTTTTTCCAGCAGTAGGAGCATTACCATTCTGGGCAAACTAGTTGTTCAGGAAGACACTGGACTCATTTCATGAACTTTTCTTCTTCCTCACGCTTCTAGCATTGATATAAATAAGCACTTATAGAAGGACTTGATTTTTCTTTTTTTCAGTTCAAGGAAAAGTTTCTCTTCTATTGATAAATATCAAGGGGAAAATCCACCTGTACTAACTGAAGTACAATACGTTTTCATCAGAAATCATCTGTGACTGGGTGCGGTGGCTCATGCCTGTAATCCCAGCACTTTGGGAGGCCGAGATGGTTAGATCACCTGAGGTCAGGAGTTCGAGACCAGCCTGGCCAACATGGTGAAACCCCGTCTCTACTGAAAATACAAAAATTATCCTGGCATGGTGGCACGCACCTATAATCCCAGCTACTCAGGATCCTGAGGCAGGAGAACCACTGGAACCCGGGAGGCAGAGTTGCAGTGAGCTGAGATTGTGCCACTGCACTCCGGCCTGAATGACAGAGAGAGACTCAGTCTGGAAAAAAAAAAAAAAAAGAAAAAGAAAAGAAAAAAAAAGAAATCATCTGTATTACAATTGGATTTTCCCTTTTCAACAAGTTTGCCATTTGGCCCCTGTCCCTGTCAGCACATCTGCTTGGTAGATGTTACGCTAACCTGATGTCTCCCTGTAGGATAAGCAGACACAATTTTCCGAAGCTCCTTCTAATGCCAACCTTTTTGGTTTCTGTTAAGTGGTGACAATATAGGCTTGCATTCTCTGGCTAACATGGTTTGCGGAAGATTAACCCTCAGCTGAACCAAAGGTACCCAGCTTCTCATCCTAGTCTGTCATCTTTACTTCTCCCTAGACAGAAGAGGTGAGACTTGAACTCTCCAGTGAGGACAAATCAGTCGTTTTGAGACTTTCTGAGTCAGTTTAGGATAAATGCATCCCTGGGGCTTACCACAACCACTCTTGCTCGCTGCCAGAGAAAAAAGGGCTCCTACCACCTTAAAATTAGACACTGACACAGGCGCACATTCACAGGCTTGGCTATCTTAGCACTGAATGGCAGTCCAGACATATATGACATTTCCTCACTACGGGTAAGCCTGCCTGCCTGCCTGCCTGCCTGCCTGCCTGCCTGCCTGCCTTCCTTCCTTCCTTCCTTCCTTCCTTCCTTCCTTCCTTCCTTCCTTCCTTCCTTCCTTCCTTCCTTCCTTCCTTCTTTCCTTTCCTTTCTTCCTCCCTCCCTCCCTTCCTTCCTCCCTTCCTCCCTCCCTTCCTTCCTCCCTCTCTTCCTTCCTCCCTCCCTTCCTCCCTCTCTTCCTTCCTCCATTCCTCTTTCTTTCTTTCTTTCTTTCTTTCTTTCTTTCTTTCTTTCTTTCTTTCTTTCTTTCTTTCTTTCTTTCTTTCTCTTTCTTTCTTTCTTTCTTTCTTTCTTTCTTTCTTTCTTTCTTTCTTTCTTTCTTTCTTTCTTTCTTTCTTTCTTTCTTTCTTTCTTTCTTTCTTTCTTTCTTTCTTTCTTTCTTTCTTTCTTCTTTTGAGATGCAGTCTCACTTTGTCATTCAGGCTCGAGTGCAGTGGTGCAATCTTGGCTCACTGCAACCTCTGCCTCCCAGATTCAAGCGATTATCCTGCCTTAGCCTCCCAAGTAGCTGAGACTACAGGCATCCACCACCACACCTGGATAATTTTTGTATTTTTAGTAGAGATGGGGTTTCACCACGTTGGCCAGGTTGTTTTCAAACTCCTGACCTCAGGTGATCAGCCTGCCTTGCCCTCCCAAAGTGCTGGGATTACAGGTGTGAGCCACCGTGCCCAGTCAGTTTTTAGTAGTTTTAGTAGAGATGGGGTTTCACCTTCTTGCAGGCTGGTCTTGAACTCCTGACCTCAGGTGATCCACCTGCCTCAGCCTCCCAAAATGCTGGGAGTCCAGAGAGGTACTTTCTTGCTGACCCAGGAGACCCACCAGAATCTGGTCCTCCCAATGTGATGATCACCAGAATCCCTTATAGGGCTTTTAAAAAAGAGCATTCTGGTTCTAGTGAACATGATGTTCTCTTGTCTACTTGGCATCGGTGTAAAAACAGTTCTCCCTTCTTCCGCTGGCAACAGGATATTTATTTCTTGGGGAAACTCATTTTGTCTGATTTAGGTGGAGTCGGTACCGATTTCTCTACCACAGGCATGTACACATGGCTCAGGTTTTACCTATCAGAGAGCTATATCCTTCTGCCTACTGACTGGCTGAAAGATGGGCATGTGACCCAAGCTGGACCAATCAGATATCTCTCAGAGACTTCTGCTGAAACTACCAGGAAAAAGATATGCTCAATCTTTGAAGATAATGAGTGTAAAACAAGGCAATAACGGAGATGCTGGGGACAATGATTTCATCAAGTGGAGAGCCCAGGAATGGAGTCATCTGGGCTCATTGTGATAAGAGAGCAGGAGAGGGAGGGAGAGACAGAACCCTGAAGGCAGCATTTGATTCCCTGGATTTGATTCCCAGGTCTACACTTTACCCTGAGGCTTCAGTTTTGTGAACTAATAAATCCTCCTTCCTTTTTTTTCTTTTTTTTTTCTTTTTTTAGCTTAAGTTAATTTCATTTGAGTTTCTGTCATCTTAGAACAAAACAGTTTGTATTAACACACTATTCTCATGAACACCCTGGTTCACTGGATCAGATATGATGATGTTTAAACGTTAGAATACATACAATTTAAATGGAGGACTGAGTGTGGTGGCTGACAACTATAATCCCAGCACTTTGAGAGGTGGAGGTGGGCAGATCACTTGAGGCCAGGAGTTCAAGACCAGCTTGGCCAACATGGTGAAACCCCTTCTCTACTAAAATACAAAAAAAATTAGCTGGACATGGTGGAGCACAACTGTAGTCCCAGCTAGTCGGGAGGCTGAGGCAGGAGAATCAGTTGAACCCGGGAGGCGGAGGTTGCAGTGAGCTGAGATCGCACCACTGCACTCCAGCCTGGGTGACAGAGCAAGACTCTGTTTCAAAAAAAAAAAAAGTTAAAAAAATAAACAGAGGGCATTTTAAAATGCTGATTTCTGGGTCTTTCCCAGAAATTCTGATTTGGAGGGATAGAGTCCAGGAATCTTCATTTAGCAAGCACTCCAGGTGATTCTGATGGATAATCACACTTTGAAAATCACAGAATTAGAGCATCCTCCTAGGCCACAACTTCATAATGAAGAAAGGTGGCTAATTGTTGTGTGCCTTCTATGAGCCATACCCCTTGGCTATGTTATCTACTTAACTCATTTAATCCCCAGAACAAGAGGTCCCCAAAAAGAATTAGATATCTCCTTTTAGAGGAGTGAAGCGCCTGCTGCTGAAATTTGGGGGCAAATAACTGGAGTAGGCCTGCTGGGAACAGGACTTGTCAAAAGAACTATGTCTAGAAGGCTATGGTCCAAGGCCATTTTTGCCGGCTATAAGTGGGGTCTCCGGAATTAAAGGGAGAACACGGCTCTTCTTAAAATCAAAGGTGTTTATGCCGTAGATGAAACAGAATTCTATTTGGGCAAGAGATACGCTTATGTATACAAAGCAAAGAACAACACAGTGACTCCTGGCGGCAAACCAAACAAAACCAGAGTAATCTGGGGAAAGGTAACTCAGGCACACGGAAACAGTGGCATGGTACGTGCCAAATTCTGATGCAATCTTCCTCCTAAGGCTATTGGACACAGAATCCAAGTGATGCTGTACCCCCTCAAGGATTTAAACTAATGAAAAGTGAATAAATAAACGTGGATTTGTGCTCTTGTTAGAAAAAAAAAGGTATCTCCCTTTAGATTTGCACAGTGATTTTGGATCAAAGTACAGCAGCAATTCTATTCTTAACGTGGGCAGATGGAGGCAAGAAATAAAAGAAATAAAAGAATCCACCAAGTCTTCATTGATTTTCATTTCCAGATGTTAATAATTCCAAGGGTAAATGTAGCTAGGAGAACTTAATTAATTTATTAAATAAAACCTACTTGTCTTATACATGTGAGCAAGAGAAGGTAATGTAGGTTTCAATAAACATAATCATTAGCAAGTTACAGAGTCTGAGTAGTAAACACTATAGTTCAAGTTGTGAGAAACTGTCATTACATCACCCTGGTTGGAATCATCCTGTTTTGTGAAAATGTGGAGCTAGACCTTTCCACAGCTGGTCTCGCATCAATGATCTTTTTACTTTTTGTTTCTGGTTTCAGCTTATGAGAATAATTGCCTGTGGCTGGGTGCAGTGACTCAAGCTGGTAATCCCAGCACATTGGCAGGCTGAGGTGGGCAGATCACTTGAGTCCAGCCTGGCCAACATGGTGAAACCCTGTCTCACCCAAAAATGCAAGAATTATCTGGGTGTGGTGGTGTGTGCCTGTAGTCCCAGCTACTCAGGAGGCTGTGGCAGCAGGATTGCATGGGCCTGGGAGGCAGAGGTTGCAGTGAGCTGAGATTGAGCCACTGCATTCCAGCCTGGGCTACAGAGCCAGACCCCATCCCAAAATGGAGTTCTTCAGAAGAAGACCCTGAGACAAGGATTTACATGCAGTTGAATTTTTTTTTTTTTTTTTTTTTTTTTTTTTTGAGACAGAGTTTTGTTCTTGTTGCCCAGGCTGGAGTGCAATGGCACAGTCTCAGCTCACTGCAACCTCTTCCTCCTGGGTTCAAGTGATTCTCCTGCTTCAGCCTCCCAAGTAGCTGGGATTACAGGTGCCTGACACCATGCCTGGCTAATTTTTTTGTATTTTCAGTACAGACAGGGTTTCACCATGTTGGCCAGACTGGTCTCAAACTCCTGACCTCAGGTGATCCGCCTGCCTCGGCCTCCCAAAGTGTTGGGATTACAGGCATGAGCCACCGCGCCTGGCCACAGTTGATTTATTAAGGAGGCATTTATAGGAGAAATCCGTGAGGGAAAGACAAGAAGCCAAGCATCTTAGTTGGCATTGCTATAAAGGAAAACCCAAGGCTGGATAATTTATATAGAAAACAAGTTTATTTGGCTCATGGTTCTGCAGGCTATACAAGAAGCATGGTGCCAGCATCTGCTTCTGGTGAGGGCTTCAGGGAGCTTCTTCTCATGGGGAAAAGTGAAGGGGAGCAGGCATCACATGGTGAGAGGAAGGAGGGAAGAGAGAGGGGAGGAAGGTGCCAGGCTCTTTTAACAATCAGATCTTGCAGGAGCTAATAGAGCAAGAAGTCACTCATTACCATGAAGACAGCATCAAGTCAAACACCCTCCATCAGGCCCCATCTCCAACTGTGGGGATCATGTTTCTTTTTTCTTTTCTTTCTTTTTTTTTTTTTTTGAGATGGTTTCTCGCTCTGTTGCCCAGGCTGGAGTGCAGTGGCATGATCTTGGCTCACTCCAACCTCTGCCTCCCAGGTTCAAGTGATTCTCCTACCTCAGCCTCCCAAGTGGCTGGGATTAACAGGTGCCCACCACCACGTCCAGGTAATTTTTTTGTATTTTTAGTAGAGACAGAGTTTCACTATGTTGGCCGGGCTGGTCTCGAACTCCTGACCTCAGGTGATCCACCCACCTTGGCCTCCCAAAGTGCTGGGATTACAGGCGTGAGCCACTGCACCTGGCCCAGTTTTAGCCCATTTTCTACTGCTATAACAGAATACTACAGACTAGGTAGTTTATAAACAGCAGAAGTTTATTTGGCTCAGGGTTTTAGAGGCTGGGAGGTCCAACAGCATGGCGCTAGCATTGGCGAGGGTTATCCCATGACAGAAGGGCAAGAAAGGTGAATTCATCCTTTTTATCAGAAACTCACTCCTGTGATAACTAAGTCACTCCCCCAGCAACAACATTCACCCCTTTATGAGGGCAGAGACCTTACGGCCTAATCATTTCTTAAAAGTCCTACCTCTTAATACTGTTACAATGGCAATTAAATTTCAATATGAAGTTTAGAGGGGAATTTCAAACCATAGCAAGACCTTACCAGATGTATGGTTTGCAAATATTTTCTCCTATTTTGTAGATTTTCTCTTTATTCTGTTAATTATTTGATGTAATTTCATTTGTCTGTTTCTACTTTTGCCTGTGCTTTTGGATTGATATCCAAAGGATCATTACCCAGACTAATGTTATGGAGCTTTCCCCCATGTTTTCTTCTAGTAGTTATACAATTTCAAGTCTTCCATTCAAGTCTTTAATCCATTTTGAGTTGATTTTAGTGTATGGTGTGAAAAGAGAGTCTAATTCATTCTTCTGCATGTGAATATCCCATTTCCCCAACAGCATTTGTTGAAAAGACTGTTCTTTCCCCCATTGTGTGTTCTTTGCACCTTTGACAGAAATCAATTGACTGTGTGAAAACATGGAACCAACTCAAATGACCATCAATCAACAAGTGAATAAAGAAACAGTGGTGTATATATACACACACACACATATATATACACCACATATATGTATGATGGAATAATACTCAGCCACAAAAAGGAATGAATTAATGGCATTTTCAGCAACCTGGATGAGATTAGAGACTATTATTCTAAGTGAACTAACTCAGGAATGGAAAATACAACATCATATGTTCTCACTCATAAGTGGGAGCTAAGTTACGAGGATGCAAAGGCATAAGAATGACACAATGGACTTTGGGGAGTGAGGGGGAAAGGGTGGGAAGCGGATGAGGGATAAAAGACCACAAATTGGGTTCAGTGTACACTGTTTGGGTGATGGGTGCACCAAAATCTTACAAATTACCACTAAAGAACTTACTCATGTAACCAAATGCCACCTGTTCCCCAATAGCCTACAGAAATAAAAAAAAATTTAAAAAATCAATTGACTGTAAATGTGTGAATTTATTTCTGGGTTTTCTATTCTGTTCCATTGATCTATGTGTCTGTTTTTATCCTAGTACTATGATGGATTTTTTTTAAACCCATGTTGTTTGATTACTATAACTTTGTAGTATATTTTGAAGTCAGGTAGTGCGATGCTTCCAGGTTTGTTCTTTTTGTTCAAGCTTGCTTTGGCTATTCAAGATCTTTTGTAGTTCCATACAAATTTTAGAATTGTTTTTTCTATCTCTGTGAAAAATGTCATTGATATTTTGATAGGGATTGCACTGAATCTGTAGATCACTTTGTGTAGTATTGACATTTCAACAACATTAACTTTTCCCATCCATGCACATTGGGCGTCTTTCCATTTATTTGTGTCTTCCTTAATTTCTTTCATCAACGTTTTATATTGTTCGACATATAACAGGCCTTTTGTCTCTTTGGTTAAACATATTCCTAAGCATGATATTTTATTTTTTGTAGCTATCATAAATGGTATTGTTTTCTTGATTTCTTTTTTGTACAGTTTATTGTTAGTGTATGGAGATGTTGTTTATTTTTGTATGTTGGTTTTATATCCTGCAACTTTACCACATTTATTAGTTATATCAGTTTTTTTTTTTTTTTTTTTTTTTTTTTTTTGGTGGCGTCTTTAAAGGTTTCTATCTATAAGGTCATGTTGTCCACAAACAGGGATAGTTTAAATTCTTTTTAAATTTAGTTGTCATTTATTTATTTCCCTTGCCTAATTGCTATGGCTAGGACTTAAAGGACTATGCTGATTAGAAGTAGTGAGGGTGGTCATCCTTGTTTTGTTCCTGATGTTAGAAGAATAGCTTTCAGCTTTTAACCAATGATGTGAAAATTTTCACCAGTGATGTTAGCTGTGAGTTGTCATATATGGCTCTTATTGTGTTGAGGTACATTTATTCTATACCTAATAAGCTGGGGACTTCCTATCATGAAAAGATGTTGAATTTTGTAAAGTACTTTTTCTGCATCTGTTAAGACAATCCTATGGTTTTTATCCTTTGTTTTGTTAATGAGCTCAGTAATTTTAAAGTGCATAATTTATTTGGCTTGTAGCACATTCACAATGGTGCACAACCAACATCACTATCTCATGCCGAAACTTTAAAAATCCCACCCCCCGCAAAAGCCAGTCATTCATTCATCTTTAGCCACCTTAGTGTAGTGATGCACGAGCAGCCAGTATTTATTAGGTGCCTCGAGGAGGAACAACAGCCGTTTTCAATAAATCAAGTGTCCAGCATTGAGATCACAGGTCTGGTAATCATTCTCTGTGTTGCAGCGTTTCTAAGACTTCAGGTGTTCCTTTCAGCAGATCAGAGGTCTGGTAATCATTCTCCATGTTGCAGCGTTTTTAAGACTTCAGGTGTTCCATTCAGCACTCGGAGACTTGCCAAATGCCACTCTTTAAAAAAAATCCCTATTGGCCTGGATAGTTTAAAACACTGAGCTGGCATCATGGTAAAAGACAATGTGATTCACTGTGATAGTTTCATCTTACCCTTCTAACTGATGCTTTCACTAAATTCCACCATGTAGCCCATTGTTCATCTACACTAATCATCAACATTCCTTAGCTCTATAGCTTTATTCAAAATGTTCTCTATTCCTAGAACACCCTTCCTTGGGACATTCTACTCATTTTTCAAGCCCATCGTCAGGGTCACTTCCTCTATGAAATCTTCCCTAAGGTTGATCTCTTCTTCCCACTTAACACCCACCGTGCATTGTCTAAACCTCTTTTCTCAGATGATATGCTGTGTTATCAGAATGACTTCCCTGTGTCTGTCTTTCTCTATCTGAATGTGAGCTTCCTGATGGCAGGGACCTTGTCTTGTTCATCTTTCAACTTTCCCATAGCTCAATAAGTATTTTCTGAATTGAATTGAATCACAGAATGTGTTAAAATGAATTTTGATAATATTTAATTAAAATGTCTCCAGTAGTCTCAGGGGAAAAATTTAATTAGTATTTCTATTAGTTTATAGCAGCACAGTTTGCAATTGCAAAAATATGGAACCAGCCCAAATGCCCATCAATCAAGTAGTGGATAAAGAAACTGTGGTATATGAACAACACACACTGGGGGATCAAGGGAGGGAAGTGGGGTTAGGGGTGGGGAGAGCATTTCTAGTATTTCTAGAAAAATATACATGTCTTAGGGCTTTTTTGGATGAAAGAAACGCAAATCTATTCAAATCATCTTAGGTATAAATTTATTTCTTAAGAAAGACAAAAATCTCAAAAAATCTGAAGTCAAGCTAGAGATCTGGTTCTCTAAAAGGAAAGGAGCTGAGATCATCCCAGGAATCAGCAGCAGTAGGAGCCCATGGACCTTCCCTCGAGTTATTATTTTTTCTTTCAGCTAATATTTATTGTGCTAGCAATGGTGGCAGACACTGGGCATACAACAGTCACTCAAGGATACTACAGTCTCTGCTCTCATGTGACTTTCATTCTGGTTCCTGATGTTAATGTAAATTGATTCTTCACCTCTATGCTCCCTCAGACTCAGTCTTTCCTAGTTCAAGTTCCTGAGGGGAATCTTTTTTGTTTGTTTATTTTTAATTTTTTATTTCCATGTGTTTTTGAGGAACAGGTGGTATTTGGCTACATGAGTAACCAAATCTCACTTTAGTGGTGATTTGTGAGATTTTGGTGCACCCATCAACTGAGTACTATGCAGTAAACCCTATTTGTAGTCTTTTTTTTTTTTTTTTTTTTTGGAGACGGAGTTTTGCTTTTATTGTCCAGGCTGCAGTGGAGTGGTACAATCTCGCCTCAGTGCAACCTCCGCCTCCTGGGTTCAAGCGATTCTCCCTGCCTAAGCTTCCTGAGTAGCTGGGATTACAGGTGCCTGCCACCATGCCCAGCTAATTTTTGTATTTTTAGTAGAGACGAGGTTTCGTCATGTTGGCCAGGCTGGTCTCAAACTCTTGACCTCAGGTGATCCGCCCGCCTCGGCCTCCCAAAGTGCTGGGATTACAGGTGTGAGCCACCGTGCCCGGCCAATTTGTAGTCTTTTATCCCTCATCCCCTTCCCATCCTTTCCCCCTGAGTCCCCAAAGTCCATTGTGTCATTCTTATGCCTTTGCAACCTCATAGCTTAGTTCCCACTTATGAGTAGGAACATACGATGTTTGGTTTTTCATTACTGAGTTACTTCACTTAGAACAATGGTCTGTAGTTCCATCCAGATTGCTGTGAATGCCATTAACTCATTCCTTTTCTGGCTGAGTACTATTACATCATATATATATCTCAGTTTCTTTTTGTTTTAAGTTCTGGGATACATGTGCAGGATGTGCAGGTTTGTTACACAGGTAAATGTGTGCCATGGTGGTTTGCTGCACCTATCAACCCACAATGTAGGTATTAAGCCCAGCATGCATAAGCTATTCTTCCTAATGCTCTCCCCACCCCTAATCCCACTTCCCTCCCTTGATCCCCCAGTGTGTGTTGTTCATATACCACAGTTTCTTTATCCACTACTTGATTGATGGGCATTCGGGCTGGTTCTATATTTTTGCAATTGCAAACTGTGCTGCTATAAACATGCGTGTGCAAGTATCTTTTTTGCATAATGACTTCTTGTCCTCTGGGCAGACACCCAGTAGTGGGATTGCTGGATCAAATGGTAGTTCCACCTGAGGGGAATCTAATTGGCTGCTGGGCAGCATTGTGATCAGTTGGCTCCTTCTGGGTCAGGTGTTTGTCATTTCTGGTCATGGGGGCTCAGGAGATGAGAGCTGGGTGAGGGGAGGGCAAAGACTTTTCTCAGAGACGAGATCAACAGCTGGGTCAAGCACTCAAGTGTGCCTCATTAAAAAATCATCTTTATTGTACTTGATTTGTAAATATTTATGATTCATTTTATGTCCTATAAGGCAGTAGATTCCAAAGGCGATGCTAATAAAAGAAAAGCCATTTCATATTACGATAGTAACAGCATATGCTGCTGTGGGAAGCCAGGACAATTGCTGCTTTAATTTGAAAGAAAGTTCTGCTCAAGCAATTAGCTCTGTTACTGAATACCGTAGATCGGTTTTGGAGTTGGGACCTTAAAGATCACCTAGTTTTGCTGACCTGTTTTCCCTCTCCTCTCCTCTCCTCTCCTCTCCTCTCCTCTCCTCTCCTCTCCTCTCCTCTCCTCTCCTCCTCCTCCTCCTCTCCTCTCCCCCTCTCCTCTCCCTCCTCTCCCTCTCCTCTCCTCCCTCTCCCCTCCCTCTCCTCCCTCTCCTCTCCCCTCCCCTCCCCTCCCCTCCCCTCCCCTCCCCCTCCCCTCCCCTCCTCCCCTCCCCCCCCCCTCCCCCCTCCCCTCCCCTCCCCTCCCCTCCCCCTCCCCTCCCCTCCCCTCCCCTCTCCCCTCCCTCCCCTCCCCTCCCCTCCCCTCCCCCCCCTCCCCCCCCTCCCCTCCCCTCCCCTCCCCCCTCCCCTCCCCTCCCCCCCCTCCCCTCCCCTCCCCTCCCCTCCCTCCCCTCCCCTCCCCTCCCCTCCCTCCCTTTTTCCTTTCCCCCTCCCCCCCTCCTCCCCTCCCCTCCCTTCCCCTCCCTCTCCCTCCCTTTCCCTTTTCCTTTCCCTTCCCTTCCCTCCCCTCCCCTCCCCTCCCCTCCCCTCCCCTCCCCTTCCCTTCCCTTCCTTTCCCTTTCTTTCGAGTTGGAGTCTTGCTCTGTCACCCAGGCTGGAGTGCAGTGGTGCAATCTCTGCTCACTGCAACCTCTACCTCCCAGTCTCAAGCAATCCTCTCACCTCAGCCTCCCAAGTAGCTGGGATTACAGGCGTCCGCCACCACGCCCGGCAAATCTTTGTATTATTAGTAGAGACGGGGTTTTACCATGTTGGCCAGGCTGGTTCTGAACTCCTGACCTCAAATGATCTGCCTGCCTTGGCCTCCCCAAGTTTTGCGGTTACAGGTGCGAGCTACTGTGACCAGCCTTTGACCTGTTTTCTAGGTGAAAAAAATCTGAGGGCCAGGTGGTGGTGGTTCACAGTTGCAGTTCTGGCACTTTAAGAGGCTAAGGCGGGAGGATTGCTTGAGTCTAGGGGTTCGAGATCAGCCTGGGCAACATACTGAAACCCTGTCCCTACCAAAAATACAAAAAATTATCGAGGTATGGTAATGTGTGCCTGTGGTCCCAGCTACTTGGGAGGCTGAGGTGGGAGGACTGCTTGAGCCCGGGATGTGGAGGTTGTAGTGAGCTGAGATTGCGCCACTACACTCCAGCTTGGGTGAAACAGCCAAACTCTGTCAGAAAAAAAAAAAAAAAAAAAGAAAAAGAAAAGAAAAGGCTTTTCTTTGGTCGAGGTCAAGGTCAAGGATCTGTCAAAGGCAGAGCTGGGAATGGAACTCAGGTTGCTGCTGTCATTATTAATCCATGCTAATTGAAACTTGCTTTTTTCTTTTCATTTATCCTTCATCCATGCCTCCTTCTCTTTTCCTTTCCTTTTAAAAACTCTAATCAGTTTCTTTCCTTAAATTGTTAAAGCATACAGATGGTTTTAAAAAGTAATATATAAAAGTATACAGGGAAAAGTATTTCTCCCTCCCACTCTAGTTCCTATCCTTAGAGGCTACCACTGCTTCTAGCATATCTTTACAAAGATAGTCTGTAGAGTCGAAGCATGCATGTGTGTGTGTTATTATTTTTGCATTTTAAAACTATATCTTGAAGATCATATATATCATATATGTAACATCTTGGGGATCGGGAGTAGTCATACCTAAACTGAGGTTCAGTTTTTTAAAAAAACTTCTTTTTTTTTAACCACTGTATAGTATTCCATTATTCCATGATATGAAAACACTGTAATTTATTTAGCCGAGTTCTCACTGATGGACATTTACGTTGCTTTCAATCCTCTACTATTACAAACAACGCCTTAAAGAGCACTCTTCATGCCCATCAATGATAGGCTGGATAAAGAAAATGTGGTACCTGTATACCATGGAATACTATGCAGCCATAAAAGGGAATGAGATCATGTCCTTTGCAGGGACATGGATGGAGCTGGAAGCCATTATCCTCAGCAAACTAACGCAGGAACAGAAAACCAAACACTGTATGTTCTCACTTATAATTGGGAGCTGAACAATGAGAACACATGGACATAGGGAGGGGAGCAATACACACTGGGGTCCTGTAGGGGAGTGGGGTTGGGGGAGGAAGATCATCAGGAAAAATAGCTAATTCATGCTGGGCTTAATACCTAGTTGATGGGTTGACAGGTGCAGCAAACCACCATGGCACACGTTTACCTATGTAATGAACTATCCTGCACATTAATCCCAGAACTTAAAATAAAAATCAATTAAAAAAGCACTCTTCTACAAATGTCTTTGTGTATGTGTGAGTCATTCCTGCCCCTTCTTCTATCTTCTCCATCAAGTTACTTCATGCAATCAGGAAAGACAGAAACAAAAAGGAACATTTGGTGGTGAGGTGATAGAGGCCTGAATAGAGAAAGTAGAGACAGAGTATCTTGCTCAAGATCCTTTTAGTTGTGAGTAATAGGAATCAACTTGAACTTCAAAAATGGGAAGAAGGTAAGAGGAATTTATTGGCAGGTCCAGGAGTATCATACAGAACCCCCAAATCTCAGGAACCAGAAAGCCATCAACGATGTAGTCGAGTCTCTTTTTGACTTATTTCTTCTTCTCTCTGAAATTGAACTCATCTTCTCTTTCTGCTTCCCGACTCTTTCTGCCCCTCTTTGTACATGGAGGAAGATGGTGATACCCTGTGGGACTCCAGTATGTGGATCCTCAGCACAGACTGGTTGACTTTTCCTTAGTCTAAGATGGATGATGAGGACCTGATTAACCACAAAAGTGACCTGATTATTGGTTAAATAATCAGCAAACCTGAACATGTTCCTCTTTTCTTAACATTTTGTTTGTTTGTTTTTGAGATGGAGTCTTGCAGTATTGCCCAGGCTGGAGTGCAGTGGCATGATCTTGGCTCACTGCAACCTCCACCTCCTGGGTTCAAGAGATTCTCCTGCCTCAGCTTCCTGAGTATGGGACTACAGATGTGTGCCACCATACCTGGCTAATTTTTGTATTTTTTTGCAGAGATGGGTTTTGCCACTTTGGCCAGTCTGATCTCGAACTCCTGACCTCAGGTGATCTGCCTGCCTGGGCCTCCCAAAGTGCTGGGATTATGGTCGTGAGCCACCGTGCCTGGCCTCTTTACTTAACATTTTTTGATGAGGTACCATCTATTATGGGAAAACTCTGAGCTTCTTAGCAAGGCATTTACATTTTTGAATCTGACCCTCTACTTGACCTTGCTGTCCAGTCTGTTCTGTTCAAATGCCTCAGATTCTGGTCATGCCAAACACTGAATCATTTTCTTATATATTCCAAGGATGCATGACTTGGCCGGCAGAGTACAAGGTAGATTTCAGTCCCACCTCATCCTTGCTTGGTTCCTCTCTGGAGTGCATGTCTCCATAACATGTGAGCAGAAGTAGGAAATTAGAGCCAGAAAAGATTAGAAAAAACCCTTGATCACAGGATGGGGGTTAATGCTGGGTTTTCCGTTATATGGATGTGGAGTTTGAATTATTTTTACTCAAGTTACAAAGGTCCTGGTGGTCCTGGTAATACAATGTCCATGGACAGTGAAATCTGGGGATAGCACCTGGGTTTCATAGGCACCTTTCCCACACTTTCAGATCTCCCTATTTTGCCCCTGTCCTGGCTAAGCTGGCTATGGCCTCTGAAGACACCATGACTCTCAGAGTTGGCACAGCTGATGTTGCTGATGGAGTGGATGTCCCTATGCACATTTGGAGCCCAGGAAGTCCATCACCAAGTCCTGTTGAGTCTGCTGATCTGTGGGATCGGTCCTCTGTTATAACCTTGAATTACTGACTTTTTTTTTTTTTTCTCCAAGGCGGAATCTCGCTCTGTCGCCCAGGCTAGAGTTTAGTGGCGTGGAGGCTCACTGCAACATCTACCTCCCAGTTTCAAGTGATTCTCGTGCCTCAGTCTCCCAAATAGCTGGGATTAAAAGTGCCTGCCACCACACCTGGCTAATTTTTAGTAGAGATGGGGTTTCATCATGTTGCCCAGGCTGGTCTTGAACTTCTGACCTCAAGTAATCTGCCCACCTCGGCCTCCCAAAGTGTTGGGATTAAAGGTGTGAGCCACCATGCCTGGCCAATTATTGTCTTCTTATTTTTATCCTGGAATAAAGAGACCGACAGTGTTCCACTTCTAGCATTGAGTCCCCTCGTCTGTTCTCATTGAAGAAGCCAGAGTCATCCTTTAAAAACGCAAATCTTCGGCAGGTCACGTCTGCTTCAGTGTTACTTCTGTGCCCTAAGGTTAAAATTCAAACCTCCTACAAAACTCTGTTTGATCTGGACCCTGGTTACCTCTCAGCCTTAACCCCCATCTCCTCCCCATCCTCCTGGCTCATTAAGAGTTTTACATAGCTCATGAACAGTTTAAGCATCATTTGCTATACTCGTTTTCTCTTGCTTTTGTAGCAAGTTACCACAAAAGTGTCTTAAAACAAGCAAAATTTATTCTCTTACAGTGCTGGAAATTAGAAGTCTCAACTGAGTCCTAAGGGATTAAAATCAAAGTGTCAGCAGAGTTGGCTGATTCCTTCTGGAGGCTCCAGGGGAACATCTATTCCTTGCCCTGTTTTTTGGATTTTCATGTGCTTTTCCAGCTTTTGTGACTTGTGGACCCTACCTCCCCCTTCAAGAAACATCACTCCAATCTGTTCCTATTATCGTGTTTCCTTTTCCTCTTCTGTCATCAAATCTCCCTCAATTTTCTTTTTTTCTTTTTTCTTTTTTTTTTGAGACGGAGTCTCACTCTGTCGCCCAAGCTGGAATGCAGTGGTGTGATCTCAGCTCACTGGAACCTCTGCCTCCCATGTTCAAGCAATTCTCCTGCCTCAGCCTTCCAAGTAGCTGGGATTACAGGCGTGCACCACCATGCCTGGCTAATTTTTATATTTTTAGTCGAGACGGGGTTTCACCATGTTGACCAGGTTGGCCTCTAACTCCTGACCTCAGGTAATCCACCCACCTCGGCCTCTCAAAATGCTGGGATTACAGGCGTGAGCCACTGCGACCTGGCCTCAATCTCCTTTCGATAAGAACATTTGTGATTACATTTAGGGCCAGCTTGGATGATTCAGGATATTTTTCTAATCTCCAGATCTTTAGTATAATCACATCTGCAAAGCCTCTTTTGCTAGGTAATAGGTTTTAGGTTCCAGGGATTAGGACCTGGATATCTTGGGGGTTCATTCTGACTGCTCCAGCCCACCATTCTACCTTCCTGATGTCCAGGTTGTATTACATGTATTAAACTCTCCTCCTGGTTCCAACAGGATGCTTTCCTCTGATCACAGCAGCTATTACGTATCTTATGATTGTCTGAAGGCAAGGGCTGGTTATAGACTCACCAACCCTCTGTCCTTCTCTGAGCACATAGGAAAACTACATGTCCCAGCTGACTTGGTCCTTCAATTTGTCTCATGTGACTGAGTTCAAGTAACGGAATATGGTGGGAATGACAAACGCCACTTCCAGGCTAGGCCAGATATTGCTCCATCTCATCCTTTCTCACCTCCTTCCACATGGCTGGAAGTAAATGATTTCAGGATGATGCTGGATTTCTAAGTCATCACTTATTGTGTTAAGGCACTGAGATTTTGGGCTTGTTTATCATAGCAGATGACCTATCCTGACTAATCAATTTTTTTTTTATCGGATCGTAGGCTCTATCTTATTTATTGTTGACTCCAGACCCTAATGTAGTGTTTGGCACAAAGTGAACATCTAATTAGGGCTTGTCAAGTGAACAAGAGGCAGTCGGATTTGGGATGAGACATGGGGGTAGGAGCGGCTGGAGTGAGACTAGATGGACTTGTAATTGTCATTGTGAGAAGTGATAAGGGCCTGAACTATAGCAGTGACAATGGAGATGCATGGAAAGGAAGGATTAGATATTCACATAGGAGGGAGAATTGACAGAACTTAGTGACTAAGTAGAAAGCTGAAACTGGATTCTTTCCTTACTCCTTATACGAAAATTAATTCAAGATGGATTAGAGACTTAAATGTTAGACCTAAAACCATAAAAACCCTAGAAGAAAACCTAGGTAATACCATTCAGGACATAGGCATGGGCAAGGACTTCATGTCTAAAACACCAAAAGCAATGGCAACAAAAGCCAGAATTGACAAATGGGATCTAATTAAACTAAAGAGCTTCTGCACAGCAAAAGAAACTACCATCAGAGTGAACAGGCAACCTACAGAATGGGAGAAAATTTTTGCAATCTACTCATCTGACAAAGGGCTAATATCCAGAACCTACAAAGAACTCAAACAAATTTACAAGAAAAAAACAAACAACCCTATCAAAAAGTGGGCAACGGATATAAACAGACTATTGGGATATGGAAGCCGAGAAGCAGAGTGATGTCAAAGACCTCCCAGTTTACTGGTTTGGACATGTGTCTGCATATTGGTATGCCAAACTTTCAAATATCCAGAGGTTGTTCTGAATATGGAGGTGAAAACACAGCTTATTCAGCTCTCTATGACTGTTAGTTCTTTGGTTGCAGTAGAATTCATGTGTACCAGCTTCTGAATCTGCAAAGTCCCTTTTGCCAGGCAATAGGTTTCAGGTTCTAGGGATTAGGACCTGAATCCCTAGAACCTGAACCCTTCTAGGGATTAGCCCACCACTCTACCTTCCTGACCCCCACATTATATTAAATGTGTTAAACTCTCCCCTGAGTCCAATAGGATGCTATCTTCCAATCATAGCATCTATTACATGTATTACAGTTGTCTCTTGAGGCAAAGGCTGGTTATATACCCACCAATCCTCTGAATATTGTTGGTTGCACAGCCTTGGTGATATGGAGATTTTCATTTGATTATGGTTGGTAGTAATGAGATTTAAGCTGTATGGTAAATTGATACAAAAAAATAGGCTGCATTTATTCACGCATCACATATATGCATGCCCCGATTTTCAGTGTCACTTTGTGGCTCCTTCTATCAAGAGAAGTCTATTTCTTTACCCCTGAATCTGGACTGGCTTTATGGCATGATTTGGCAAGTAAAATGTAGCAAAAGTGATGGGGTGCATGTTCTGACATGGAGTCTCAACAGGATTTGTGTGTTCTCTCTCTCTCTCTCTCTTTCTTTCTTTCTTTCTTTCTTTTCTTTTCTCTCTCCCTCCCTCCCTCCCTTCTCACCTTCCTTCCTTCCTTCCTTCCTTCCTTCCTTCCTTCCTTCCTTCCTTCCTTCCTTCCTTCCTTCCTTCCTTCCTTCCTTCCTTCCTTTTTTCTTTCGAGACAAAGTCTTGCTCTATCACCAGGCTAGAGTACAATGGGTGATGTCGGCTCACTGCAACCTCTGCCTCCCGGGTTCAAGCAATTCTCCTGCCTCAGCAGGAGAGTCCCCAAGTAGCTGGGACTACAGGTGTGTGCCACCACGCCCAGCTAATTTTTGTATTTTTAGTAGAGATGGGGTTTCACCATGTTGGCCAGGATGGTCTCTATCTCTTGACCTGGTGATCCGCCTGCCTCGGCTTCCCAAAGTGCTGGGATTACAGGCGTGAGCCATCGCACCTGGCCTCTTCTTGCTTTCTTAGGACCTGCCAAGCCTCTATGCAAAAAAGATTGGGCTAGCCTGAGGGAGTATGAGACCTCATGGAGTGGAGAAGAGCTGTCCCAGGTGTCTATTCCAGGTGAACCTGGACACAGCTGGCCTGCAATGACAGCAAATGCATGAGTGAGCCCATCCAAGATCAGGATCGTCCAACTGAGAGCAACCTTAGTTGCCAGCCCACAGAACTGTTAATTAAATACAAATGGTTGTTGTGAGCCAGTAAGCTTTGGGGTGATTTGTTACATGGCAAAAACTAACTGATACATTCTGTATTTACAGGAGTTGGAGCAGAGAGAGAGGGGTTCTGTAGAGTAAACAACCGCGGGGTTTTCATCTCGTCTCCATTGATTCCTGGGGATACACTAAGTTATTTTAATCAATGTAGTTAGCCAGAAAATGCATGATCCCAAAACCTATTTTGGTTTCAAAGCACAGTTGGAAGGAATTAAATTATTTAGATAATTGCTTCAACTTACTTCATTTGTAAACAAAAGCTACTGTGAAGCTCTTAAATTAGTGGTCACAGACTTGAATTTCACCTTTAATAAAAAGACTAAAAATTGGTGTCATTTAGCCCCAATGAACAGGTTTGCTAATTTTTCCCTGATAAGAATTTTTTAAAATACCACACACATCCCTCATAAACACAAAACTAACATTTACTAACTTCAACGTTATTTGAGAAAGTAAACTGTGACTCTAATACAATGTCCAACAAATGTGAAAGGTGTTTACTCAACACATTTCATCAGCCTTATTTTTTCTCAATTTCCTATGAACCTTCAACACATACTGGTATTGTTCTAGCATTTGAGAAGTGCTTTACTTTATTTTACTTATTTATTTATTTATTTTTTTTGAGATGGAGTTTCACTCTTGTCACCTAGGCTGGAGTGCAATGGCATGATCTCATCGCACTGCAACTTCCACCTCCCCGGTTCAAGCGATTCTCCTGCCTCAGCCTCCTGAGTAACTGAGATTACAGGAGCCCACCACCACGCACGGCTAATTTTTGTATTTTTGGTAGAGATAGGGTTTCACCATGTTGGCCAGGCTAGTCTCGTCCTCCTGACCTCAGGTGATCTGTCCGCCTCAGCCTCCCAAAGTGCTGAGATTACAGGTGTGAGCCATCCTGCCTGACCTAAGAACTGCTTTTAAAGAGTGTCTACCAAAATTATTCCTGCTGTTTCTGAAAATGCTTACACGCATTTAACTGTGACTTCTCAAATGCCACCACCCCTGAGAAGCCATCCTTTCCTCTGTAAGTGGAGCTAAACATCCTCTTTTAAGTTCCTATAACCTTAATCCCTATTTCTGCTAGAGGTGCATCACCTATTTACAGGACCAGCTACAATATTAGTGGTGCTCAGTGCAAAAGTCAAAATGATTTTTTCCAGTGCACAGCACTGAACCAAGCTTGGGGCCCTTTAGAGCATGGAGAACTGTGGGACTGCACAGGTCCCATACCCATAAGGCCTTCTCTGTCTCTATATTTCATCTTCCCCTGAAGATTTTGAGATCATGGAGGGCAAAGCCCTTGTCTCAGTCGTCTGTCTTCCTGGACATCAGTGCATTGCCTGGCATCTTGTCATCCTTCAGGTTCACTATAGTAAGAGTGACCATTTATTAAGCACTGCTGAGGTTTCTATTCACTGACCACGTACTTTATGCAAAGTATCAATCATCTGTAACATTCTTGAGTAGAGGCGCCCTTCTTATTCCCATTTTCCAGATGAGAAAACTAAGACTTGGAGAGATTAAGTGATTTATTCAAAGTCACAGACATCCTATGAGAAAGAGCCAGAAGTTAAACACAGCCATGATTCAGTGGGTTTCAATCAATTTTGCCCCTCAGGGGACATTTGGCAATGCCTAGCAGCATTTTTGGTTGTCACAACCAGGGAGTGCTGCTGGCATCTAGTGAGTAGAGTCCAGGGATGCTGTTAAAAGTCCTACAGTGAACAAGACAGCACAAGACTTTCTCACCCACATGTTCCATACAGGGGCATAGTCCCAATAAGTACCCACCTGTGATAGTGACTGTATTTACTGACTTGACGTGTTTGGAAGAAATCTACTGTTTTCTTTGCAGTGCAAAATGAACCCAGATGATTCTTCTCTCCTTTTAATATTTTTCAAAGACTCGGGAAACAGGCTGGGGCCATTTTCCAGGGAGAGCGCTTCACCTCCCACCCACCCCAATACAGAATTATCCACTCCAAAGTGTCTATAGTGCTGAGATTGAGAAACCCTGGATTAAGGAAAGACCAAAGCCTGTGCTTCCTAAACTTCAGTTGTTAGTACCAGACACTTCACATTGTTTTATTTTTATTTCTTTATTTGTAAATACTATAATGTCTTTTTTTCCAAAATTGACTTTTACATTGACAGACTTAAAATAATTAACTATACACCTTAAACATTTATTCCAGTGACTCCATGTTTGATGCGTTATTATTTTCTTTCTAATACACATTGAAATATCTGTAAAACTATTAATATGACGAAGATCTTTGTTGGGGTACCACCAAAAATAATCTTCCCTACCACCACCAGTCCGGGGGAACCAAACTTCAGACCTAGTTCACATTTTTTTTTTTTTTTTTTTTCAGATGGAGTTTCTCTCTGTTGCCCAGGCTGGAGTGCAGTGGCGCCATCTTGGCTCACTGCAACCTCCGCCTCGCAGGTTCAAGGGATTCTCCTGCCTCAGCCTCCCGAGTAGCTGGGATTACAGGCGTGCACCACCATGCCTGGCTAATTTTTGTATTTTTAGTAGAGATGAGGTTTCACCATATTGGCCAGGCTGGTCTTGAACTCCTGACCTCGTGATCCGCCCACCTCAGCCTCCCAAAATGTTGGGATTACAGGCGTGAGCTACCGTGCCTGGCCCAGACCTAGTTCACTTCTATAAGGTTTCCCTCATCTCTTCAGGAGAGAATAAAATACATCAAATCAGCTTGTTGCTTGAAACCGGCAAGGTGCTAGCTACATTTCACTTCTGATTTTTTTTCTGTCTTTTTTTTTCTCCTCTAGGCTAATAGTTGCTTAAAAACCTCTTTGAAACCCTAAAAGCCACCTGAGGAGGACAATTAACAAACCACTCATTCTGGTGAGGGCCAGAGCACATATAATTCAATTTGTTGAGTTGCTTATGGAAAGTGGTTGCAATGTCCTGGTAACCAAACATCCTTTGTTATTAAGACATGGTTCCCTTCTCTAATTGTTAGGGAGTACAATTGCATTCTTGTTGCTGTGTGTACTGCAGTCGGACATAATTAAGGCTAGAGCAAATGAGATTCTTTAGATATTAAAAGTGCCTGTGTTGTAAATAATAATGTCATCCTCTCTTTCATAGAAAGCATTTTCACTAAGAGTTGCATTTTGATATCAATGCGTTTGCAGGAATTCATTTGGGTCATGGTGGGGGGACATTGATGATGATTTTTAATCTTACATGAGTTCACCAGGTGTTCCAATTAGGTCATTTATAACCCTCATCCCTCCCCCCAAGGAGCCCTGAAATAAGTACTTCCTCACTTACATTTTCCATACAGGGGTTTGTTCCCAATAAGTACCCACCCATGATAGTAACTGTATTTACTGACTTGATGTGCTTAGAGGAAATTGACTTTTTTCTTTGCAGAGCAAAGTGAACCCAGAGGATTCTTCCCTCTTTTTAATATTTTTCAAAGGCTTGGGAAACAGGCTGGGGCAATATATCAGGGAGTGGCGGTCACTATAGCAGACAGGAACAGGAAGGGAATCTGGTTTGGGGAAAGCTCATGGGGGGATAGGAGGTTTAAGGTTTAGAATCACTGGCACATAAGCCACACAGGGTGGCTCCCTGCTTCTTTCCCAAGCACAAGCTCTGCACTCTTCTTGACACAAACAGGGGGCAGTCTCTGTTAATTAAAGTGAGGAGCAGCAGCCACAGTGAGTCTCCTCTGAGGACCGGAGTCAAATGTCCGGTGACATGCAATATTTTACAGAGATTGGAAACAGATTCTGAAAAGGACTTTTCTCTCCAGATTTTGTCTCTTTTTTTCTGAAGTATTTTTTTAAATCAAATTTACAAGTCCCTTAAAACTCCCAACCCTTGGAGAAAGGTGTCTGTGACCTACTGTCCTCCCATGTCCCTGGTTAAACTCTGCCCTAATACCTGCTGAGTTGGAGTCACACAGAGTGGAGGAAGAGGCCTGGATTAGGAGTCGGGCATCTAAATCCAGCCCTGGTGGGACCACTGCTGGCCATGTGATCTCCCACAAAGCTCTTAACCTCTGAGCCACAGCTTCCTGGAACATAGGAAGCTCCCTGGAGGTCCCTTTCCATTTCCAATGTAGTATATAGAAAACTCCCACCCTTTATATACATAATGACAGCAGACACTCCATCATCCGTGCCCTGAGTGTTCCTTTCCTCTCTCGGTTTAAGACAAAGTCTTGCATAAAATATCCTAATTAATTAATACAGCCCACGCATGTTTTTGAGTGTTTACCATGCGTAGAACTGTACCCCCGGGGCTGCACCCTCCAGCCCTGCGCACAACCCAAAAGGCTCAAATCCCTGGGGTTGCATGCACGGCTGGAGGGCGCAGCCATGGACCAGAAAGGCAGCCCCATATGCATGGGTTCTAGGTGCTGGGGACATGGTATGGGAGTCAAGGCCCTCTCCATTACACAGTTTACATCTCAGTGCAGGCAGACAAATGAAAACGCAAATACATAATATAGTAGGCGGTAGATAGAAAGTTTGGAGTCCTATTTTATGTAGCGGCTGGAGGGCAGTTTCTGGACTCAAATTTCTTGGGTCAAATGTCAATTCTGGCACTCATTTCGCAAAGCTACTTGGGCAGCTGGTTTAACTGCTTTGGGGCCCCTTCTCTCCCTCTGTTGTGTGAGCCTGGTACTATTACCTAAGAGAGAGAGAGAGTTACATGAAACCAGTCACTCGGTGGTTCAGCAAATATTTCCAGACTGTCTGCTATATGCTGGGCACTGCTCTGAGCTTCCTTGAGGAGCCGCTTTTAGAAAAAGCAAGCTTAGTGGGTATGTTGCAGGCACTGAATAAATGTCAGCTCTCATTAGCTCTCACACACCAGTGCTTGTGTTTGTAGGACTCACAAGGTGGTGGTGGGCGTGGGTTGCCAGTCATGACAGACTTTCCATACTGTCCTATTTTGGGGATCCTATTATAATGAATCTGGTGAATTTGGATTAAATGTGTTCATACCTTCCCCCGGTGGGTTTGGAATATGATACTCCTGGGTATGCCCTGTCACTCCTGCTGTGTGTTTGCAAATCTTTTTTGAAACATCAAAAGGTGACTTTTGTTTTTCAAAGAGAAGGGGCGATTAGCCAAACTTCCTCTCATTTGGAGAAAACTTGCAACAGAGTCCCAATAAATCCTCCCACGCTTTCTCAATTCGGGGGACCCTAGTAAACCATTTTACATGTCGCCCAACTTTTCGTTCTCTGAAGGTGCCCTGAGAAGCCCTTGACTGCAGCCAAGTGGAGAGGAGGGTTGTGGAAACATTATCTCCTTGCAAATCGCCTAGCAGCCTCCAAAGTGTATACTTAGTTAATGCAATTAAAAAACAAAACGTCGGGGCGTGGGGAGATCTAAATTTGGTGTAGCAGCTTTGGTGCAAATCCTGTTTTGGGGCTACTGGAGTCAAATTCAAGCAGAGAAGAGAAAGAGGTGGGAGAAATGAGAGAGGGCCTCCGGGGAGCTGGAATTCGCTAGGAGAGAGAGGGCAGATTTGAAAACACAGAGGAGACGGGAGGCTGGAAGCCGAGGAAGCAAGGCAGAGCTCTGCAGCCCCCGGTGAGGATTTCCGGGGGGATCCGTGGGGACAGGGGACAGCCAGCTCCGGAGACCGATGCGCGTGCTCTAGGTCCGGGAGGGTGGCTGAGGCTGGGTGCCCAGGCCTTGCGCTGCGCCAGATCCGGGAGCGCAGAGGCGGCGCCGCGGTGTGCCCTCCTGTGGAGCGCAGAGAACGCTGCGGGGGCGAAGAGGGACAGAAAGCGGCAGGTTCGAGGGGCTGGGGGACTTCCAAGGAAAGACCTTCCAGGACACGCCATAGCCTCGGCCTTGTTCCGCTGTCCTCTTACCCCCGACCTTCTTTGATGAGTTCGTCCCAAGCCCCTCTCCCCGGAGGGTGCTTATCCCCGGCCCAGGGGCTTGCCACCTGTCCTTCCCAGCTCCGCCTGGGTCCTTGCGTGGGCCCAGGGAGTTGAGCCATGCGGGTTCCGCGCGCAGGTCTGGAGGGCGCAGCCGGGAAGGGCAAGGCGGCCCCGCACGCCTGGGAGGGGCGATCCTAACCAGACTGCTCCCAGTCTGTCTTGGAGTGAAAGCCACGTAGTCTGTCCCCATCCTTTCCGAGTCATCCTTTCCCTGATGGACAGATTTCGGCCGCCGCTCCTGCGCACGCACCAGTGAAAAAGCTACCAGCTGAGCCGCCTCTGCGCTCTGGACAGGGCTGAGCCGCGCCTCCTACCCAGAGAGGGCGCGGGAGGTCCCGCCGCGGTTCTCCACCTGCCGGGAAATCCGAGCGGCTCCTCTAGCCTCGGCGGCTGCCGAACTCGCTCCTCCCCGCCCGCTCTCCTGGCTCAGCTCTGCACGCCCCTCAGCTAGCTCCCGCTCGTGTCACCTCTCCCTGCGCCCCCGCCCCTCTAGAGCTCGCGCCCGCCCCCCCCCCACCCGCGCCTCCTCTGCCCGCCCTCCTCCCCCTCCCCCTCCCCCTTCCCTCCTGCCCTCCCTTCATTCCACAAGTGTCGCTTCGCTCTCTCAGCGCACTTGGCGAGCTGGAGAGGTGAGAGGGATACTGCGAGAGGGCTCGGGGCGGCCAGTCCGGGGCCGCCGGCCAAGGCTAGGCGCTGCCAGCCCAATTCTCCCCTGCTCTCCGCTCCCGCCTCCCCCAGTGGCCGGCCGGACCTGCACCCCGAGCTTGCCCCCGCTCATCCTTCCCCCGCCCGGCCGGGCGCGCTCCTCCCCGGCCAGCCCCTCGGCGCGCGGCGCGCTGGAGGCGAACGCGGGCTGAGCAGAGCGCAGTGGCCGCCGACCACCGAGCGCCCCGCGCCGCTCCCTGCATGTGCGGCCCGCGGCGGCTCGCAGCCCCCGGCAGCAGCCTCGGCAGCTTCGGCCGCGCCTCGAGAGGCGGCCGCAGCGGCTCCAGCGGCGGCCGAGCGGCCGAGCCCGGGCTGGGAGACACCATGCGCCGCGTCCTCCGGCTGCTCCTCGGCTGCTTCCTCACCGAGCTGTGCGCCCGTGTGTGCCGGGCGCAGGAGCGAGCGGGGCACGGGCAGCTGGCGCAACTGGGCGGCGTGTTGCTGCTGGCGGGGGGCAACCGCTCTGGGGCCGCCTCTGGAGAGGCCACCGAGGGCGCCGAGGCATCCGACGCGCCCCCGACCCGGGCGCCCACGCCGGACTTCTGCCGGGGCTACTTCGATGTCATGGGCCAGTGGGACCCGCCGTTCAACTGCAGCTCGGGCGACTTCATCTTCTGCTGCGGGACTTGTGGCTTCCGGTTCTGCTGCACGTTTAAGAAGCGGCGACTGAACCAAAGCACCTGCACCAACTACGACACGCCGCTCTGGCTCAACACCGGCAAGCCCCCCGCCCGCAAGGACGACCCCTTGCACGACCCCACCAAGGACAAGACCAACCTGATCGTCTACATCATCTGCGGGGTGGTGGCCGTCATGGTGCTCGTGGGCATCTTCACCAAGCTGGGGCTGGAGAAAGCGCACCGGCCCCAGAGGGAGCACATGTCCAGGTGGGCTGCCTCCCCTTCGCCCTCCCCTCGGGGCTTCGCTCTCCCTGCTCTCTCTTCCCCACCTTCCCCCAGGCAATGGCGCTCCCCACGGTCCCCGCTCTCCGCATCCCAACCTCTCCGCTGGGGGATGTCACCGGGAAGCCAACTTCGGCTTGGAGCGTGGAGAAGGGGCGCTGGGCTCAGCACAGGTGTGGGTCTGAGCGTGTGCGTGTGGGTCTGAGCGTGTATGTGTGTGTGACTCTGCCCCCTGGCCGTCTCCTCCCGCTGGTGATTGAGGCGGACTTGAGACACAGCCTGGGAGCCCGTGGCCCCGAAGTCTTGGGATTTGAGGAGGGGGGTCCATGGCCCCACTCGGATTCCAGGTGCTAGCCTTTTGGTAAACAGGGACAGGCGAGCCCGAAAGGGAAGGGGGGCGTGTGTGAGCCCGAGCGCGCGTGTGTGAAGGAGGGAGGGTCAGAGTGAGTGCCGCCTGCAACTCGTACGACTCGCGAAAAGGAGGCGAGGGAGGTGGAGTGAGGGGAGGGCGAGAACAAAAGCCTTGCTTGGAGCGGCCGCCTCGCTTTACCACAGCTTCGCGGTCCCTGGATTTGGGACCTCAACTGCCCCCGCCCCTTTACCCACCTCGTCCATTTCTCCGGCCTCCACCTCTCCCTGCCCGGGGCCGTGGCCATCGCTGCACATTGAGCCCCTTGCCCTGGCTGGTTTGGACTCCGGGGGCCCGAGCCCCCTCCTCCCGCGCCCTCACTTCCAAGCACCCTGATTTCGTCAACTTTCGGGTTTGCCTTGTTCATTATGCAAGCCCCAGCACCAGCTAGTTGCAGCAGATGGGAGAAGGCATTGGGGGATTAATGGAGCTGTTTGCCATTTTTTTTTAAGTGTCTAAATCGATTCGCAAACTCCGTAACTTTGGAGGCGGAGGACGCGGCCACTAGGAGCACTAAGCCCCCGGCCGCGGGAGAGGCGGGGGGTTGGCGTGAGGTCCGGGCGGGCGGGGTGGAAGGAGCGACTAGCGGCCTGCGAACAGCTGGATGGTTGGGGCATATAAGCTTTAACTGTCCCCTTTCCGAGTCTGGGCAACGAAGTCGCTGTGTTTTCCTCTACCCTCTCCCCACCCCTTCTCCTGCGCCCCCTCTGCTGGGGGCCTGTGTGTGCGCGCGCGTGTGTGCACGCGCTCCGTGTGATGCCTAAAAAATCTGAACAAAGAGACCCACCAAAAATAGGCAAAGGAACATCACCACCTCACTAGTAATTATTTTCTATTTATACGACGAGTATCCGATGAGATTTTTTTTTTTTTTTTTTTTTTTTTTTTCCCAGAGAGAAGAAATTTTAGGGGAAGAGGTGAGGAAGTTATCGGTTTGGGTCAGCAGGGAGCTGTGGGTGGACGGTGGGGTCTTGCTGCACAGAAGTAACCTCCGAGGGGCTTCAGAGAAACCCTGACCTACTAAAGGAGTAAAGCTCTGGCCCCGCCCACCTTCCGCAACCACAGGGTGTCCTGTCCCCAGCCCCACTGGCCGGGGCAGTCCCTGTTAATTCCCGGGGTCTGTGTTAAGATGGGGGGAGAAGTGGTCTCAGGACTGCGGCAGCGGGTGTCGCCTTGGTAGGGAAAGATTCACTCCGAGACAGGTAGGCTGCCTTGCAGATTTGGTTAACTACTGCTGAAATCTCCACCAAGCCCTGTCCTCGAGAACCAGCTCTTAAAAGAGCCCTCCCTGATGGCTGGCCGGACGGGAGGTGGGCAGGTGGGGAGAGGAGCTAACCTTTGGGCATCTATGGGAGAAAGTGATGCTATATCAGCCCTCTTTGATCTGGGCGTTGTGGTGACAGCTCTCTACTGGTTACCCAAGGGCCCAGGAAGGACCCAACTTCCTGGTCCTGCCCCTCCCCCCCACCCCGTGCAGCTCTGCTGGGGGAAAAATGAGCACAGCTGAGCGGGTTACAGCTACTTTCTTCTGCAGCTCTAGGGAGGGTATGCCTGGTGGCAGAATCTAGGGGACCCAGTCCTGGGGTACCAGAACCCCAGCACAGGTCCTCCCAGTATACATTTTTGAGAATTCCAGAGTGGAGTGGAAGTGCACACTCCTGAAAAGAGAGTTGTTGATTTTTACTGGCGGCTTCTGAGGTATGATTTTCCGCTGTAACTGCTGTTTAGTATTACCTGGAATGTTTTATAAAAACTTCCTGTCACCAGGGGTCCCACCCTAAGCTACTTAGATCCAAATCTCTAGGGAGAGACCTAAGCCTCTGTATTTTTTTTTTCTTTTTGTATTTTTAGTAGAGATGGGGTTTCACCATGTTGGCCAGGCTGGTTTCGAACTCCTGACCTCCAGTGATCATCCCACCTCAGCCTCCCAAAGTGCTAGGATTACAGGCATGAGCCACTGTGCCCGGTTGCAGCTGCACCTTGAAAAGCTCACCAGGTGATGCTGATGTGCAGCCAATCATTGTTAAGGAAAAGGAACTAACACCTGCTGAGCACTGTACAGGGAGCCAGGCACTATACTGGGGTGTGTGTGTGTGTGCGCGCGTGTGTGCAAGTAAACACTCTCTCATTTATTTCTCACAACTACCTTATGAGACAGGTGCTATTTTAATATCCATATGCATTCAAGAAAAGCATGGCTCAGGTGAGGTGCTGTGTCCAAGGTCACACAGTTAGGAAATTGTGCATTATCAGTCTCCCGGTTTTAATTGTGTTTTCACAATTAAATGTGATGTTTTCAGATTGAATAAATGTCAGGATCTGGGGCAGTGTCCTAAAATGCAGATTCTTGAGTTTGATCCACAGAGATTCTGAATAAGTTCTGGGTGGGCCTGAGAATCTTCATTTAACAAGGAAGATTGTAATCCCCTAATGGCTCTGAGATAAAGTGGTCCACACTTGGGGAAACACCGGTCTTGGGTTTGGGGATATTTCACGGGGTTGAGGGATGGATAAATTAATCCAGGAGAAAGGAGAGGAGCCACTGTGACTCTCTTATTTTATTTGCATTTTTATTTTTTATTTTCTTGAGACGGAGTCTCGCTCTGTCACCTAGGCTGGAGTGCAGTGGCAGGATCTCGGCTCACTGCAACCTCCGCCTCCCAGGTTCAAGTGATTCTCCTGCCTCAGTCTCCTGAGTAGCTGGGAATACAGGTGTGCACCACCACGCCTGGCTAATTTTTTTGACTTTTTAGTAGAGACAGGGTTTTTCCTGACCTCATGTGATCCTTCCACCTCTGCCTCCCGAAGTGCTGGAATTACAGTCATGAGCCACTGTACCCTGCGGTATTTGCATTCTGTTGCTTGTTTCTCAACGTATGTAACCTTTCTGTGGTGCTGGGGCTGCTCCAGGTACCTGCCAAATGCATCCTGGGCTGCTTACACAGTTAATCATTTGGAGTCCCAGCTATGGCAATCGACTCAGTAGCCTTTGCCGGATCGTGCCAAGGGATGCTCCAGTGGGTGTCGACATGCCAAGCTTGGCATCAGAGAGGCTGCTATGACGCAAAGCAGCTTCCAGGTGAAATTAACCTGCCAGTCACAGCCTCTTAATTTTTGTCTGGAGCTGCAAGGGAGCCTGAATGGGGGTTTGTTCTCATCCAGACTGAAAGCATATTCTCTTGAAAGACATAAAGCATCCTGTTGCACCCCCATTATAAACTTTACTCCTGGTGACCAGTAAACTTGGGTTTTGCTGCAGAGGCCTCCAAGATATCAGTTTGCAGGTTCAGAGTCCTGGGCCTGTGGCCTGCTTGCTTCTGGGCTAATTAGGGCTGAGAAAAGGAGAAAGACAGCAATTCCAGGAAGCCGTGGGGGAAGGTTTGCATGGGATCTTGTAAGAACTGAACAAATGCCCATTCAGCAGCTGCAAGAGCAGCCACAGCCAATCACTATTTATTAGAATAAATGACTGCACATGGTAGCCAGCTATGGATACCAAACCATGTAGACATGCTTTGCTTAATCTGCAAGGTATTTCTACTTAGGTGTTTTTAAGTTTTCCTCAATTTTGTGTTGTGATAAGTTTTAAACATACAAAAAAAAAAAAAAAAAAAACCTTGAAAAATCACAAAATAACTTCAGTATATCCTTTATCTAGATGAGGATTTCTCAACCTTGGCACTATTGACTGGAGAATCCCGTGTTGTGTGGGGCTGTCCTGTGCTTGGCAAGATGTCTGGCGGCATCTCTGGTCTCTGCCCACTAGATGCTGGTAGCACACACTCCACATCCCAGTTGTGACAGTGAAAAATGTCTTTGGACATTGCCAAATGTCGTCTAAGCCAAAACTGGCCCAGTTGAGAACCACTAACTTAGATTGAACAATTATTAGTATTTTGTCATAGTTGCTTTATTGCTCACACAGTCTCTCCATATTTTTTTCTTTCCCTTCTCCTTCCCTCCGTCCCCCCTTCCCCCATCTCTCCTTTCCTCCCTCCCTCTCTCCTTCCTTCCTTCCTTCTTCCCTCCTTCCCTCCTTCCCTCCATCCCTCCATCCCCTCTTCCCCCTTCCCTCCCTTACTCCTCCCTCCCTCCCTCCCTCCCTCCCTCCCTCCCTCCCTCCCTCCCTTCCTTCCTTCCTTCCTTCCTTCCTTCCTTCCTTCCTTCCTTCCTTCCTTCCTTCCTCCTTTCTTTCCTCTATTCCTTCCTTCTTCCCTTCCTCCCCTCCTTCCTTCTGTCTTCTTCCCTTCCTCCTTCTTTCCTTCTTTTTCCCTTCCTCCCTTCTCCCTTCTCTTTTCTCCTTTCTCTTTCTTTCCTTCCCCTCCCCTCTTCTCATCTTCTTCGCTTCCTCATTTTCTTCCTTCCCTCTTCCCCTCCCTCCCTTTCTTCTTTCTTTCTTGGCTGAAACATGTGAAAATAAGTTGCAGACATGACACTTAGTCCCTTATATCTCAGCATGGGGCTTTCCTGAGAGCAAGGACATCCCCCTCACAGCACAATTCCATTCATACCCAGGAAAAAGAAGAAAAATCCCATAATATTATCAGACATCCAGTCATTTAAAAATTTCTCACTTGCACACACAAAAAAAAGGTCATTTAGAGCTTGGTTTTGCACATCGGGACCCGGCTCATTGTATTTGGCTGTGAAATCTCTTTAGTCTCTATTATGCCTGGTGTTTTAAAACCAAGTGAGACTCAGTTGCCAACATTTAAAAACTGGGAGATTTCATGCAGGAATCCAGATTCCTGATTTCTCCCGAGAACTCAGTGGGTCTGGTGACATTGGATCTGCATTTTCACACAGCAGCTATTGGTTGCCACTGAGTGATGACTGCCCCCTTCAGGAAGCTCTTGGGTTCATCTCAGTCACCACCTCCACGCAATTCACTCTGTTTTGTTAACTGGAGCCCCTAGAGAGTCAGTCAAGTTGGTCTGAATAGCACAGACTGCAGTCAGATGGCCTGAGATTCCATCTCAGCTCAGCCACTTAATAGCTGTGTGACCTTGGGAAGGTTGCTTCACCTCTCTGAGTCTCAGGCTCTTGTCTGCAGGTGGAGTATTCACTGAGACAGGGCTTGGAAAACAATGAGCACAGGATCTGTCACATGGTTAGTGCTCAGCAACAATTACCGTTTTATCACTATCCTTATTATTCAAATTTTCTACCTCTTGTCTACTGAAGAGAATTATGTTGTCATCTGGATCTTGGTGACTAACCCTTGCTCTGCTATATTTATTTAGCTGTGTGACATTGACCAAGTCTCCTAACCTCTCTGGACTTGCATTGGAATCTGAGTGGGAGGGGCTGGCATGTGCAGAATAGGAGGGAGGGTCTATGTGTGACTGTGTTAAATACATTGCAAACTGTTGGCCTAAGTGATGTTGAAAAATCCTTGTTGGTTTTGCAATTTTGCCATAAGCTTATGTGTAAATTCTCATTTAATTTCACACCCTTCCCCCATGAGGTAGGCTCTATGACAATCTGCTGTTTACGGAGGCACAGATTTCTTTCCAAGAGGATGAACCTGCCCCTGGTGAGTGGAGTGTCCGACTTCAAACCCGAACCGTCTGAGTGCATGGATCCTTGACCGCTAGGCTGCACTGCATTTGAGTGCAAATCTGCAGGAATTCCAGTCTTCTGAGATCACAAAGAAGTACGTGATGCCCTGCAAACAACAGTGCATGCATCGGGGCCAGTTCAAGAAGCCACCGTAAGATGAAGACTAGGAACATTTTCTATAATGGCCCCGGCAGGCCCAGACGTCTTGGTGGAGGCGTTGGTGAGAAATGACCTTGGGGACAGAAGCACATGTTTGAAGCTCTCTACACTTGAAGCCAGTAGGGAACACATGTCATTATTTTGTCCACCTTCAAACAGAATTGGAAATCCAAGTGGCAAGTGGCAGAGCAGGATCCGGTGTGTTTTAAAAACATGCTTCAGAAGAACTGGCATCCCTTGCAAAGAAATAGCAACAAATAATGATAAATCCACCTCCTTCTCTTGCCTTTTCCCTTACAGTTTCTCTCCTGCCTCCCATCTTTCTCTGCATTTGTGGTTATCCTAAGGCTTTGACCAGCTTCCCAGGCTGGAGAAGTCCATGTGTGCATGCATCTACTGTTGGCCACGGAAAAGTCTTTATTTTTCTTTGCAGGGTGTGTTGACTTCTCTTTGGGCACTGAGTCCTTGCATTTTAAAAATCAACTTCATTGAAGTATAATTTACACAACAGAATGCACACATTGTAAGTGTATAATTTGATGAGCTTGGACAAATGTCTACACCTGTGTCACCATTACTGTAGAAAGCTCACTCATGCCCATTGCCCTTGCATTTTTGAGAAATAAATGGTGCTTCTGGTGTAAGAAGAAGTGCTCAGGAACTCTATTCAAGTGTTTAAAAGTCAACACATAGATTGGACATTGGGATACCTGGAGACTTTGAAGCAAGATACTGGGACTCTCAGTTCTGTTTGGAAATATTCGTGTCATATATTTATCATTGTAATCGGAAAGAAAAGAGATGCACCATTTTCTTCTTGTTCCTTGGATAAGCTAAGCTCATTCCCACTTTGGAGCTGTTGCACTGGCCCTTGTGTGGCTGGTCTGTCCTCATCACCAGGGTCCCAGCTCCAATGTCATCTTCTCTGAGAAGCCGTCCCTGACCAGGCTTAGTTGCTTCCCACCCCAGCCTGACACATTCCAGCCCATCACCTAGTCAGTGTCATTTGCTTCATTTTTACATTATGGTCTAAAATTAACTTGCTAATTTACTGGTATACTAGTTTATTATCTGTCTCCTTCCATTATTCTTTTCCTTTCTTTCTTTACTTTTTTTTTTTTTTTAAGAGCCAGAGTTGTACTATGTCACCCAGGCTGGAGTGCAGTGATGCGATCTTGGCTCGCTGCAACCTCTGCCTCCCAGGTTCAAGCGATTCTTCTGCCTCCGCCTCCTGAGTAGCTGGGACTACAGTCACCCACCACGACGCCAGGCTAATTTTTATATTTTTATTAAAGACAGGGTTTCACCACGTTGGCCAGGCTGGTCTCGAACTCTTGACCTTAAGTGATCCACCCGCCTCAGCCTCCCAAAGTGCTGGGATTACAGGCATGCATCACTGCACCCGGCCCTTTTATTATCATTCATAGTAAGATACACAGGGACCACAATTGTCTCTTCTACTCCATGGTTGGATTCTGAGTGCCTAGTTCAGTACTTGGCAAGTAAGAGTTCTGCATTTGATATCCTGGTTTACCTGGCGTAACAGAGTATCTCCAAATTCATTCATTCATTCATTCATTCATTCATTCATTCATTCATTCAATAGGTCTTTACTGAACATCTAACTTATGCCCAGCACTGTGCTGACAGATATGAGAGAACTGTGAATAGTACAAAAGCAATCCCTGTCCTTGCAGAGCTAACAGCCAAATATCAGGAGACAGATAACACACAAGGAAATGTACAAGAAAGTTGAGCCACTTTTATAAGTACTGATTCTAGTACTAGCTTTCATAAGAAAGTACTACTTTCATAAGAAAGTACTGGTTCTAGTACTAGCTTTCAGTACTCTCTTGTGAAATGTTCAATATCCAGTCATTTCAACCTCAAAAATAGCAACATAATTATGTTGAAACATAATTGTTTGTTTCAAACAACAGTTATGTAGAAACATAATTCTCCTGAACTGGGTGGAAGGCTATCAAGAAAAAGTGTAGCTGCTTCTTCAGGTAACTGCAAGAGACAGGGTTCTCTAGAGAAACAGAACAAATATACAAAGAGATTCATTATAAGGAATTGGCAAGTCCAAAGTCTCCAGAGCCTTTGTTCTTGTATAAGTCTGAAGGCTGACAGGCAGGAGAATTCTCTCTTTTTGGGGGAAAGGTCAGCGTTTTGTTCTATTCAGGCCTTCAGATGATTGGATGAGGTCCACTCGCATTAGAAGGGCAATCTGTCTTACTGGCATTTGAATGCAACCTATTTTACTCAGCTCACTGATTTAAATGTTAATCTAATCCAAGAGCACCCTCACAGAAACACCCAGAATAATGTTTGATCAAATATCTGGGCACCCCACGGCCCAGTCATGTTGACACATGACACTAACCATCCCAGTACTCTTAGGGTCTTGTCACTTGGAGTGTGGCCTGTGAACCAGCAGCATTTTTATCACCTGGGAGCTTGGGCAGAATCTCAGGCCCCACCTCCTGCTCACTGAATCAGAATCTGCATTTTAACAGGATCGCCAGGTGATCTGGATGCACCGTAACATCTGAGAAGCACTCAAACTATGTGCCACAAACAAATGCCAAATTCTTAGGCATTTGTGTGGCTTGGAACACATAGTTGGTAATTTCTACTGTCTAATTCATTACATTTTTTCAGCACATCCCTGTCTATAGAATGCTTTTTGTATGCACCCCAATATGTGCACATTTATAAGCATGTGCATGAACCCATGGACAATGATGAGGTACATTATGAAGCATACGTAAGGACAGAAATTTCAAACCAAGCTTGAGGGTGAAATAAATATTATTTGAAAATCTGTTGCTAATTGTGATGACTTCATACTATCATTAGTTACTATCTCAATGCATAATGTACACTGAAGGGTGAAGTTTATCCCATTAATAAAAAAATCTAGATTTGAACCATTCCTCCTGAGCATTTTCATTATTTTTATCTGACTTTGTTTTGATCTCAATAGACTGTCATTGTTTTAACCTTGTGAGAAGCTTTCGAAGAGAAGGGGAGGGGAGTCCAGTTTAGTGTTTTTTTGTGCTTGCATGATCAGTGCTATCTTCAGGCTGTGGTTTTTGTTAAGAAGGGGGCATTTTTAAAACACATGTCTGCTTTGTGATGGTTAGCCAAGTCAAAAGTATCAGATTGGTGCAAAAGTAATTGCAGTTTTTGCCATTAATTTCAATGTCAAAAACCGCAATGACTTTTGCCCCAAGCTAATAAATAATTTAATCTGTGCATACCCTTCGGGGGTACATATAATTGCCATACAGGTAGCACATCCCAGCGACGGGACTGCTGGTGGTCACCTTCCTTGGTTCAAGGTTCCCGATTCCTGCTGTCTTACATGGGCCTTCTGGGAGTGGGCGCCAGCATCAGTACACATAAGACCATACAGAGAAGTTCTGACATTTCCTTCCCCCATACCAAATCGGTTCATGCAGTCTCTGGAGTGAGCGAGCCGCACTTTAAAGACTCTTGGTCCAGGAAATGAAGGCTCCTAAGACTCCTCATCTCTGCTACACACTCTAGGAAGGGCTACCCTGGGGGAAAAGTGTCCTTGGGCTTTTGGGCTGATATTTCACAAATTTTGGTACTCAAGAGAAACCCAGGGTATCTGCGGATTGGCAGAACTGACCAAGTTCACAGTAGCCATTCTGATTACATACTTTGTTATCTTTTCGAAAGCCTGAATAGTTTGGGAGTTTTGGCGCTCGGGAGAGTGCGAGACTCCTTAGAAGATCCGACAAAAGTGATGGCTTCTTACTCGAGAAAAATGCACAAAATTTCCATCCAGTTTCAGAGGATTCAGTGATCCCCTGAAGCTCAGCATGAAGAGCTGTTTGAAAGTGAAGAAGGCGAGTTAGGTTTGGAAGGCCTCTGTCTTTTGTCTCAAAACTTTCTTTCCCTGGAGCCCCGTTGAGTTTCAGACCCTGCTTATTGCATGGAGGTCAGAAGGAGCCCAAACTTTGATTTCAAAGACGTTCAGGATTGCATCTCCTCCCAATCCCCGCACTGCTTAGTGAGTTCGTGTGGGCAGTATTTCACTCTGTGAAACGGGTTATGCCGATGGACACCATGTCACGCGCCCCTCCTAGTCGGCCCTCTTCCAGTTTCATTGGCTTTCTTGCTTGTTCTCCGAATATCTCAGCTCTTTTCTGCCTCAGGGCCTTTGCACTTGCTGTTCTCTCAGTCTGGAATGCTCTTCCCATCATCTTCACCTGACCAGCTCCTCGCTGTTCAAGGCCTATCTCCAGTGTCACCCCCTCACAAAGGCATTTCCTGATTTACACCGCACCTCTCCCTCCTATTTATTTGTAACTTAAAAAAAGTATACAGTTCACTGGTTTTTGGTATATTTTAAAAGTATACTTTAAAAAATATAGTATGCAATTCAGTGGTTTTTAATATATACATTGGTGTAAAAGTAATTGTGGTTTTTGTCATCACTTCTTTTTCTTGGGGGCGGGGACTGAGTTTCACTCTTGTTGCCCAGCCTGGAGTGTAGTGGTGTGATCTTGGTTCACTACAGTCTTCACCTCCTGGGTTCAAGCGATTCTCCTTACTCATCCTCCTGTGTAGCTGGGATTACAGGCGCGCACCACCACGCCCAGCTAATTATTGTATTTTTAGTAGAGACGGGGTTTCACCATGTTGGCCAGGCTGGTCTTGAAATCCTGACCTCAGGTGATCCACCCATCTCGGCCTCCCAAAGTGCTGGGATTACAGGTGTGAGCCACTGCAACCAGCCCATTTTTGTCTTTACTTCTAATGGCAAAAGTTGCAATTCTTTTTGCACCAGCCTAATACTTACAACATTGTGCCACCATCATCACTACTTACTCCCAGTCCAGTATCTAATTCTAATGAGGTTTTCATCACCCTAAAAAGAAATCCATATCCATTAGCAGTCACTTTCCTCTCCCCTCCGCGTGTCCCCTGGCAACCACGAATCTACTTTCCATCTTTATGGATTTGCCTATTCTGGACATTGGATATCAATGGAATCATACAATGTGTGTGGCCTTTTGTGTCTGGCCTCTTTCACGGGGAATAATGTTTTCAAGATTCATTCACGTTGTAGCAGATATTAGTGCTTCATTTCTTTGTATGGCCGGAGAGTATTCCATTTCCTGTAACACATCTCATGTGTCCATTCATCAGCTGACGGCCATTCGGGTTGCTCCCACTTGTGGGCTATTGTGGAAATTGCTGCTGTGTCCTAGGTTCTCTTGATCACATTACTGTTTTTTATTTAATTTGCAGCCCTTGTTTGTTTGTTTGTTTATTTTTGAGACGGAGTCTTGCTCTGTCGCCCAGGTTGGAGTGCAATGGCATGATCTCAGCTCACTGCAACCTCTGCCTCCTGGGTTCAAGTGATTCTCCTGCCTCAGACTCCTGAGAAGCTGGGACTACAGGCACCCACAACCATGCATGGCTAATTTTTGTATTTTTAGTACAGATAGGGTTTCACCATGTTGCTCAGGCTTGTCTCGAACTCCTGACCTTGTGATCCGCCCTCCTTGGCCTCCCAAAGTGCTGGGATTACAGGCATGAGCCACCGCACCTGGTCGTTTATCTACTTAACATGTTTATTATTATTATTTTTAAAAATCTTCTCCCATAGAATATAAGCTCAAGGAAGGCAGCAACCTTGTTCATCTTGGGCACTGCTGTATCTTCAGGGCCTTATATAGTGTATGGCACATAGTAGATGATAAATATTTGTTAAAACAGTGAAAGAATGAGAGCTGTTATTCTCTTGTCTCTCAGTGAACTCAATCTTTTCCTCTCGTTCATGTGGGGCTCTTGCTGTGTTGGCTTCTCACAATGCGGTTGTTGTGAGAAGCATGTGCACTAGTCTGCCTAAAGTCCCTCTGTAACCCCTTTCTCACTGCTGAGATGTCTTCTCACCAGCTATAGTTCTTACCCCATCATTCCATTGCCTGGTGATTGACAATTCCCCCATGCTCAGGGCCTCTGTGGCCTTAGCACAGTCTCAAATTTGAATGTGTAGCAGATACTCACAGACTGCTGGGCTAACTCCACCCCTGGAGTTTCTGACTCAGGAGGGCTGGATGGATCTGAAAATTTGCATCTTAACAAGTTCCCAGGTGACACTGCCAGAACGCTGACACTGTTGATAGGCGGACTGTTGTTTGAGAATCGCTGCTGTAGTGCGGTAAATTCCAGCAGACAGGCTGGGCCTGCTGAATTCTTGGGTGGTCTGTGTGGGTTTCCCCCAAACAGTTCCTCTTTCTACTCTGTCTCCCAGTGTGTGGGCTCAGAGGACTCTGGCCAGCTAAGGGCATGGGGGTATATCCTCAAACACGGCAATACTACTTGTGGGTTTACACCCTGGAGAACTTCTCTGCGGTACAGAGGAGGCTGGTATGAAGATGTTTATTGGCCAGCTGCAGTGGCTTGTGCTTGTAATCTCAACACTTTGGGAGGTGGAGGTGGGAGGATCACTTGAGGCCAGGAGTTTGGAACCAGCCTGGTCAACATAGTAAGACCCCGAGACCACGTTTCTACAAAAGAAAACAAATTAGCTGCGCATGGTGGCACGTGCCTGTGGTCCCAGTTATTCAGGAGGCTGAGGTGGGAGGATCACTTGTGCCCAGGAGTTTGAGGCTGCTGTGAGCCATGATCACACCATTGCATTCCAGCCTGGGTGACAGAGCAAGACCCTATCTGAAGAAAAAAAGAGAGATGTTTATTGCAGTGTTGTTTATCGGGGCTGGGGAGTTGGTGACCATCTAGATGGCTGTAATTATGGAAATGACAAATAGGGCTGATAGTGTGCTGGTTTGCAATGATGGCAGCTGTTTGGAGCTGCCATCCATTCTGATGGGTTTCTAATGGGCCAGTTCCTCCACCGTACTAATTGCTGCATATGAAGACTCATGTCGGCAGGTAAGTGAAATGTGGGGATTGCATATGACAGAATATTATGCAGCGGTTGCAAGGGATGAAAGTGATTCACATTCAGCAATATGGCTAACGCTCACGTGTGAACGAAAGAAGAAACGGAATGAGGTTTATGGTAAAACACTGTTTATGTAAAAGACACACGCATACACAATAATACCTACAAAAATATTCTATATCTTTCAAGGCTATTCATATAATCTAAATAAACATATGATGGAGAGTAAAGAGAAAAAATGTGTTGCTAGGTCTGATCTTAGGTGCGGTATCTGTTTGGCAGCTCTCTGGTCTGTTCTATGTATGAACACAGGTGTTTTTTTTTGCTAAGTTTCCATCTAATCATGAAGATCACTGTCATAGACTGAATTATGTCTCCATCCCCCTACACACTCCAAAAACACTCAGGCTCAAATTCCTGTGCCACAAGTTACTGGCTCTGTGACCTTGAGCAGGTCAATTCACCTTTCTGAGCCTTTGTTTACTCATCTGCAAGGAGTAATAATCCTCATAATGTGTTTTGTGCTGCTTTGTTTAGTTAAGACATGTAATGCGATTAGCACGGTGCCTGGCTTATGGCAAATAATAAATGTTATCTACTGTTACTAATACTGGGCCATTGCTGTACATGAAGGGTTTGTATCTAGTGTCAGATATAAAGAGAGAACTAAATCTATGGAGTGCAGACACATTACATGTATTCATCATTTAATCCTCTTAAAAACTCCGTGGGGTAGATAGTCCCGTTATTACACGGCTGCTGTGAGAAGCATGTGCACTAATCTGTGTAAAGTCCCTATGTAACCTCTAATTACAGTGATTTTATTTACTTAGGTTTTTCTTGACTCCACCTCTAACTAGAATGGTGGCTCCATGGAGTAACCTGCCTTGCCATTTGTTCACAACTGCAGTATTTGGCGCATAGCACCTGCCAATCATTGTGTTTTGAATGAACAGATTTAAATTCTTTCTTCTTTCAGGGCCCTTGCGGATGTCATGAGGCCACAGGGCCACTGCAACACTGATCACATGGAGAGAGACCTAAACATCGTTGTCCACGTCCAGCATTATGAGAACATGGACACGAGAACCCCCATAAATAATCTTCGTAAGTACAGCTGCACGAACCATTTCCAGTCCCATGTGGTGACCTGAGCAGTGGTCACATTGCCAGATTTCATGGAGTGTGCTTGGGTTAGTTAAGAGCTCTTTGTGGGCAGGTTAGAAGCTTTCTTTCATCTCTTTTGGATGAAGCTGAATTTGGCATCATCAGATGTCACTTGGTTGCTTTCTTTGTTAAATGGCCATCCACTTGGTTGGTTTCACATGATTGGTTCTTTTAGCTAGTAGACGGCTCGATTGATTCATCTTGATTGATCTATTAACTAGATTAGTGGACCTCTTAGTTGTTTCATCATGGTTGAGTACTTAGTTAACCAATGAATTATTGGGTTGGTTCATTTTAGCTAGTCAATCTGTTAGCCAATGGTCTATTCGCTTATACGTCTGCCACCTGAGGTGGGCCAGTTGTGACTTCTAGGTTTCATGCTGTTTTCGATGATGAAATACTAGTTCAGAAGAATTATGTCTATTATTTGTAAAGCTAGAATTTCATAAAAACAATCCACAAAATATTCTGTGTGTAGGGGGTGCAGGGAGTGGGTATTGAATTTTGGTCCTGTTAATTTGAGGTTCCTCTGTATGATTCAACAGCAGCAAATTTGTTTCCATTGTTCTGCCAGGGGAAAAAAAAACTGTGTTTGCTATTGTGTTTCAATAGGTATTTTTCACAAAGCATGATTGGGGATCTTGGTATACTCCCTAAGATTTTCTTTCCTTTCAAAGGTCTGTATGTACAATATACATCATGGAGCTGATGCTCTGACCTATGAGACTGGAGAAAAACTAAGATTGTTTAGTTTTTGGCAATAATGTACTACTGTGGTTACCCCAGTAATTATATGTTTTCAAGTAACCCCCACATTAAAGTGATGTGGAGGGTTTGGTTTAAAATAACAAAAGCCAGACAATTTACAGGATGCATTTAGTTGTGGCTGGAGGTTCCTGAAAACAGAAACAATTCTAGTGTTGCACATTTTTACAGACTGGGTCGTCTTTGCTGAGGCTTCACTAGGAGTTGCCTGGGTGTTTTATTTGCTGAATCATAGTTTTGGACTGTTTGGTTGCAAATTCTTATGCTCAATGGGTAGCGGAAGAAGCCTGTGGAATTTGACCTAGGCAATGTGAATTCTCTGATTCTGCCTAGTGATGATTTTTCATGGTTTGGAAATTGTTGCAGTGTGTTAGTAAAGTCAATGTTTGCACGGTTGAAAAATAGGCCACCAAGCAGAATGTCTTAGGTTTAAATATATTAAATAATTTAACATGATTAGTGAACTGGATCACAAAATGGTATGAGAAATAGCAACATTTTAGAGAAAAATACACCAGCAAATGGAAGTTTTATGACCAAATCCCATGGCCCCCAAAGATATGGTAAATGGCATCAATTCTGGCATGGCAACTGCTGTGTCTGATTTCTGGCTTTAATGGAAGTAAGCACATTTTCTTTCAGTAGGCACCGGGAAATGAGTTGAACCTAGTTGTGTGCGTGGGTCCTAAACATCATATATAAATGAACATGATCACAGAGCAGAGAAATTGAAAGGGTGTCGAGTCCTTGGCTATAAAAGGTGATTGCTAACAGATTTTTCCCTTGAAGTTCCAATCTCTAGGATGATTTTGAATCAGCACTCAAATGAAATAACAAACTCACTGAAGTCACTTAAGTTTCATCATTTCATCAGGTGGGCGGGAAGCGTTTTCATTGAAAGTTGTACTGAAAATGGATTACTGCTCAGAGATGCGTGTCCAGGGACGGAAGTCTCTTGTGCCAGGCTACTTTGGTTTATTTATGATTCTTGCATTTGGTCTATATTTGTGCCTAAGTAATCAGTGACCTTTTTCATCAAGGGAGAAAGTGTCTTGTACTAGTCTACTGGGTAACACTAGACTAGAGAATTCCTGGGAAGCTACAGGGGAGAATTCCAGGGGTCATGTTACAAACACTGCATTCTTACAAGAACTGCCGCAGATGTTAGTTTTTTATAATCCTTCCAGGTTGATCCAGTTCTTCTTTCCTAGCATTGTTGGGAATACCTGAATAACAAAAATAAGAAGCATGTGACCTTTTCACTGGTTTATATTAATAAACTTAATATATATAACACATTAATTCAGTAGCTGACAGTAATAATAGATTTCCTTGTTTATCTTTTTATTGATTTACAGGAGCTACTTACATATTATAGATACAGAAAAACATTTGTATGTTCAGATGAACAGACGATTTGAGGAGTTCATTGAGAGAACAGGATGAGATGACTGATATTAATCAGTTAAGGGTTTAAGAAACCAAGCAGTCATCAGAGAACATTTTGATTGATAGCGAAGTAGAAGGGAAGGTATCCATTCTGAAAAATGGAAAATTAGACCAGCCCTTTGTGCCAGAACCAGAATGCATCCATTTAATATAAAACCCTTTCCTGGACATTATGGGATCTACAATGATTTTCCATTACACAAATTGGAAAGAATGATGCATCTCTCTGTGAAACACCAAGAAGGGCACGTCATGCTATTTTCAGTTTGTTCTTCACTGAATATCCAAGTTGCTAGATTTGACTGGGATTCACTAGTCTCAAGTTAAATGTCATTTTCATGTCTATTCAATCACCCACTCGACATTGCTTTAAGAGAATACTAATCTCCATCAATTTCTCTCTTCTTTTCTTAATATTAACCTTAGGTCTCTTTCTATTCTTTCCCTTAAGTTTTAGTCAAATGGTAAGATAATCAATAGCCAGTGTAGAGATCTGGATGTTTGGAAGGAGCGCCGTGGAGAGGGACTTGGGTGAAGGCGAACAGGGAGGAAAGAGAACATTTTTGTCAATCTTTCTACATTAATTTTCTGGGGTTGATTTTTCCTGTGATATGTTGGACTTGCCTTTTTATCTAAAGATGGATTTTTCTTCAGCGGATGCTGTTCATGTTCTTTCCAGGCATTCAGTGATATTGCCTAAAAATATTTAGTCTGATAATCAAAAGGGCCTCAACCTCTTTGATTAGCAGGATGTAGTTTCCTGTGAGATGGTGATTTTCTGCAAATGCTCCTCGGCTTCTATATAATTATCATTTGTTTTTGAAGGCACATTTTGTCCTTAAGTGCTATGAACATACCCTGCCTCCCCCACCCCGACTTTCCTGGTTGCCAGTGACACCCCTCTTCGCCTTTGGGGGTGCAGGCTGCATGTAGGTTCCATTTGGTCTTCTTAAGGATGGAAGATGTGAGTGAGGGGCCGTGGCTACAGCCTGGATCAATGTTTCTCAACTCATTTGTGTTCACAGCACATTTTTTGAAATACAGTTTTTGTTCCAAGTCGTGGGGTAGGGGGAGGGGGGAGGGATAGCATTAGCAGATATACCTAATGTAGATAACGAGTTAATGGGTGCAGCACACCAACATGGCACATGTATACATAGGTAACAAACCTGCACGTTGTGCACATGTACCTTAGAACTTAAAGTATAATAATAATAAAAAAAGAAATACGGTTTTTGTTTTGGAGTACTTTTAAAAATACTTACAGCAGAAAGGTTGCAAAGATAGTACCCAGAAAAATGAATAAGACCTACTGTTTGATAGCACAACAGGGTGACTATAGTCAATAGTAACTTAACTGTAAGTTTTAAAGTAACTTAAAGAGTCTTATTGGATTGTTTGTAACTGAAAGAATAGATGCTTGAGGGGATGGAAACCCCATTCTCCATGATGTGCTTATTTCACATTGCATGCCTGTATCCAAGCATCTCATGTACCCTACAAATATATACACCTGCTATGTACCAGCAAACATAAAACAACAACAACAACAAAAGATAGTACACAGAGTTCTATATACTCCTCACCCACTTTCCCCAGCATCAACAATTGACATCACCAAGTTACCTTTGTCAAAACTAAGAAATCAACATGAGTACATTCCTTTTAGCTAAACTGTAGACATTGTTTGGATTCTGCTAGTTTCTTCACTAATATTCCTTTTCTGTTTCCTAGAGTCCCATCCAGGATACCACGTTGTCTTTAGTAGAGCACACTTTGATCACAGAATTTTGGTTGTGCCGTATCGCACAGTGATGCGGTAAAGACAGAAAACAACACTAAACAAGCCAGAAGCAATTACAAAGCCTTTACTGCCACAGTGTGAAATGTGTTTTCCTAGTGTCCATAAAACATCTACATGAAATTACTCTCTTTGGGTCAGTGTTGGAATGGAACCAGTTGTTGGTCTGACTGTGCTCTTGTACATGTTCACAGGACAAAAACTTGCATATCCCACACACCCTTACAACCCCTCTTTGAAACCGGGTTATGCTATACAATAAATCCTGATGTTACATGATTTATTTTACAGCATAACCTGAGCAAGTGAGGAGAAATGATGACTTGATGTTTTAGAACACAAAATCCGTCAGAAAGAGTAGGCTCCTATTCCAGCCAATCACACCCTGACTCTCCTAGGACAGTTACCAAATAGATTTACAAGGAACCCCAAAGCAGACCTACGGCTTAGTTTCTGAAGACACTGTATAGCTCATATCTAGGACCATTTATGAGTCCATATTTACTGAGGCACTTGGGATGTCCTATATTTAACTTTTGAAAATATTCCCAAGTATTTTAACATATTTGGGAGATTGAGCATGGTTCAGACCTGAGGTCTCAGTGCTTTAGGAGACAAAGGCAGGAGGATTGTTTGAGGTCGGGAGTTCGAGACAAGCCTGGGCAATAAGGTGAGACCCTGTCTCTACAAACTAAAAATAATTTAAAAAGTAACTGGGCATGGTAGTTCATACCTGTAGTGCCAGCTAGTTGGAAGGCTGAGGTGGGAGACTGAACCCAGGAGGTCAAGGCTGAGTGAGCTATGATCACACCACTGTACTGTAGCCTGGGTGACAGAGTGAGACTTTGTCTCTCTAAAAAAAAATAATAATAAAATCTGGGGGAATTTCCTAGCCAGGGCAGGCAAAATGATAAGTATAGATCCAGGCATATATAACAGTAAAAAATATGTAAGATAGTGTAGTATCAGCAGTGACTTATACGGATAACATTATAAAACTCTAAAACATGGATTCCTCAAAACCTTATTAGGTTGATACTATTGTTTTTGCCATCATAAGGATGGGGAAACTGAGGCTCAGAGCAGTTAGGTGGCTTGTCTAAAGTTTGTATGGCTACTTAGTGGTGACACTGGGATTTAAACTGAGCCAGTCAGGGTCCCAAGGTCTGTGATTATAACCATTACACTCTATTGCCTTTTCTTGTGGTACAGGTGTTTGCAGTGTGGGTGAGTCTTCCTCTGGGAGTGGAAACTGTTGAAAGATATGCTAAGTAAATGGAAATATCCATTGGCATTTTAGGAAAGAGAGCTGTTTCCAAAATATACATCCAATTTACAGCCTTACTAACTACTAACATTTATTGAGCAAGGTGCTACATGCTTTTAATGTATTAGCTCATTTAATTCTCAATCAACCCTCAAAGAGCCAAGTTCTATTCTGTCCCAGGGCCTTTGTACCTTTTGTGCTTCATGCCTACAGCACACTGCTCCAGGCCTCTGTGTGTCTGATCTTTCCTCTTTCACCTCATACCCCGATGGCTACCTTATTAGAGAGGACTTCACTGTCTACCTCTGTCCCTCAAGTCACCCATTGTTTCCCATTTCCCCATTCTTTTCTTTTTGAGATGGAGTCTTGCTCTGTTACCCAGGCTGGAGTGCAGTGGCACGATCCTGGTTCATTGCAACCTCTGCCTCCCAGATTCAAGTGATTCTCCTGCCTCAGCCTCCTAAGTAGCTGGGATTACAGGTGCATGCCACCACACCTGGTTGATTTTTGTATTTTTAATAGAGATGGGGTGTCACCATGTTGGCCAGGCTGGTCTTGAACTCCTGACCTCAGGTGATCCACCCGCCTTAGCCTCTCAAAGTGTTGGGATTACAGGTGTGAGCCACTGCACCTGGCCCCCATTTTCTTTATAGCATTTTGTTCTCTCTGAAGTTGTCTCACTCATTATTTTATTTATGCCTCTTCTACTACAATGTAAGCTGCAGGGGAGAAAATGCTTTGTATTGTCACAACTGTACTGCCCCTGCCCCACCAGGAACTGGGCTGACTCGTGGCAGCAGCTCTATACATTTTATTTTTTAGTTTTGTAGAAATGGGTCTCATTATGTTGCCCAGGCTGGTCTTGAACTCCTGACCTCAGGTGATCCTCTTGCCTCAGCCTCCCAAGTAGCTCTATACATTTCTGTCCAATGAATAAAAAAGCCTATGGACGATATTCCCATTTGATGAATGAGACAATTGAGATTGGTGGAAATTAAAGAACTAATCTACCATGATGACTGCGGTTTGCTTCATACATACTCCATATAAAATTGTGGGAGATGGGGCCAGGTGCACTGGCTCACACGTGTAATCCCAACACTTTGGGAGGCCAAGGTGGCAGATCACTTGAGGCCATGAGTTTGAGACCAGTCTGGCCAACGTGGTGAAATTCTGTCCCTACAAAAACACAAAAATTAGCTTGGCGTGGTGGTGCATGCCTGTAATCCCAGCTACTCAAGAGGCCAAGGCATGAGAATCACTTGAACCTGGGAGGCAGAGGCTGCAGTGAGCTGAGGTCATGCCACTGCACTCCAACCTGTGTGACAGAGCAAGACTCTGTCTCAAAAAAAAAAAAAAAAAAAAAAAAAAAGAGAAAGAAATTTTGAGAGATGGTAATGAAACAGAGTTGGAAAAATATTGAGAGTTATTGTAGCTGGTTGACCAAATACATGGGAGTTTGTTATTCTATTCCATGTTTGTGCCTTTTTGAAAATATATATAATAAAATATTAAAAATTAGAGGAAAATTAGCTGGGCATGGTGGTGGGTGCCTGCAGAGGATCAGGTAAATAAAGCAATTCAAGAACATATCTAAAAGAGACAATCTTCAAGTGGTAACCTGGGGTATTCAGCTAGCCCTGTTACTAATATTAAAATTACAAGGATTGGCCAGGCACGGTGGCTCACACCTGTAATCCCAGCAGTTTGAGAGGCTGAGGCAGGCGGAACACGAGGTCAAGAGATCGAGACCATCCTGGCTAACATGGTGAAACCCTGTCTCTACCAAAAATACAAAAAAATTAGCCAGGCATGGTGGCGGGCACCTGTAGTCCCAGCTACTCGGGAGGCTGAGGCAGGAGAATGGCGTGAACCCGGAAGGTGGAGCTTGCAGTGAGCCAAATTGTACCACTGCACTCTAGACTGGGCAACAGAGCGAGACTCCGTCTCAAAAAAAAAAAAATTAGAGGAGTTGTCAGTGACATCATAGTTAATAAACAAAGGATCCAGGATTCAAACCCAGGTCTGTCGGACTCCACAGCCTGCACAGGCTTTGTCTCACAGTGAATATTTGAGTCTCAGGAGGGGTAGGGATCAGGACCGTCTCAGGAACTTCAGGAGGTAGAGTGGGAAAAGTGTCTTTTCTTAGTCCAAACTATCCAGAGAGAGAGAGAATATGAATGGTTTCCAGCCAGTCAATGGTGTGGCTTTCCCTGGATCAGTGGTCTGACCCCGCTTCCATCAGTGGAGTGGGGTGGCGTGCATTTTAGGATTATTCCTTAGCATGGTAGTGGAGCAGGTTCTCCAAGAAAGATGTGCATGAGGAGGGAAAGGGGAGGTAGATGCCTGTTTGAATCTTCCTTGGGGGTGGGCAGGGATGCGTTTGCTTTATTCATCCCTGTATCGCCAATGCCTACACAATACGCCATATTCAATAGATAGTTATTGAATGAATGAATACATGAATGACTCTTTAGCACAAGCTTGATAAAAAGCCCAGTGAAACTCTAGGACTCTTAGCATTTTGAGTTTTGAGAGAACTTGATGAATTCTAAGTCTTGTGAAGGCTTGACTCTTTTCTATGAAGTCATAGCCACCAATGTTCTTATTCCTGAAACTTAGTTCTTTTTCACAGTTGAGCAGACTAGTTGTTCTATCTGAAGATCTATGATTCTAATGGTTTTGGCATATGGGTTAGTAAATTAAGTACTTACTAAGAGTTAGGGGATGCTCTATACTGGACTAGCTAAAATATGTCTGTAGGTTCAGCACGGTAGCCTGAAATGAGTTTGATTGTTTTAGATCAAGAAATTGGTTTTTCTCTTGAGGTATGGTATTCAGTGGTACAGATGGATCTCTGACATTGAACATGGCTTTGAGGGAGTGCAGCGAAGAAGTCGGGGACATGGACTTGAAGGGTAGACAACCGAGATTGGGTATTTGCTGTGTACTTGTTCACTGTGCAATCTTGGAAAAATTAATCAAATTCTCTGAGCCTCAGTTTCCCATTCTATAAAAGGAGTAAAACAATATCTACCTTACAAGGTTGTTGTGAGGATTAATGAGCACATGTAAAGAACTTAGCACAGTGCCTGGTCACATAAATATTGGTTGTTACTAATGTTGTTTGTGGAATGAGTGACTTGGTGCTAAAGTTGGCTGTTGATTAGGGGCCAATGATACAAATCAGCGTGAATTCATTGTGCAGTTGTCTTCACAGTGAAAATGTTTTCACTCTGCGTGCCAGTTGATAACACCGTGTGTGTGTGTGTGTGTGTGCATGGGTGTGTTTGTTATTACTAATGTTTCGATGCAGATGAGAAATGAAGAAACCGTCAATTCCTTCCCAAGGAAATAGCTTGGATGGAGCAGCTGTCCTATTCTTCACCATTTGTTCCTGTCTTATGTTTTTCTTCTCTTTCCATTTAAAACACATGAGCTTTTGTTCTGTTAGGAATTATTGATTATTTTGTTTACACTGGCAGACCAGGCCAGTAAGAATCTGTATGGCCCCCAGCATGTCTTATATTTGCACCCAGAAAATGAGATTGCATGTGTGTGTTTATGTGTGTGTGTGTGTGTGTGTGTATGTGTGTATGTGTGTGTGTGTACAAGCAACAGAGAAAGAGAACCCTTAAGGGGAAAAAAATCACTTTCTGTAAATTGTCTCCTGGGCTCTTTTCAAAAATTGCTACTAATGCTGGCCACATGGCATAGCCTAATTAGATTTGCATTGCCTTTCCCAAGTGCTTCCAACCAGCTGTAGGACTATTTGTAAAGAAAGTCTAAGTGCTCAACACAGTGTCTGGTTTAGTTTAAAAGATGCCAAGTTCTATTCCTTCCATACCAGGGAAAGCTTATCCTTGGACATATTTCTTTTGGTAGAGCACTTCTATTTGAATATCTGGATTAAGTGATAGGACACACCTACTATAGCATTGATACTTAGTGTGGATTTAAAGGAGTAATAAATAAAACAATTACTTTTTTCTGCACTTATCACATGCATGCATTTTTTTGGGTATTATTATTATTTTTAGTGGAGATGGGGTCTCGCTATGATGGCCAGGCTGGTCTCAAAATCTTGACCTCAGATGATCCACCTGCTTCGGCATCCCAGAGTGCTGGGATTACAGGCATGAGCCACCATGCCTGGCCTGCAGTTTGCTTCTCATAACATCTTCATAAAATAATTGAAATGTGTATTGCACTCACATATTGTAGATGAAGAAACTCTGACTCAGAGAGTTTAAGTAACCTGCCCAAGGTCACAGAGATATTTGCTGAGTAATTCAAACCACGGACATGAATTTATGTCTACCTGGCTTTAAACCTTGTACTCTATTTATGACCTTTCTCATGCCTTTCTAAAGAACCTATACTGGGCGATATATACCAGATTATGCCTCCTTTTCTGTTTGTTTTCCTTATTTATTGATTCCTGCTGGGAATTGCAGTATTAGACTACACTCACCTTTGAAAATGGACCAACCGAGATAAAGTCACCATTTCTGTCCTGGAGGACTCAGATTTTAGTTAATTTTTAGATTTCCTGTAATTAATATTTCTATTCAATCAACATTCAACTGATATTTATTAAAATCCTGCTATGTGTCAGTCAATATGCCAGGAATTGGAGGTACAAGGATGAATTAGACATAAATAGGACATATCCTCTTGGAGCTTATAGTACAGTGGGAGAAATGGAAAAGTAATCACGTAATTGCAAACTAGCATGGTGGGAGTAAGTTCAGGGTGCCAGGGAGCTAGAAGGAGGCCTCCACAAAACATCTGCCTAGCAACATAAATAGTGCCTGGTAACACTCGGGCTAGAAGGGAGGGAAAAGATACTAGGACCGCCTTTCCTGAGAAATAGATATTTTGCGTTGAAAGAAAAATACTTCCTATCAACTTGCTAAGAATCAGAGTGAAGAAAAGCAGAAAACTTTCATGGACTGATAATGCCCACCTTTGACTGAGGGGAGGACCATTTGTCTTAGACTATAGATCTTTCTTGCAGGTCTGATGAATTTTGTACAAATTGTATACAGGGAGAAGAGGAGTTTGTTCTGCAAGGATCATACTGCTTTTGGTTGGAAAATAAGAATGCCAGGTTGGCCATGGGAGCACCAAAATTTCAGAATCAGCTGTTAGGAGCTGAATACATATTTTTTTTCAGTCAGCCTGCTGTTCCTTGAATAGATTAGTGTTGAATTTTTTTCTTCTTTTAATAATAACAACCAATATAAAATTAAGTAAGTAATGTTACTAATACTGTAATACATATATTAAAATAATTTATAATCAGGTTTTACGAAACTGCCAAAAAGAAAAATCCCAATAAGCATTCTCAATAAAGTTAATTACAAGGTGAAAAGGAAATCCCATTACATTAGTCTGAGAATGCAGTTAATGAAACTAAGTGTAATCATAATCTGAATATTTCATTAAATGGAGACTTAAACTCATTACTTTAGGTATTAGGTCTGGAGTTGTGTGCTCACACCAAGACTGCCAATCTCAAAGCACAGCTGTTTTGTACTTATTTATTTATTTAGTGACAGAGTCTTGCTCTGCCGCCTAGGCTGGAGTGCAGTGGTGAGATCACAGCTCACTGCAGTGTCACCCTCCCGGGTTCACGTGATCCTCCCACCTCAGCCTCTCAAGTAGCTGGGGCCACAGGCACGTGCCATCGTGTCAGCTAATTTATTTTTTATTATTTATTTATTATTTTTTGTAGAGACAGAGTGTTGCTATGTTGCCTAGGCTGATCTTGAGCTCCTGGGCAATCCTCTTGCATTGGCCTCCCAAAGTGTTGGGATTACAGGTGTGAACTACCATGACTGCCTGTTTTTTACTTATTTAGAGCCAAATCTTTGGCCACAAAGGGACCTGGGTTCCCATCCCCATAGATCTGTCCACGGTGCTGAATCACACTATGGAGGGAGTTATCCAGTTCAAACCACCCAGCCAGAAAAGTCTATCTCATCACATTTTGGAGGTGGAGGGAGCTTTAGGTACCATCTTGCTTTTGGTATACCACACTTCTGGTTTCAAAGATGATTAAAAGTTAAAAAAAAAAAAAGTAGAAGAATTGGAGACCAGCATAGTGTGCTGACTTTTCGATTTTGCCATAAAAGATAATTAAATAAAAAGAAACTACTTAAAAACATTTCACAAAAGATAAGGACATTTTAACATCAAACAATTTAGATTAGAAGTAGTTCTCAAAATAAAAGACAACACTTAAATTAGATGAAGTTAGCCTCATGAAAAACTAATTCCACTGTCCTTACTTTTTCTTCTTCTTATTTTTTTTGCCCCAATCAGTTGGAAATGAGAACATGGATTTGCATTTTTGGTTCTTTTCTTAGTGAATGAGTATTTATTGAGTACCTACTAAATACTGGGCACTGGGACTTGTTAGGGGTACAGAGATTGGCAATATGTGTGTGTGTGTGTGTGTGTGTGTGTATGACTTTAGAGGCTTTATAATCAGACAATTCTTTGCATTTTACAAATAATGACATTGAGGCCCAGGAAAAAGCATGAGTTTCCCTTAAGGTACACAACCATTAAACTTGTCTGGTTAATAGTGTTTTAAAAATAATCATTGAATAATTGGGACACAATTACTGATCACACATACATTTCAGTTCTCCAAGACGGACATGAGGTTGTGAACAAAAGGGATGAACTTCATTGCTATTGGTGTAGAACTTCTCTAGTTTTGATGCCTCACCTATTTTCCATAGGAAGCCCTTTGAAATATTCAGACATTCTTGACATTTTAACAAAATATTGAATTGCTTACAGCCCATGAATTGGAAGTTGTGCAAGGGCAGCATGTGGTATTTACTTTCCTTTATTGAATAGCAACAAGGAATGGAAGAAGCTCCTCATTCTGCAGAGGAATTATTTTTAAAAAATTTAGTGCATATATCAAAGTCAAAGAAGGTCATCAGTCAAACAATTCTTTGATAATAACTGACGAAGAAGTTGCATAAGCCTATCAAAAAAAACTGTTCCTTATGAACATTTTGGTTCTGCTAATTAGCTTAGAAGTGGCTAAGTTCAGATACTGGTACTATTCCTTAAAAACATGTTTTAATGAACAGGTACTTCTCAAAAGAAGACATACATGTGGCCAACAAACAGAAAAGTGCAACATCCCTGATCATTAGAGAAATACAAATCAAAGCCACAATGAGATACCATCTCATGCCAGTCAGAATGGCTACTATTAAGTCAAAGAACAACAGACGCTGGCGAGCTTGCGGAGAAAAAGGAATGATTTTACACTGTTGGTGAGAGTGTAAATTAGTTCAACTATTGTGGGAGACAGTGTGGTGAGTCCTCAAAGATCTAGAAGCAGAAATACCATTTGACCCAGTAATCTTATTACTAGGTATACACCAAAGGAATATAAATCATTCTATTATAAAGATACATGCACACATATGTTCATTGCAGCAATATTCACAATAGCAAAGACTTGGAATTAATCTAAATGCCCATCAATGAAAGACTGGATAAAGAAAATGTGGTACAGATACACCATGGAATACTATGCAGCCATGAAAATGAACGAGATCATGTCCTTTGCAGGGACATGGATGGAGCTGGAAGCCATTATCCTCAGCAAACCAGTGCAGGAACAGAAAAGCAAACACTGCATGTTCTTACTTATAAGTGGGAGCTGAATGATGAGAATACATGGACACAGGGAGGGAAACTACACACACTGGGCCCTGTTGGGGGTTGGGAGGAGGGAGATAATCAGGAAGAATAGCTAATGGATGCTGGGCTTAATACCCAGGTGATAGGGTAATCTGTGCAGCAAACCACCACGGCACACGTTTATATATGTAAAAAAACCCTGCACATCCTGGACACGTACCCCTCCACTTAAAATAAAAGTTGAAGGGAAAAAAACAAGTTTTAAATGTCCCAGAATTGCTTCCACTTCAGCGGTTTTACATACACTCTTCCCTCTGCCTGCAGCAAGCTTCCCCCAGATCTTTGCAATGCTGGCTCCTTCGCATTGTTTAGGTCTTGGGTAAACTGTTATCTTTTGGGGGGACCTTCCCTACAGAAAATAACCCAGCCCATGTAAAGATCTCCCCATCATCCCTCTCTATTAGGTCACTGTTTTATTTTCATCTTAGTTCATATACTACCCAAAGTCATCTTGTCTACTTGCTCCTTTCACATTTTCCCTACAACATGTTAGCTCCAGGAGACCAGGAACCTTCCTCTCGCTCCCTACTGTATTCCCAGTGCCTAGAACTGTGCTGGTCACACAGGAAGTGCTCTATAAACTTTTTTCAGATGGAATAAATGCTGTCAAAATACAATACTGAGCACATTTTATCAAGTAAATGCTGCTATTACTTTTTCTTTGTCAATGCGTTGGGATCTTATTTCTTGTGGACTAAATCTTCAGTGCTGTTATCAGAGTCTAGCAAATGCCAAGTTGAGTGTCAAGAGATGTTGCATACATTTAAAAGCTCATGAATACATATTCCAGCATTACCTGGCGATTATGAAATGTCACACAAAGGCAGTGCTTTCAAAGTTCAGCCCACCAATTCAATCACAATTGATTTTTGTCAAAAGCATTTCCCTCCTTTTCATTTCTTTCGGCTTCTCTGTATCATAGTTTGCCTCCTAATGTCCTGATCCATGCTGACTTTCAATTTCATTAGCATGAAAGCAAACTAAGGAGGGAATTGGGTGTGTTTAATATTTATGACATGATTCTGTCGTGTTGATGTGGATAATAATGAAAAAAACCTTAACATCGGTGATGCAAAGTAGCCTTAATAATCCTGTGCTTAGGGTCACAATATTGATTTTAGTGCATTGCCAAACAGACTGTTAAATCTCTAACAGTTATGTTTCACATTTAACTATTATTTTTAAAAGAAAGTCTGAAAACACACAGAGAGGAAGTGATAGATACAAAGGGAAAAAAACTCATAACAACTCTACAGATCAATTTCATATCCTATAATAGGGCAATCATCCAATGGCAAGCCCCAAACCCCGGCTTATTTGTGGTTAAAATCAAGCACTTACTTACTCTTTGACTTTGAATCCAAAAATACCCCAAATGTGCTACCAGATCTTATAATCCTCACCCCTGGAGCAAAATCAGGTCAAGCTAAGAAAAGCACTTAAGAACAAAAGATGCAGTCTCTGGATGTTCCGTCAGGAATGCTGTGAGCATCCCCTGTGCTCCCAGGATACCTTTTAGTAAAAGTATGGGAGGAAAGTGGGAGGTACTATGTTGTGGATACAGGCGATAGAGGGAGGAGGCTCTTCTTGCTTACCTTTTCCTGGTTTTCGATCTTTGTGTGTTATTGACGTTGCCCATTTTGTTTCACTTTTTAAAATAATTTCAGCTTTCATTTTAGATTCAGGGGGACCACGCACAGGTTTGTTACATGGGCATATTGTGTGATGCTAAGGTCTGGGGTGCAAATGATCCCATCACCCAGGTGGTGAGCATAGTGCCCAATAGATAGTTTTCCAGTCCCTGTATCCCAGCTCTCCCTCCCTCCCCCTCTAGTAGTCCCCAGTGTCTGCTGTTCCCATCTTTATGTCCATGTCTACCCAGTATTTAGATCCCACTTATAAGTGAGAACATGTGGTATTTGGTTTTCTGTTCCTGTGTTAATTTGCTTAGGATAATGGCCTCCAGCTGCATCCATGTTGCCACAAAGGACATGATTTCATTCTTTTTCTATGACTCCGTAGTATTCCGTGGTGTATATGTACCACATTTTCTTTATCCAGTCCGTGTTTGTTGGGCACCTAGGTTGATTCCATGTCTTTGCTATTGTGAATAGTGCTGTGATGAACATACAAGTGGGTATTTACCCAGTCATGGGATTGCTAGATCAAATGAAGTTGCCCCTTTTATTAAGCAATTACTGTATGTGAAACACTGTATGAGGCATACTCAGGGTAAAAGTAATGATATGGTTTGGCTGTGTCCCCACCCAAATCTCATCTTGAATTGTGCTTCCTATAATTCCCACATGTCATGGGAGAGACCTGGTGGGAGGTGATTTAATCATGGGAGGGCAAGTTTTTCTCATGCTGTTCTTGTGATAGTGAGTATGTCTCATGAGATCTGATGGGTTTTTTAATAAAGCGCAGTCCTCCTGCACATGCTCTCTTGCCTGCCACCATGTAAGATGTGCCTTTGCTCCTCCTTCACCTTCCACCATGATTGTGAGGCTTCCCCAGCCATGTGGAGTTGTGAGTCCATTAAACCTCTTTTTCTTTATAAATGACCCAATCTTGGGTACGTCTTTATCAGCAGCATGAGAACAGACTAATACAAGTAATAATACTCATAGTTAGCATTTATTGGATATTTGCTGTATGATAGGTATTTAAAATATATCTTATTTAATTCACTTCACAACTCTGCAAAGTATGTAGGATTATCTAGATTTTTTTTTTTTTTTTTGAGATGGAGTCTTACTCTGTCACCCAGGCTGGAGTGCAGTGGTGCAATCTGGACTCACTGCAACCTCCGCCTCCCAGGTTCAAGAGATTCTCCTGCCTTAGCCTCCTGAGTTGCTGGGATTACAGGTGAGCACCACCATGGCCGGCTAATTTTTGTATTTTTAGTAGTGATGGAGTTTCAGCATGATGGCCAGGCTGGTCTTGAGAACTCCTGACCTCAGGTGATCTGTACTTCTTGGCCTCCTAAAGTGCTGGGATTGTAGGTGTGAGCCACTGTGCCTGCTTGGATTATCTAGATCTTAAAGAGTAAAAGACACAGACTCTCCATCAAATATACAGCAGGGTCAGGATTCAAATACAGTTTGGTCTGACTCTGAAGCCTGGGCTCTTTCTTCCATCCAGAGTAGGCAAGTAGGTTTCATTTTGGGTGCTGTCACTGATGACATGTTGTGGCTTCCTGCAGTAGAGTCTTGAAGATGATTTGGAGGCCATATTCTAGCTCACTGGGCATGAGTGCTGTGATTGATTAGCCATGTCTGCTGTGAGAAAAGAACAGGAGAAAGGTGCTCGTGTGCCATATATTTACTCTCCTATTTCTGCTACAGATATAATGAAAGTCCCTCAAAGGATTTATGATTTTGCAAATGAGGGGAGGTAAATATGATATAAAATGAGGGAATGTAGACCAAATTGATGGATTGGGAAGGCCTCAAGTACATAGTGCCTAACATATGGTGTTTGGATGTATAGTAGGTGATTAGCATATCTTTGTTTAATGAATGAATGGATATATGATTGAATAATTTGAAACATATAATAACCTTTTATTCTTCTATATTCTCTAAGCTATTTCCCTGCATCGAGTCAGACCACCATAAAACTACATATCAGAACTGCATTCCTTTAGTTTTCTATAGGAATGCCAATCCAGAGTTGTCTTTTTTTTTATTTTTATTTTTTTGAGATGGGATCTTGCTCTGTCACCCAGGCTGGAATGCAGTGGCTCGATCTCGGCTCACTGCCAACCTCCACCTCCTGGGTTCAAGTGATTCTCCTGCTTCAGCCTCAGTCCCTGTAGCTGGGACTACAGGCGCATGCCACTGTGCCTGGCTAATTTTTGTATTTTTAGTAGAGATGGGGTTTCTCTGTGTTGGCCAGGCTAGTCTTGATTCCTCATCTCAGGCGATCTGCCCCTGCTTGGCCTCCCAAAGTGCTGGGATTACAGGTGTGAGCCACCATGACCAGCCCAGAATTGTCTTTTCATAGTATATCTTTGATTTTAAAAAAACATAGTTGATATAACAAAGGGACACATAAAGAATGGTTCTGTCTTCTTGCAAATCTGCTATTGAAAATGGGGCACATTATGTTGTACCATATCCTTTATCTAGAGAATGACTTCCATAGTACACATTCATTCAACAAATTCTTTTCTTGTGTTATCTAGTTAGGCACTGTGTTAATGAACCAAAAAACAAGCCAGGGTTCTGACTGCAGGAGCCTATGTTATTGTAGGGGAAGACTGTTTACACAGCCGGTAAATAAAACATTTAAGAGAGTGATAAGTATAGAGGCAAATGAGGAAGGTGATGGGAGAAGGAATAACAAGGCTGGTGTCACTGAGAAAGTGATCACTAAGATGAGACCCAAGGATGGGAAGAACCAATCTAGTGAAGAATGGGGGGATAGGGCATTCTAGGCAAAACAAAAAACAAAAAACAAAAAATCCTGCAGGATGTGCAAAGGCCCTGAGACAGGAAAGAAATTCACCATGCTTGTGGAAGTCCAGTGGGGCTGAAGTCTGGCAAGGGAGGGGATGAGGTTATATAAATAAATGTAGAGAAATGCTATTCAGAAAAAGGAACAAAGTAAGATACTGATTATAGACTATAGCTAGAATTCTGGAGTGACTGCTATGCACTAGACAGTATGTTAGGTGTTTTATATATGTTCTATTGTGTGTCAGTGCTTGACCTGACCATCCAATAATGCCTCCTAGTGAATGCTCCATTGAACACTAGTCTTTTGAAATGTTCTTCAAAATTAGAGTTCCTTGGCCAAATAAATTAAAGACTCCTAGAATATATGCAATAAAGCCATTTACATTTATGTTCATCCCAGTGTTTTTCAAATTGCTATTTCCATTAAGCATCATTTTATGTAACAACTGTTGATATATGGGGGAAATAATATTCTGGAGAGAAGACTTTGAAGAAAGCTACTGGATTAATGTTTACCTGGCCCTCCTTAATCACTTTCTATGGTGGCAAATTCGTTATGTCTCAAGGCAACACATTCTGTTTTCAGGCAGGCTTCATTCATAGTGAGTTTGCCCTATGGCCATTTCAAAGTTATCAGCTAAGCCCCTTTAAAATTGCCTACCAAAGGAAGTGAAAGCCAAAGCCATCAATGATTTTCTTTCCTCTCCTCTCTGTACCCTCATCTCTCTCATCCTTCAAGACTTAGGGTAAATAGTTTGTGTCAGGAAGTTTTGGTTACAAGCAGCAAAAATCCATTCTTCTCCAGACTTCAGCATAAAGGGAAATCTTTTGAAGAATATTGATTGGCTCATAGAACGGAAGGAACGTCTGATGGTCCAAGTTTGGGATGTCAGGAACCAGGGCAGCTCCAACCATGGTCTTATCGGAGCTCTCCTGCTGATGTGAATTATTCCAACCATTTTGTCTCTCTTTGTGTCTTTAAGATTCTCTCTTTAAGATTCTTAAACTTGACAGTCTGATTGGTCCATATTAAGTCAAATGCTCACCCCCTGGCTGGGAAGCACAGGGGCTTTGAGTGACAGTCTCACCAAGACTGCACGTAGTGAGGAATAGGAAAGTCTCCACAATAAAATTGGGATGCTGGTCAAAAGAAGTAGGAAATGGATGATGAATATTCAAAAAGAGAAACAAGCAAACCTATAAAGACTCAAGGAAACCCCCTCTCATGTCCGATCTCTTCTCTGCATTTATGTCTGTCTTGATATCTGTCCAAGTCATTTCCATCCCTTACAATTCTACCAACATCTAGATGCTGCCTGATGATATTTCCTGCGTTATTTTCTTGCCCTGTGGCTTAGCTCCTGTGGTGCTCCTTAGCTGTGGGCGTGTGTTTGCTTTTTGTCTCTAGGCATAATAATGAAACCTATGGAATGTCTCCAGCAAAAATGGGCATATGTGATCATGGGAAACTCATTCATGGGGAAGGAAAATTGAGTAATTAGAAGGGACGGTCCAGGCCCAGGGGCTCATGCCGGTAATCCCAGCACTTTGGGAGGCCAAGGCAGGTGGATCACTTGAGCCCAGGGGTTCAAGATCAGCCTGGGCAACATAGCAAAACCGCATCTATACAAAAAATACAAAAAGTAGCTGGGCATAGTAGCATGTGCCTGTGATCCCAGCTACTTGGGAGGCTGAGATGGGAGGATTACTTGAGCCTAGGGAGGTTGAGGCTGCAGTAAGCAGAGATTGTGCCACTGTACTCCAGCCTGGGAAACAGAACAAGAGCCTGTCTTTAAAAAAAAAAGAAAGAAAAGGAAAGAAAATGAGATGGAGGATATACTGAGGGGAAGGAGATGTGAGTGGACATATGGGCCAGGAGGGAATATGTTTTTAGAAGGCTACTGAGGCAGGTGGAAATGAATAAGCCTTACTTGAGCAGAGGGGCTGCCTTCCAGAGTGAGGAATGATGCAGCTGACTGATGAGTGGAAGGCCTGGAAGTACAGGTAAAGGAATTTAGAACGGAGTCGCTGGGAGTTCTTGAGTAGACGCACCACCTGACGTCCCTTTGCTAGCAGGTACTTCGTTGAGTTCTTGGGATGATGGATGAGAAAGGCCTTTAAGACAATTTGGGGAAGCTCTCCAGCAATCTCAAACACAGCTGCCACCACCTTACACAGGAAGTCCTTGTTCCCACCCTTCCCCAAAGCCTTTTGAGGGTTGCTAGGAAACTGGGGATGCTTGAGCAGTTGAGATCTGATTATAATAATTCTCTAGGTTTCCATGGTTGGAGGAGGAGCCAGGTTGGTTGGTCCAATGTCATATTCTCTTACCTTACTGTGGAGCACAGAGAGGCATAAATGTCTTTAAGTTATGTGAACTCAACTCTGTGATCTCAGTTCAGGGATGGGAGAAGGGATGGAGGAGGGGAAGAAAGAGAGTGTAACATAAATAATGTGAGTATTTCTGTTCCCCATTCCACACAATGAGCATATGCTGAAAGTGAGATGGGAGACATGAGTCTGCTTTTGCTTCAGACAGACTCACTTCCCACGAGCTTCTTCAGAGTGTGATTCTAGCATTTAAAGATATGCATTTTTCATATAACTTGGCCCCTAAACACAAGCCAGTTACTTCATCTGGTGCTGAACCAGAGAAACAGCCATTGTGGGTAATTTTGGCTGAATATGATTTTAGCTGCTCCCTCTGGCCTCAGATCTCTACATGAGACAAGACTCTACTGTTACTTTGTAAAACCCCTACTCGGTGCCTATGAATGGTGCCATATGGCTCCTGCCTGTTTACAGACTTGTCTAAGCCCTTGAAGTAAATGGAATCCAGCCACTGACACCCTTGACACACACCATGGGCTGGCTAGAGGGTGGTGGGGTTTATGTATTTTTTCCTTATTCCACACTGTCTTTTAAGATCACTATTGTAACCTGGAGCACAGGATACCCCACAGGTACCTCCACATACTTAGCTGGTCCACAGCTCATGAACTGCACCTCCTTCCCCTGTGTTGTACAAGCCCACCTATGTGCATATTTGTTGCAATTTTAGGAATTTAGTTTTAGGTGATTTGTGGAGCTTGGAATTTCCCAGAAGGATGACTTGCTCAGGCCTCTCGGCAGTGTCTTATGTCTAGCAGTCTGTCCATGTACATATAGTACATTAAAAAAAATAATGTATTTATCTATTTGAATAGGTCAATATGTACATGGTAGAAAAGGAAGTGAAGCAATATTCAAGGACGTGAAGCAAACACTAAGTGCCTTCTCTCCTCCAGCAACCTAATTCTCCTCTCCAGAGTCAACCACTGCAAAAAGTTTATTTTCTGTTCTCACAAAGATATTCTATGCATTTACTAACATTTCTGAACACTTCTGCAACTTGCTGATTTCACTTAATAGTGGGTACATTAGTCTGCTTGGGTTGGCCTAACAAAATAACAAAGACTGGGTGGCTTAAACAACAGGAATTTACTTTCTCTCAATTCTGGAGGCTAGACATACCAGACCAAGTCCATCAGGAACAGTTTTGGAGAGGGCTCCCTTCCTGGCTTGCAGACAGCCACCTTCTTGCTATGCCCTCACATGGTAGAAAGAGAGAGAGAGTGCTCTGGTGTTTGTTCCTCTTCTGATAAGGGGACCCACCCTGTGAAATTAGGGCCCCATCCTTATGCCCTCATTTGATCTTTGTCATCTTCTCACAGTCCCCATCTCCAAATACAGAACCATTGGGGGTTAGGGTGTCAACATATGAATTTTGAGGGCACACAAACATTCAGTCCATAACAGTGGATACTGGAGATTTTTTTGCCTTTGGTCTATTTAGACCTGATATATCTTTGCCCTTTTGCTGTGAGCTGAGCCTGGAGGATTGGTACCAGCTGTGATTTTATAAGGTGAGGCAGCTGGGATCCAGACAGGTAAATGGAATCCAACCATTGAAACCCTTGAGGAGCATACAGATATCTTGGCCAGTGGCCACCAATCTCTCCTTGATGAACTGATGCCATACTTGTAGAATGGATTGTGATTCTTATGAGGCCATGGCTGTCCTCAAAGCTTAGTGCGAGAGGGAAAACCTTGGTTAGGTGTTGGGGTCCATCCCGAGAAGGGGAAGAATAAAGCTTTGCTTGTTCCAATCTGTATATTTTCAGATGGGTCGGTTCTTCATCTTCCAGAAACTCAGCAGCCTGGGGAATTGAGACCATGATGGGGCTATCAATGACTTCCTGCAGCCCTCCCTGGAATACCTCTCTCCTTTCTTGCTAGACATGACTTACACATTTTGAGAACTCAAGGCAAAGCTTAGCTCCTTATAATCAATTTCTCTTTTTCTTCCACTCCCATGACTCTTTCTTAGTGATGTGCTCAATTCTGTTCTCTTCAAGTCAACTTACATTTATTGACTCCTAGGGGCTAATTCTCTCTCTCTCACTTTTTTTTTTTTTTTTGAGATGGAATTTCACTCTTGTTGCCCAGGCTAGAGTGCAATGGTGCAATCTTTGCCTCCCAGGTTCAAGTGATTCTCCTGCCTAAGTCTCCCGAGTAGCTGGGATTACACACACCTGCCACCACACCCAGCTAAGTGTTTTGTATTTTTAGTAGAGAGGGGGTTTCACCATGTTGGCCAGGCTGGTCTTGAACTCCTGGCCTCAGATGATCTATCCGCCTCAGCCTCCCAAAGTGTTGAGATTACAGGTGTGAGCCACCGTGCCTGGCCTCTAGGGGCTAATTCTCATTCTGCCTTTTGACTTTTCATGCCATGTTGCCTTTGACTTTGATTTTTGTGGTGTATCTTAATTTTCCTAGGAGTCTGTAGTTTTCTCTCTAACTAGATTGAAAACACACTGAGGGCAGCAAATACTTGTAAGTGCTCCCTCCCATGTCAAGTATGTGCCATGTTCCAAGTAAGCATTGAGGGTGGATATTCATTGAGTTAGTACATTCAGATGATATTTTTGGGGAAAAAGCTCCATCAAGAAGTAGTCTCCCTCCCTCCCTCCCTCCCTTCCTCTCTCACTCACTCTCTCTCTCTCTCTCTCTCTCTTTTCTTTTCTTTTCTTTCTTTCCAACAGAGTCTCCCTCTGTCACCCAGACTGGAGTGCAGTGGCACGATCTTGCCTCACTGCAGCTTCTGCCTTCTGAGTTCAAGTGATTCTCCTGCCTCAGCCTTTTGAGTAGCTAGGATTGCCACACCCTACTAATTTTTGTATTTTTAGTAGAGACAGGGTTTCACCATGTTGGCCAGGCTGGTCTCGAACTTCTGACTTCAGGCAATTCACCATCTCGGCCTCACAAAGTGCTGGGAGTGAGTCACTGTGCCTGGCCAGGAAGTAGTTTCTTTTGAATATCCCTGATTAGCCCATACTTTTCCTCCCAGATGTTTGTTGTTGGTGAAATACAACCCCTGTGTGCACTGATCACAAGCCCTTTTCATTGTACTTTGAATGGAATCCTGCAGTTGACTATGAGCGTGAGCATGGACCATAGCTCTCATTTACGATTTAAGTCAACCCCATGGGAAATTTATACTCACGGAAGTTGCCGCTTGTCCAAGTGGCTATGTTAGGATTTGAATTCCTACATCTGCCTGACTTGTGTTTTATCCCCACTCCATCAACTTTTCCCAACCTTCCTCCTTCCCCATCACCTGCCTCTCCCTGTCTATTGTGCTATTCAGTGAAACATCACAGAGAGGATAGATGTGATTCAGCACCTGGCATATACCTGCTGTAGAACAGATTCTCTGCAAGTGCTTGTTAATGTAAGTTATCTCCGCAAAACCTCATTCTCTTGAGATAGCAATGCTAAGAAAGCAAATCTGGGACTGGGGCTGTTATATATTCAAATTTAACAGCCTCACCCTCCTAGGTAATTCTGATGTCGGTGGTCCTGAGGCCATATTTTGAGTAATACTGCTTTAAAAGTCATTATTATCCAGCCAATGAATTCTTACTCTGTAGGCAACTAAAGGTTGACCCTTCCCAAGGGTCATATTTTAATGGTGTGTTTCACTTGTAATCCTGCTGGGGAGGAGAGAATTTTCAATTGGATGATCTTCAGGGGCAGAGGGTTCTTCTGCCTGCTTGTGGTTCCATCATGGCCACTTTCCAAGGTCTGAGGCAGAGCCAGAGCATGTGGTTGGAGGCCTGTCTCACAATTGTTAGATACAGTTAGTTTCCTTCTTCAAAGAGCTTATCCAGTTTCCCTGTTCTCTATCCTATAATTTCAAATACCCCCTTGCCTTTGCTGCACCCCAAGTTGTCTGAATTTGCCTAGGCATGCCTGAACTTGCTACAACCCCAGTCCACATTCCTTTCCTTATTAGGGAATAGGTTATCTTCCTAGTCTGCCTGTAAATGACCCCCCTTCTCTCTCTTCTCACCTCACTATGTGTTTACCTTATCTAAGAAAGTTTAAATGTTTAGCCAATCAGGACTAGTTTAGACTGTGCAGTCCAACCCTAGCCAAATAAGGGAAAGACACAGAAGCATAAGCTGCGTTCGAGATAATAAAAACACCTGCTTTCCTTTGTTCTGTGTGCTCTTGCCATTGCTCCATGTGCAAGACACACCCTTCTGCAGAAGTAAATTTGCCTTGCTGAGAGATGCTTTGTCCTTTTTCTCAGTGCTGGTTCTTCTTTGCAGCACTGAGCATTTGTTTCCAACATATGCATTCAAATCCATGGGTTCTGTCTCTTTCTAATGGTGTGACCTCGGGGGAGGTGCATTACTCCTCCTTCCTCTCCTAGAAAATGGTGGTGTTACTATCCACTTACTTAGATCACTGTGTAGATGAAATGGAATAATGCATGTAAAACCCTTGGCTCAGTTCCTAAGATAGGCAAAAGAAAGAAACAAAACAAGAAGAAATGAACAAAGTCAAGCCCTGTCTTCCCTACTGTCACCAGTTATCATATTTTGCTACCAACCTGACTTCATCTGTGGCACTTGAGTGAGGCACACAGTTGGAATGTACCTTTAGAAAAAATTTTAAAACTTTTTGGCCAGGTGCAGTGGCTTATGCCTGTAATCCCAGCACTTGGGGAGGCTGAGGTGGGTGGATCACTTGAGGTCAGGAGTTAGAGACCAGCCTGGCCAATATGGTGAAATGCTGTCTCCATTAAAAATACAAGAAAATTATCCAGGTATGGTGGTGTGTGCCTCTAATCCTAGCTACCTGGGAACCTGAGACAGGAGAATTGCTTGAACCCAGGAGGTGGAGGCTGCATTAAGCCAAGATTGTGCCACTGCACTCCAGCCTGGGCAACAGAATGAGATTCCATCTAAAAAATATAATTTAATTGTTATATTTTATTTTTTGGTACATAATAGGTTCATATATTTGTGGAGTACATGATATATTTTGATACAGTTTGATACAGGCATGCAATGCATAATAATCACATCGTGGAAAATGGGGATATCCATCCCATCAAGCATTCGTCATTTGTGTTACAAACGATCCAGTTATACTCCTTTAGTTATTTTAAAATGTAAAATGAAAACCGTACAATTAAATTATTTTGTCATGCCTGTAATCCTAGCACTCTGGGAGGCTGAGGCAGGCTCACCTGAGGTCAGGAGTTCGAGACCAGCCTGGCCAACATGGTGAAACCCCATCTCTACTAAAAATACAAATTAGCCGGGCATGGTGGCGCATGCCTGTAATCCCAGCTACTCGGGAGGCTGAGGCAGAAGAGTCACTTGAACCCGGGAGATGGAGGTTGCAGTGAGCCGAGATCGTGCCACCGGACTCCAGTCTTTGCGACAGAGCAAGGCTCTGTCTCAAAAAAATTAAATTAACAAATAAAGCATTTTGATTATAGTCACCCTGTTGTGCTATCAAATACTAGGTCTTATTTAAACCTTATCAAAGCATCACGAGTCCAATGCAGGTTTGGGGGCACAGTGGCGAGTTTTGTTTTTGTTTCTGTTTTGTTTTGTAAGGACAGGTTACCTGGAAAAATCTGTTGCTTGGGCTGGAGCCATTTGGGACCCTCAGTGCAGCGACAGCCTGATGGTAACGTGAGATCCCAACAGCTTGAATTAATCATGGACACAGGAGGTAAAGAACAGGGATGCTGTGGAGGACAGTTCTTGACATCTGCAGGCACCTCCGTACAACCCTTCTCGGGGATGAAGGGCAGGAGGTTTCAATTCTCTTGTATTTCCGTCTTCGGGATGGGAGAGTGGAACCTTCAGAAGCTGGTACAAATGAGCTTGCATCTGAGAGGGAAAGGGCAGAAATGGGCTGAGACTCAGCTGCGGCTATAATCTTTGGGGACCAATTCCTGGAACACTGACACGTGCAGAGAGGCTCTGGATGCATGCATACTCAGGCCACGTTGCCTTTCTCCCCACCGCATAGAATCAAGTTGACCAACCATGGAAGCATGGGTCCCTCAGTGTTCATAACAGATGCTCTGAACAGCAGCCTTGTAAATCCCATTATTGAATTCGCTGCAAAGTGTCAGTTAATGAAGACAGCATCCTCCATATCTCCCAGTAGTTCCTTCTGTGATGCCTGTTGTGCTTTGAGAAATAAGTGCTAGAAAAAAGCTTTGCTTCTCCTAAGGAACTTGAACATTCTCACTTCATGCTTAATGAGAACAATGTAATTGACCGACTTTCCCTTTTCACTTTGTCTACCCAGAAGCCACAGCCACATTTGAAAGTGCATCCACCCTCACCGCCTGCTTTCTGTTTTCCGTTTTGCTCTCATCTTGGCATATGCCCTGTACTATGCCATAGCCTTTTAGGCTCAAGGGTCAGAAACCTAAAGCAAAGAAAAAGAGGAGTTTATTGGGACATGTCTCTCACCTTTAGGCACCTGTAGTTCTCAACAAATGGTCTTGGGGCTCTGAATTTATGGCTCTATCTCTAGATTTTGTGTGCCTCTTTTGGCTTAGTTTTCGGACAAGCTCTTTCCCTGTGGTGGCGGGATGGTCACCAGCGGCTCCAAACCGGAATTGTCTTTAGTGCTCCAGGCTCCAGAGAAGGAGAGAGCACATTTCTCTATAGCTGGCGAAAACCCTTGGAAAGTCCATGATTGGTCTATGAGAGGTCACATGCGCATTCCTGGACCAATCACTGTGACCAGGGGAGGTGGTGCTCTGATTGGTTGGTCAGTGTTCAGGTATCCACTATTGGAGTGGGTGAAGTCAACCTCACCCAAATCTCACAAGTTGAAGAGAATTATAATGGAACAGGGTATGGGATGTGTGTGTGTGGTGTGTGTGTGTGTGTGTGTGTGTGTGTGTGTGTGTGTGTGTGAGAGAGAGAGAGAGAGAGAGAGAGATCCTCAGAGAACAGATTCTAAATAGAAAACAATGACAAAACCCCTTATTCTAATTTATATTTCCCTGTTTTGAATGTATGATTGTTTATTTATGTTTTACTTTGCTGCCTTAAATCCATTGTGAAATAAGGTGGAATAAATAAATGATAAGATGTGTAAACTGACTGAATAAACAAATGAATGCATCTCTCCTTACAGAAGGAGGGTAGGGTTGATTAGAGGTGACAGTCAGCAAACTGAGCTCCAGATCGAGCTCTGGAATGTGCTGGAGGTAGAAAGTTTGTCTCCTGTTGGTTTTGGCCATGGTGCACAGCTGACCTCCATTCTGTTCTGGGCATGACTGTTAAAAAACACCCTGCCTCCATTTGTAGATGTTGATGAGGGGCTCATATAATGTAGATCCTATTTTACAGATTAATAACAAAAGCTAAGATAAAGACACGAGCTCAGGGTCCACAGTTGGAAATTCTTGACTTACTTGTTTATTGTCATTCTGCCTTTCTCCTCCATTTTTACATTATTTTACATTTTTAATAATTTATTTATTTCTCAACCCCAACACTATTGATATCTTGGGTCAGACAATTCTTTGTTGTGGGGTTGCCTTGTGCATTGCAAGATGTTTAGAAGCATTCCTGGCCCCTACCCACTAGATGCCAGTAGTCCCCACTTCCCACCCAGTTATGACAACCAAATATGTCTCTAGTCATTGTTGAGGGGCAAAATTGTCCTGGTTAAAAACCACTGTTCTGTTAGAATATGACTTCCAAGAGAAGAGGAACCTTGTGTGACTTGGTCACTGTTTAATTTCTCAACCTAGTACAGTGTCTGGCACCTAGGAGATGCTCAATAAATCTTCATTGACTAAGGGAATTAGTTTGCTTTGAACTCTTATTTCTAGGCTGTCTTGACCTCCAAGCAGCAACATTTCTTTGTAGAAGAACTAAAATTCAAAGTTTATGTCATCACCCTCTCTCAGGTACTTGACAGACAGTCAATACATGCTAGCATCTGGCATTATTATGATGATGATTGTTTCTTCATGGAAGATTGCTAAGCCCAAAGCCATGGATTATTCTGCTTTTCTTGTTGACCTTGCACATTTGAACTAAAAGTCACTGGTGTATCTTGAACCTGCAGGGAGAGACTGGATTGAAATAGCTGGAGAATGGTATATTGGCAGCAGGCACAGAGGTTTGAAGGACTTTGGGAAGGTAGCGCTCCATGAAGTGACCCTGGCATTGGGTTCTTGGAACCTAATGTCTCTAGCTAGAAAGCAGCTGTGGAACTTAAATGTTCCTTATGCAGGAATAGTGCTGTACCCTCCACACCTCCCTAAGGTTTGGAAAAATGTAGGAATTTTTTTCAGTATCAGTATCCTGTGGAGCTGCCTTGGTTTGACTTTCCTACAAGCAGATGCTGAGACAAGGATATGAGGACAAATAATTTATTTGAGAGGTGATCCCAGGAAACACTGTTGGGTGAGCATAAGTGAGATAAGGAAGCCCATGAAGGGTGTATCATCCATTTACAACCATGGGCAACTGGAGCTCAGTCCTGCTGGAGAACTCCGGGGGAGCAAGAAGAATGTGCCTCAGAGTCATTGCAATTGAAGAGCAAGGAAGCTGGGGTGCTTATCCACCAAATTCTAGCTCAACATTGCTTGAGGGCTGCTTCCAGGGGCATTAACTCTCTAGTACTTTTGGTTGCCTTGGGTGAGAATCACGTGTGTTTTTTAGCCAGAGCAGTTACCAGGCAGAGAGCCCCAGGTGTTTGCAGCTGGCACTCTTGAGTGTGGAGGTGAGTGTTGAAGGATCACTATAGGGGACTGACAGTGTCTGATACAGGACATCTGGCAGGGGCTGAATATCTCACAGCACATAAGGCAGCCCCTCACAGGTAAGAATTATCCATCCTGAATGCCAATAGACATGCCTTTGAGAAACATGATGAATGGGAATGGATATTTCCTTTGGATTCCTGGAAGAGAGAACTCTGTTTTATTTTTATTTGTAAAATCAATAAGTGTTATTTTTCTTGGTTATAAACATAATAGGTACTCCTTGAAGAAAATGTGAAAAGTATGGGAAAAGAATCCTTAAAGGAGACACATTTTAGTGCATTTCTTTCTTATTCTATGCAAAGTCTGTAGAAATAATGGTTACACAAACAAGTTCTGGGTTCAAATTCAGACTCCACCACTTACTAGCTATGTGACCTTGAATAAGCTGATTCACCTCCCTGGGCCTTAGTTTTCCCAACTGAAAAATTGGAATGATAATATCTTATAGGGTTGTTTTGGGATTTAAATGAGATAATATATGTAGAGTACTTGACTTATAATAAGCACTCGTTAAATATGGTATATACAAACTCATCTCCTTTTAAGAATGAGAATATGGCCAGGCGTGGTGGCTCACACCTGTAATTCCAGCACTTTGGGAGGCTGAGACAGGTGGATCACTTGAGGACAGGATTTGAGACCAGCCTGGCCAACATGGTGAAACCCTACTGAAAATACAAAAATTAGTCAGATGTGGTAGTGCACGCCTGGAATTCCAGCTACTTGAGAGGCTGAAGCATGAGAACCACATGAACCTGGGAGGTGGAGGTTGTTACATGAGTTGGCTAGCCTGTTATCCCAGCATCATTTATTGAATAATACATCATTTCCCCATTGATTGTTTTTGTCAGGTTTGTCAAAGACCAGATGGTTGTAGATGTGTGGTGTTATTTCTGAGGTCTCTGTTGTTTTCCATTGGTCTATATATCTGTTTTGGTACCAGTACCATGCTGTTTTGGTTACTGTAGCCCTGTAGTATAGTTTGAAGTCAGGTAGTGTGATGCCTCCAGGTTTGTTCTTTTTGTTTAGGATTGTCTTGGCTATAGAATGTCATAGTCTTATTGGGAAAGATACAACTTGAAAGCATAAGGGAACCAAGAAAAAAGAGAATACCAGCATGGAGCTAGATTGTGTTCCCTAGAAGTAAAGCCTGAATCAAGGATTTGGGGACATTTATTTTATTGAGGAGATTCTCTTAGAAGGAGGAGAGCAAGGAAGGAGGATAGGGCAGGGGAACAGAGCCAAGCAAGGAGATAGTCTTGGTTGGAGACAAGCTGCAGCTTGATAACAGAGGAAGTTCTGGAACATGGATTGTAACACCAAGTTGGTTCTGATTTGAGGCAAGTGACTGGTCTTGTGAACTTTTGTGTCAGTCAATCCCTGGCTCTGGCTGTCCCTCTGGCTGGAGGTTAGGGGCCAAGTAACTTCCTAGAAGAGACATTCTCGATAACCATGGTGGAGAATGGGGCAACTGTGGGCCATTAGCTGCCAACATTCTCAAGAGCTGGTGAAGGGGATTTGAGCAAGGCACTGCATGGCCATTGCAGTTCTCTGGGGCAGGAGGCAGCAACTACAGCCCATGGGGGCGTTCCTGCTTGCCCCCGTTACTGTAAATAAAATTTTACTAGAACACAGACACGCTCATTGTTTCACGTATTGTCCATGGCTTTTTGTGCCGCAACAGCAGAGTTGAGTCATTGTGACAGTGATTGTATGGCCTTCAAAGCCTAACACATTCACTCTCTGGCCTTTTAAGAAAAGATTTCCCAGCATTTGGTCTAGGGGAATCAGAGAAGGAAGAGGAGTTTAGTGGAATCTGGGTGGTCCCAAGGTGGGTGTTACTCTTACTCTGGGATGTGGGGAAATGGTGAGGTTTGGGTTAGAGGTGAGAAATCTGGAAGACCTTCAAGGACTTGTAGGTTAATGCAGGTACAAGAGAAGCGAGTATGCCTGGAAAAAGGTATATGACTGTGGCAAACAAGCATGATACGGTACACATCCTTCTCTCCAAGGATCATGTGGATATCTGGGACAGTGGCTTGTTTAAGTGAAGAAATCCACTTAAGGCTCATTTCCAGGGAAGAATTCCATTTAGAAACCTTAATCAGAGGAGTGCATGGTCTGGGGTGTGCTAAACACAAATGCATTCAAACGTAATTATTTGGAGCAGCTATAAACAAGTCTGGTCACTTAAGATAAAGATGTAAAGCACACACTTTGCCTTCATCAGAGCAGCAAAAGGAGAAAAGGGTATCTCAGTCCTCGATGTTGGTGAATACTTAGCAGGAATTCATTCAGCATGGGGAGACATCACGTGGTGGCTAACAGGGACATCGGGACAGCAGCTCTTGAAATCCACGGGCTATTTTTGTCAAAGGAGAATTCAGTTTTAAATATTCGATGCCTTTAGGATAACTCATCTATCACTGGGCCAATTTAAGTCTCATTAATCACATGAAGGATAGAACTCCCTGCCCCTTGAAGGTATCAGTGTACGGCTGTGAAATGGAGGCCTGGTTCCCCTGAGAAATAGAGCACAAATGGTATAATTTTGCAAAAATGGGAGCGAGAGTGATCCCCCTGAGTGGAGACTGTTCCTTGACTCAAAATTGCTGGTTGTGGGTTCTGTTGCCAAACCTGGGGCCACCTGAATCGACAGGATTTAGAAGATCATGATGGGAATCTGTGGATCGCATTTGAGAAAGCATAGGGTTGGATAAACACCGTAGCCTTTGGGGCTAGGTAGCCTCCATTTATTGTTCTCTCTAGTAAGAACGGACTGTGTACCAGGCAATGTGTGCCAAACCAATTGTGTGCCAGGATTTGTGTTTAAAGTGCTTAGTTTAATCTTTATAATGCCTCTATGATACCTATGTCATTAGCCCTTTTACATATCTGAAAATTGAAGTTTAGAGACGTTAACTGATTTGCTCAGGGGCATAGAACTTGAAAGTGGCAGAGCTGGGATTCGAACCCTGGTTTGAGTATTTCTAAACAAAAGTATAAACTCTTGAACTATTATATGATACTGCACTCAAGGAGAGCCGCTCTCACCAGTAAAGGAGCCCTTACTTACCCTGGAAAAACTGGAAAACACAGAATAGTAGAAAGTAGAAGAAAAACCAACAACCATTAATTCTAATTGCCCCAAGTAAGTTATTGACAACACTGTGGTATATTTCTGTGTTAGTTTGTTTGAGCTGCTGTAACAAAATACCATGGCTGAGAAGCTCATGCACAAAAGAAGTTTATTTCTCAGAGTTTGGAGACTGGGAAGTCCAAGATCAAGGTGCTGGCAGATTCAGTGTCTGGTAAGGGCCTTTTTCTCATACATGGTGGCTTCTTCTTGTGTCCTCACGTGGTGGAAGGGAGAAACAAGTTCCCTAGGATCTCTCTCATACAGGCATTAATCCTGTTCACAAGGGGTGCACCCTCCTGAGCTAATCATGTCAGAAGGCCCTACTTCTTAATATCATCACTTTGGGGCCTAGAATTTCAATGTATGAAGCTTGGGTGGGACACAGACATTCAGACCATAGCAATATTCTCTTAGGATTTTAAAAAATGTTCATATCTTAAAAAACACGCATTTACACAGTGCATTTTTGTCTTATTTTTCCCAATAAACCAATATTATGCCATAAGCATTTAAATATTATTATATACCTTTGTAATATAATTTTAAATAACCTCATAATATTTCACCACGTGGCTGGATATACTCATCTGTGTTAGTTTCCTTATCTTTAAAATATTGGTGATATTTCCCACCATATGGCTGTGTGGTAGGATGAGATAATGGCAGTTCAGTGTCTGACGCATGATAGGCACTCAGTAGATATTTGTACCCTTCTCTCCCTGTATTAAGAAAGTTCCCTAAGAGCAGAGTCTGATACTGGAATTCTTGTGCAAAGCATGTATTATGGGAGCACTTGCAGGAAGGATCTGGAAGGGAGTGATGGCAGCGAGAGTGGGCAAGGAAGCAAGTAAGTTGAGGATGTGGTCTCCACTGGAGCCCAGCCACAGCCTGATTCCACGGGCAGCTCTAGAGTGTGAACTTCACCACCATCAGCCCTGCTTTGAGGCAATGGGATTGGCCTTTTATTTCTCCATGTCAGTAGTCATTGGCTGTGGACTGCCCCTTAAGGAGAGGGAGGTAAAACGTTTGGGTGAGGCACCTCCTATTCAACCAAGGGGTACACTTTAGAGCAGCCCTTTCCAAAATGTCAGCCCCTAGCCACACTTGGCTACAAAGCATGTGACATGTGACTAGTCTGAATCAAGGTGCATTGGAAGTGGAAAATACACACCAGAGTTTGAAGGATTAGTTGAAAAAATAGATGTCAACATCACAAATAATTAAAAAAAATTGATTACATGTTCGACGTGATAATATTATGTATATACTGGGTTAAATAAAACATATGATGTATTAAAATTAATTTCACTTATTTCTTTTTATATTATTTTATCTTTTTAATTGATGCATAATAATTGTACATATTTATGGGGTACTGATGATATTTCGATACATGCATATAATGTGTAATAAGGAAGGGGAACATCACACACCGGGACCTATCATGGGGAGGGGGAAGGGGGGAGGGATTGCATTGGGAGTTATACCTGATGTAAATGACGAGTTGATGGGTGCTGTCAAGTTGATGGGTGCAGCACACCAACATGGCACAAGTATACATATGTAACAAACCTGCACGTTATGCACATGTACCCTAGAACTTAAAGTATAATAAAAAAAAAGAGTAATTATGACATCTATCACCTCAAACATTTATTATTTCTTTGTGTTGGGACCATTCCAAATTTTCTCTTCTAGCTCTTTTGATATATGCAATAATTATTAATTATAGTTACCCTACAGGGCTATTGAACAGTAGAACTTACTCCTTCTATCTAGCTGTAGTTTTGTACCCATTAACCAAATTTTCTTCATTTCCACCTCCCCACTACTTGTCACAGCCTATGGTAAACAACATTCTATTCTCTAGCTCCTTGAGATAAACTTTTTTAGTTCCCACATACGAGTGAGAACATGCCGTAATTTGTAATTTGTCTTTCCATGCCTGACTTATTTCACTTAACATAATGTCTTTGAGTTCCATCCATGTTACTGCAAATGATAGGATTTCATTCTTTTTAATGGCTGAGTAATATTCATCTGTGTATATATACCACATTATCTGTTCATTCTTTGATAGACATTTACATTGATTCCATATGTTGGCTATTGTGAATAATGCCACAGTAAACAAGGGAGTGCATATCTCTCTATGATATACTGATATATTTTCTTTTGCATATATACCCAGCAGTGAGATTCACCTGGGAAATGCATCTCAAAATCACAGTGAGAAATCATTTCGCCCCAGTTAAAGTGGCTGTTATCAAAAGGGCAAAAAATAGCAGATGCTGGTGAGGACGTGGAGAAAAAGGAACTCTAGTGCACTTTTAGTAGGAATGTAAATTAGTACACTTACTATGGAAAACAGTATGGACGTTACTCAAAAAATGAAAAATAGATGTACCATATGACCTTTTAATTTTTTTTTCTTTTTTCTTTTTTTTTGAGACAGAGTCTCAGTCTGTCGCCAGGCTGGAGTGTGGTGGCATGATCTCGGCTCACTGCAACCTCCATTTCCCAGGTTGAAGTGATTCTCCTGCCTCCGCCTCCTGAGTAGCTGGGATTATTAGCCACTATGGCTGGCTAAACTTTTTTTTTTTTTTTTTTTTTGTATTTTTAGTAGAGATGGAGTTTTGCCATGTTGGCCAGGATGATCTTGATCTCCTGACCTTGTGATGTGCCCTCCTTGGCCTCCCAAAATGTTGGGATTACAGGCATGAGCCCCGCACCCGGCCCTTTTAATTTTTTTTAAATGTGGCTACTTGAAAAGTTGAATTTACACCTGTAATCCCAGCATTTTGGGAGGCCGAGGCGGGTGGATCACTTGCGATCAGGAGTTTGAGACCAGCCTGGCCTACATGGTGAAATCCCATCTCTACTAAAATACAAAAATTAGCCAGGCATGGTGGCGGTCACCTGTAATCCCAGCTACTTGGGAGACTGAGATGGGAGATTTGCTTGAATCCAGGAGGTGGAAGTTGCAGTGAGCCAAGATTGCACCACTGCATTACATCCTGGGCAACAGAATAAGACTCCCTTTCAAAAAAAAAAAAAAAAAAGCAAAAAAAAAAAAAAAAAAAAAAAGTTGAACTTACATACCTGGCTCATGCTTGTGGCTCTCATTACGTTTCCTTTGGGCAACATCACTGGGGAGTAGAAGTTGATACACTTTTTCTATAAAAGACCAGACAGTAAATATTGTTGACTTTGCAGGGTGTACAGTCTCTGTTGCAGTTACTCCACTTTGCAGTTGTAGAGGTGAAGCAGCCACAGATAAAATATATACAAATAGGCATGGCTGTGTTCCAATAAAACATTATTTGCAAAAACAATGTTATTAGGCCGGACTTGGCCCATGGACTGTACTTCGCTGACCTCTGCTCTAGAAAAAAAAATCATCTGTGAACTGTTAGCAGCCAGTACTCATATTGGCTGGGGTTGGCGGTGGTGGAGGGGTGCACCTGCCTGGTAAAAGGATCTGGGGGAGGAACCAACAGTGTGTCCTCTATAGTTCAATTTGTCTCTTGGTTAGAGAAGAGTTCTTTTTCCAGTGATTTTTCCCTGCCTTCACCACTGACCTCTAGATACTTTGTCTTTAAAGGAAGAAGATTTGTTAGGGGTTGGGGTGGAGCAGGGAACTTCACTTCAGGGAACTTGGAGTATGAAACACTCCTGCATCAGAGGCTAAAGATGGAGAAATATGCAGAAGGAGGAAAAACAAAACCAAACATTTATTTTCTTCTTACAATTGGAGGAGAGGAACATATACATACCAATATAGTATTTGAAGATGCTACTTGGTATTCTGCAGGTCTGTGCAACTGGTCTACCCTGGAAGGCAGAGGCAGTGTCTTAGGGACTTAAGTGATTTTTTTTTCTTAAATAACACATCCCCCCAGCTTTTGCTAACGCAAACATAAACATGGAATTTTTCAATTGAGAGCAGTTAACATGTAATACCTTAGGCCAGGAGCTAATTAATACAAAATCCTGGGGAAACAGCAGTGCTGCGGCGCATGCATTCCCAAGGTGGAACTGCTTCATCAAAATGATCCTTGGTCTCCAGAGAACTTTCCATGACCTGTTTAGGCTGGAATTGAATGTCTCCACTGGGCCTGTGCATCTCCTCTGGCAGCCCCGTGGCACTGTCCCTCCTCATAAATGTGGAGGATCTCCCAGAGGGCCCTTCAGCTGATGGGTGGTTGAGTCTTCCCCAGTTTTTATCCATTGATATATTGGGATAATCTCCTCTGTCTTCAGTGTCCTCCTATTAGAATCCTTTTTTTTCCTTAAAGTCAGAATTGACATCATCTGATGTGGTTTGGCTCTGTGTGCCCATCCAGATCTCATCTTGAGTTGTAATCCGAACTGTAATCCCCATATGTCGAGGGAGGGACCTGGTGGGAGGTGATTGGATCATGGGGGTGGTTTCCTCCAGGCTGTTTTTGTGATATGAGTGAGTTCTCACGAGATCTGATGGTTTTAAAAGTGGCACTTCCTTCTTCACTCTCTCTTCCCTCTGCTGCCATCGATACATGCCCGGCTTCCCCTTCACCTTCCACCATGATTGTAAATTTCCTGCAGCCTCCCCAGCCATGCAGAACTGTGAGTCAAATGACCCTCTTTTCTTCATAAATTACCCAGTCTCAGGTAGTAGCTTTATAGCAGTGTGAGAACAAACTAATACGTTGTCCTCCTTTCTGCCCCCTCTTCCTTTCACAAATGTTTGTTGAACACCTACTATGTACTGAGTCTGTTTTAGGCACTGTATGAGGCAGGCACAGCCCCTGCCTTACACGCTAATGGGGAAGACTAATAATTAATACGTAAATAAATAGTAAAGTATGCAACTTCAGGAAGATAAGGGCTGTGAAAAAATAAAGAAGGGCAAATGAATAGAAGGTGATGTGTGTGGGATGTCTCTTTTAGATAGAGTGGGCAGGGGCAGGGGACATCTCTTTGAGGAGATGGCCCTTGAAAGGAAGCTGAAAAAAAGTTAAAAAAAAAAAAAAAAAAAAAAGAAAAACAACCCCTCCCCCCAAAAACAATAACAACAAAAAGCAGCCAAAGCTTATATAGGCCAAAGCTCATATAGTGCCTACTCTGTGCTAGGCACTGTTTGCAGTGCTTTGCAGACATTGACTGATTATTCTTCATGACAATACAATGTGGAACTATGATGAGCCCATTTGGTAGATGAGAACCTGAGGCACAGAAAGATGAGGCTAGTGGCCAAAGGATGCCTTGTTCATCAGTGCTAGAATGCACTTTGAACCCAGACACCTGACTCCAAGCACTCTTAACCAATAGAAGGCATAAGGCCATTGATTGAATATTTGATTCATTGATTTATTGTAATCTCTCATTCCTAGAGGACCTAATGAACATCAAGTAGGCATAAATAAGGCCTATTACTGTCTTGCTGCCTACAGGTAGAGACAGCCTTGGCGTTCAGGCTTGCTGAGAAATGTTAGATAAAATATTGTGTCAGCCTGGGACAGTGGGGGAATGTATTAATTCATTCTCACACTGCTATAAAGATTCTGCCTGAGACTGGGTAATTTATAAAGAAAGGAGGTTTAATCGACTCACAGTTCCACATGGCTTGGGAGGCCTCAGGAAACTTAGAATCGTGGTGGAAGGCAAAGGGGAAGCAAGCACCTTCTTCATAAGGTGGCAGGAGAGAAAGAAAGAGCTAGGAAGTGCCACACTTTAAAACCATCAGCTCTTGTGAGAACTTGCTCACTATCATGAGAATAGCATGGGGGAAACTACCCCCAAGATCCAGTCACCTCCAACAAGGTCCCTCCCTCGACCTGTGGGGGTTACAGTTTGAGACGAGATTTGGGTGGAGAAACAGAGTCAAACCATATCAAGGAATTAACAGGAGAGTCCGCTCAGCAGAAGTGGCGAGATGATTTAAGACTTGAAGGACGAGTTTGCAGGAAGACAATGTTGAACTGAAGATGTGGAAAATGAGGAAATAGGCCTCAGGAAGGGCATGGCTGAGCAGAAGGAATAGCCTGTGCAAAGGCCTAGAGATGTGGTGTGCCCAGGGAAGGAGAAGTGTCTAAACCTGGCCTAGGGAGCACGTGGGCAAATAAAGGTTTATGAAACAGCAAATGTGGGCAGAATTTAGAAACATGGGCATACTGAACTCAGATTTTATCTTGAGGGCAATGGGGAGCCACTGAATGACTTTAAATAAAGGGTGATATGTTTGGATTTGTGTGATTGGAAGATTATATGGGGAATCATGTACGTGTAGTTGGAAGATCACATGGGGGAACAGTGTGTGTGTGGAGGGTTTGATGGAGGACAGGTTATTCCCTCAGTTCCTCTTGACACCTTCCACATAGCCTAGTAGAAATAGAGCTTTTTCCTCAGTTCTTAGACATTTTAATGAATAATGCAGCTAATTCTTAAGAACATATTAAGGGCTGAATACATTTTATGCTATTTTATATTTTTACCTTATTTAATCCTAAAATACATTCTGTGGAATAAATATTACTATCATTTTTATTTTACAGATGAAGAAACAATTGTAGAGGGTACGTGGCACATCTTGAGTTACACAGTCATTAATTGGTGAAACGGGGATTACAGCCCGGGGATCCTCTTTCCAAAGCCCACAATATTAAGTATTATGCTATTATTGCTCATCTTTTCATGTGCATATGTATTAGTTCCATACCCAGAGGGCAGGGAATGCATAAATGCATTTATTGGGCATCTACTATGCACTCGGTATGTGATGGACAGTTCCACACAAAATTATTTGTGTTATTTCCTCACAATAGCCTGGTGCAGGATTATTTCCTTTTAATGCCAAAGCTGAAGCCAGGAGGCTTCAGCATTGCTCTGTGTGTGTGTGTGTGTGTGTGTGTGTGTTGTTTTTTTTTTTTTTTTCTCCTGCCTAGTGTTTCCATTGGTTTCTCCCTGAGAGTTTTGTAAGCCTCCTTCTGCATCTTTAACTACTTCTATTTCCTGTGGGATTGTCTCTGCTGTCTCTGACAAAGGCTCTAGACAATGGGCATGTCAGGATTGGCTGGATTCCAGTAATTCCCAGACACAAGTATTTTTTCTCTTCCATAGTTTGGTTCACTTAATGGCCATTGCTTCCTCATTTTCTTGCCAAGTGACCCCTCCAACCAATAGCCTTCTCTCCAGGCTGGTTGGTGATCTACACACCCTAGAGAATAACCAGCACATTCAGTCTTTGGGCTGATGTGCCTCTGAATGTGTTTCCCACTGGGGTACTAGGGTAGAGTGGAAGGGTTGCATTCCTAGAGGCAAACTCATGTCCCAAAGACCTTAAGTTTGCTTTTTCTCAAGGTGGCATGACTTATTTATTTATTACAGGCAAAAAAAAAAAAAAAAAAAAAAAAAAAAAAGTGAGCATGGTACTGCTACAAAAATAGATACACAGATCAATAGAACAAATAGAGAACCCAGAAATAAAGCCACATACCTACAGTCAACTTATCTTCAACAAAGTTAAAAAAAAATGATGGGGAAAGAACACCCTTTTAAATAAATGGTACTAGGAGAATTGGCTAGCCATATGCAGAAAAATTAAACTGACCTCTAACCTCTCACCATATACAAAAATTAACTCAAGATGAATTAAGGACTTAAATCTAAGACCTGAAACTATAAAAATCCTAGAAGAAAACCAAGGGAAAACTCTTCTGGACATTAGTCTAAGTGAATAATTTATGACGAAGACCCAAAAAGCCAATGCAACAAAAACAAAAATAGACAAATGAGACTTACTTTAATTAAAAGCTTCTGCACAGCAAAATAAATAATCAACAGAATACACAGACAACCTACACAATGGAAGAAAATATTTGTAAATTATGCCTCTGACAAAAGAGTAATATCGAGAATCTACAAGTAACTAAAACAACTCGACAAGAAACAAACAAACAATCCTATTAAAAACTGGGCAAAGAGCATTACAGACATTTCTCAAAAGAAGAAATGCAAGTGGCTAACAAGCACTAATCATTAGAGAAATGTGAATTAAAGCCACGCTGAGCTACGCCTTACACCTGTCAGAATGGCTATTATCAAAAAAATCAGAAAACAGCAGATGTTGGCATGGATGTGGAGAAAAGGGAATGTTTATACACTGTTGGTGAGAATGTAAATTAGTTTAACACTTATGAGAAACAGTATAGAGATATCTCAAAGAACTAAAAATAGAACTACCATTTGACCCAGTAATAACACCACTCTGTATTTGTCCAAAAGGAAAGAAGTCATTTAATAAAAAATACATCTGCACTCATGTTTATTTCAGCACTACTCATAATAATAACAATCATGGAACCAACCTAAGTGTCCATTAATGGTTGATTGGATAAAGAAAATGTAGTATATATACACTGTGGACTGCTATGCAGCCATAAAAAGAATAAAATCATGTCCTTTGCAGCAACATGGATGCAACTGGAGGCCATTATGCTAAGTGAACTAACTCAGAAACAGAAAATCAAATATCATGTTCTCACTTGTAAGTGGGAGGTAAACAATGGGTAGACATGGTCATAAAGATGGCAGTAATAGACACTGGGGACTCCAAAATGGGGGAGAATGGGCGAGAACTGAGCTTTGAAAAATTACCTATTGGGTAAAGTGTTCAATATTTGGGTGATGGGTACACTAGAGGCCCAATCCCCACCATTACACAATATACCTATATACCCCCCAAATCTAAAAGTTAAAAAATGTGTATTTTTGCGTTATTTTTTAGTTATAGATATATATGATATCTAGATAAAGTTATAGATATAAAAATTTGTTAACAATAATGTATATATATTCATCACCAAACATTTAGAATGTTTAGATAAACTGAAAGAAGGAGTGAAAAATAACCTTTACTCTTATCACCTACAGATAAACACAGGTAACATTTTGGAGGGTATTCATCTACTCTCTTCTCCTTCCCTCCCTTCCTCTCCCTTACAAAATGAAATCACATTGTATTAATAAATGCTGTTTTGTCATTGGTGACTCCCATTCACAGCTCAGCAGAGGCACCTTGACATTCTTCTCTAGCAACGTCTTTCAAACTTCTTTTAGCATCTTTTGAACCCTTTCTACAAGCATAGGGCTTGGAAATGTAATTTATAACTGATTTTCTTAGTCTGCTTGGACTGTGTCTTCATCAGTTCAGGCTGCCGTAATAAAATACGATAGACTGGGTGGCTTATAAACAACAGACATTTGTTTTTCACGATTTTGGAGACTGGAAGTCTGAGATCAGGGTGCCAGTGTGGTTGGGTTCTGGTGAGGGTCCTCTTCTGAGCTGCAGACTGCTGACTTCTCTTTGTCCTCACATGGCAGGGAGCAGAGAGGGAAGTAACATTTACCAGAACTCTTATAAGGACACTAATCCCATTCACAAAGGCTTCACACCTTTATGACCTCATCTAATCCTAATTACCTCCCAAAGGCACCATATTCTAATAGGATCACATTGAGGGGTAGGATTTCCACATATGAATTTGGGGGGAGGTACATACACATTCAGTCTATAGCAGGCTGCTATAACAAAATACTATAGACTAAGAGGGTTAAACAACAAGCATATATATACTTTTTCTTCTCACAGTTCTTGAGGTTGTGATCTTGGAAGTCCAATATCAAGGTCCTGGGTTTGACTTTCCTAGTGAGGGCTCTCTTCCTGGCTTGCAGATAGCTGCCTTCTTGCTGTGTCCTTATATGATCCAGAGACAGAGAGAGCTCTGGTTTCTTTCTCTTCTTGTAGAGACACTAATACCAGCAAGGGGGCTCAACTCCCAAGACCTTGTTTAAGCCTAATGACCTCCCCAAGGCTCCACCAAATACCACCAAATTCCAACGCAATGGGGCTGAGGGCTATAATATATGAATTTGGTGGTGCACATTCAGTTCATGACACAGATAAAAGCAGTTAAATTGGTTGAAGCAGAAGTAGGAGAAACAAAATTCTGTCTAGTTGCTACATTCTTTTGTCCAATTGGGCCCCGAAATAACTTCTGTGAATCTCCTCTAGGCTTCCAAGGAGCATTGTTTGCAAAACCATTGTCATCTGACAATATCTTAAAGGTAGTGCGGTATTCCATTGCATGGATGTACACCATGGATTCATCTAGTTTCTATGGTTGGACATCTAGGTTGCTTTCTGTTTTTCATCATTATAAACAAAATTCTAATGGACATCCTTGTACTTCCAACCTTGTGTGCACCTGTGATTGTTTCTCTCAGATAAAGTCTTAGAAGTAAAAATCTCTTTTGATTCCTGGCTTGTGGAAATTTCCCCCTGAAGCCCAAATCTCTGCTTTGGCATGCCAGGAGGAAATTTGCCCAGAGTGTGGGCCTCAGTTCAGAGTGGGTATGTGCTGGACACAATATGTCTTCATAATAGATGGCCTGGTGTTGGACTGCTGAGTCATACTCTGTTGTCAGGACAGCAACAGACTTTCCCCTGGGTCTGGGCTGGCAAGACTTGTGCTTATGATGCTGTCTTATATTTGCAATAGGCTTTTAGAGTTTTCAAAGCCCTTTTCATCTGTTGTTCCACAGTCACTACATGAGGTCAGTTGGGAAGAGATGAATGTATCTTTAAAAGCATACTGAAGTTCAAAGAGGTTAGATGACTTTCCTAAAATTATGTATCTAGTAAATGGCAGTACTCTGTACTAGTCAGCTATTACGGCAATAATGCTGTGTAACAGATACTCCCCCCACCCCCAGGTCTCAGCATGTTACACCAGCAAACAGTATTTTTCTTTCTCCCATGAGAGCTGGGTCTGAGGGATGGCCATGATTTAGCTGATCCCAGCTGGGCTAGTGTGGCTGGCATAGGGGGCAATGGGTATGATGACACCAGACAATGTCAGAAGGGAAGTCTTGGGCAAGACCTTAAAGGCCATGGTGCAGAGCTGGAATCTTGTATTGCAATGGGAAACCATTGGAGGATTTTCCATAGAGGAGTGACATGACTTGATTTGTGTTTTAAGAGCCTGTTTGAATTTGTTTGTTCAATGCTGTATTTTCTGTGCCTGGTTCATCATAGATGTTCCATAAATATTTTATTGGATTAATAATGAACCTGATTCCAAAAAAAGCAATGGAGTGCAAGACTGGAGGCATTGGATATACTTCCATCCTGTGCAGGGTGCTGGTTAAGCTGGTTAGCTTCAGTGGGAAAGATCCATTAGCTAATTTATTTATTCATTTCACTCACTGAGAAAACATTTGCTAGCTGCTTCCTCTGGGGTATCCACATCAGCAGAGGAAAAGTTAGGAAAGGCTATGACTTTGCAAACTCTGTGAAAACCTCTGATGGAATCTCCCCTCTGCTGTCCACTGTAGTCCTCTTTTGAGGAAAAGAGAAAACTCAGGGCAGCTGGAGAAAAAACAGAGCTCAGACTCAATACACAGGCTTCCCCCTATAGGGGTCAAACAACCAGGGCAGAGGGAGACAGACACTGTTAGAACTTGAACCTCCTTAACTCATCATTTCATTCAGCTCCATTGTGTAGAAGGGGAAACTGAGGCCCCTAGGGTGGAGGTTCAACTGCCTTGCTCGAGATGATCCAGCAAATGAGTGGCAGAGCCAAGTAGACCCCAGACCTTCAACCTTCTATTCCTGGGGCTCTTTGCACAGCCCTGCCCTGCTGCCCTCACCTTTCAGCTGACAGTTTCCACACTCTACATATGAGTTTGGGGAAGGAACATAATGTTGTTTAGTTTGCATTAAAATGCTTTTAAAAAAATTAATAACCAGCCACATAAAGATAGTTTACATTTAAAATTAGATGTTAAAGAGCAAAGGTTTCCTTCAGGAATAGGAATTATGTCTTCTAATTATATAGTATTTGGAACTATACATTTCCTTTGAAGAAATACCTTGTAAATAGGTCAAAACAGCCTTCAGGTTTCTTATGTGTTTACTTGCCTGGTGTGCTCATTTGGCATTTGTGCCTGATATCATGCAGCCTTGCACCCTGGTTACATTTTCTTGTGTAAAGGAATTATCTCCAGTTAGACTGCAAACAAGATTTTCTTTTCCTACTCGTCATTCTCTTTCCTTCTGTCACAATGTCTAGCGTAGTGCCAGGTACAGGCAATTTGCTAATATCCATTAAAAAAATTATTTTATTTTATTTTTTTTAAGTTCCAGGGTACATGTACAGGATGTACAGATTTGTTATATAGGTAAATGTGTGCCATTGTCAAAGATTTAGAACTGGGAATACCATTTGACCCAGCAATCCCATTACTGGGTATTTACTCAAAGGAATAGAAATCATCCTATTATAAAGATATATGCACGTGTATGTTCATTGCAGCACTATTCACAATGGCAAAGACATGGAATCAACCCAAATGCCCATCAGTGATAGACAGGATAAAGACAATGTGGTACATTTACACCATGGAATACTATGCAGCCATAACAAACAATGAGATCATGTCCTTTGCAGGGATGCGGATGGAGCTGGAAGCCATTATCCTCAGCAAACTAACTCAGGAACAGAAAACCACACATCATGTGTTCTCACTTATAAGTGGGAGCTAATATCCATTTTAATTTCCTTTTCATCTCCTCCCTTCGCCTGTCCTTCCTTCTTTTCCAGTTCTATCCTCTTCCCTCCTCTCCAACCCTCTCTCTCCCTGTCATCCTTCTTCCCTCTCTCACCCCTCCTTTTCTTTCCTTCCAGGAACGTTTTGGTAACGTGCCAACACTTTACAGGCTTTGGGGACTCAGTGATGAATTGAAGTGAATGTGTCTCTTGCCCTCGCAAAGCTTTGAGTCTATTTTGGGGGTGGTGGGGGGGCAGACACTAAACAGCAGGCAATGCAACCATTTGTGTAATTACATCTGTAACGTGTGGAGGGAGATGGCGACAGGAGAGTGTGGAATGGGGGAGTTTGGTCAGGGGTCAGGGGACATTTTCCTGGGGAATCAAGACTTTAGCTGAGACCCAGAGGATGAGTGGGAATGACCAGCTGAAGGAGGGGAGACAGTGGAATAGCAATCCAGGCAGAGGGAACTGCATGGTGCAGGGGCAGCCTTGAGTTGGAAGTGGCCTGGGGCTTTGGAGGGATGGACGGGAGGCCAGAATGGTGGGAGCAGAGGTAGCAGAGTGGGACGTGGAGAGGTAAACACACACATCACACAAGGTCTCAGATGCCACGAGGAAGATTCTGGCATTTTTCTTGAGAGCAATGGAGATCTGTGGAAGGAATTTGAGCCAGAGAATAACACAGTCAGAATTCCATTTCTGGAAGGCCACTTGAGGCCAGAAGTGGAGGCGGCTCCATCAACAGGGAGTGGATTAAATAAACCATGTTACCTCCTCACAATGGCATGCTCTGCAGATGTAAGAAAGAAAAAGGATTTCTCTGTATCCTGACGTGGAAAGGTCCCCAGAGCACCCCGGCCAAAACTGAGGAACAGAACAGAGTTTTTCAGCTGAAGAGAAGAGAGGGAAGAAGAGAAAGAAGGAGAACAGTGACTGCATCATATATTAGAAAATGTTAGTGAACACAGAGCCCATGTCCCCTGCCAAAAGCAACCCATAAATCAGCCCCAGAAGGCACAGGAGTTCATTGCACTAGAAATTTCCCTCCATTCAGCTCTCTCCTGTGAACAGCGAGTTCCTTGCAACAAGTCAGGTTTCAGCGGAGCCCTGCAGATTGGGTGGCTGTCAGGTGTGATCACACACACCTGCTAGAGCTGGCCTTTCTCTGCCAGAGAGTCACACCTTCCAGTCTTCCAGCATGACTGAGACTGAGAACCAAGTGGCCAGAACCTCGGGCCTGGTAAGAATAATTAAAATGGGATCAGTGGTCTGTCCCTGTGGCGACGTCAACATCAGAGCTCCCAGCATGGAGGTCGAGGACTGGTGCTTGGCCCGTCTTGCCTGCACTGGCCTGGCTTCCTCCAGCCGATGGGAAGGCACTGCTGTCCACTCCCTGCCCATCATGTGCTGGTGCTGTCTGTTGTCATTTCATACACATGATCTCAAATTCTCAAGACAACAGCCCTAGGAGCCAGGAAGGGGAAACTGAGGCTCAGAGCGGCTCAAGGACTTGCACACAGACAGTGAGAGAGCCAGAGTAAGGGTTGACCCCAGGCCTTCAGGCTGCTGTCATTCTGGGTTTTCTGAGCTTCCTCACCATTATTTCGCAGTTCCCCAGTTGCATGAATGATGGTTGCCAGGTTCACTTGTGTTATGGACTGAACGTTTGGGTCTTCCTGCAAATTCCTATGTCGGAACTCTAACCCCCGACATGCTGATATTTAGAGGGGCCCTGGGAGATAATCAGAGTCAGATTAGAATATCATGAGGGTGGAGCTCCCACGAGGGAATTAGTGCCCCTATGAGAAGAAAGAGAGCGAGCAGAGTTTTCTCCCTGTCGGCTCCATTGGGACATTGTAAGAAGGTGGCATCTGCAAAACCGGAAGGGAGCTCTCACCAGGAACTGAATCTGCTGCTGCCTTGATTTGGACTTCCCAGCCTCCAGAACTGTGAGAAATAAATGTCTGTTGTTTAAGCCACTTGGTCTATGGTATTGTGTTATGGCAGCCCAAATGGACTAAGACAGCATACATTCCCCCTTGCCACTTTAAAGCACCCTGATTTCATTTGGAAAGTTACATCCCCCTTCCTAGGTGCATCTTGTTGGGCCTGACCAGGGGTAGCTGTGTGACCACTCAGAGCTCTTCTTTCAGGGTCTGGCCTCTTCAGCAGATTCTTTCAGTCCAGTACCCTCCTTCCATGGGGGTGTTCAGGAAATACAGGGAGGGAGCACGATTTCTGTTGCCCCATTCTGATCCTACTGCCAAGCCCAGTCCTCCAGCCTCCAGGTCCACTCTGTTAGCAACCTGGGGTCCACACAATCACACCCCTTTCTGCTTAGGTTCACCACAGTTGTTTCTATTGCTTGCAGTCAGAGGTGCCTGAGGGAAGCAGGAACCTGGGTGTAGGCACTTTAAGTGCCATTTGTTCTTACTTGTCAGCTGACAGTTTGTTGTGAGAGAATGTATGCCTGTTGTGATGAGATGAGTGGGAACGGTGAGGACATGGAGTGCGTCTCTGCAGGACTCCGTATTGGGGGTGGAAGGAGATGTAAACAAGGTCATAGTCTCTGTCTCTTCCTCCAAGAAAAGCTGGGGGCTGGGGACAAAATGTGCATGCAACATGGCCTTTGTCTTCAGGAGCTCCCAGTGTAGCAGGAGAGATGTGACACAGATGTAAATAACCATAACATCAGGATGCATGTCATAAAAGTATGAGGAAGACCACACAGCCAGCAGGGACTTGGAGGAGAAAGATTATTCAGTGTGTGGAATAATTAATAATGGTTGACATTCATCAAATCCTTATTATGTGCCAAGTGCCTTCCTAAATGTTTTATATACTTATGTCATTTAATTTTCATTATAACCCTTGGAGGTAGCTACTATTAGTTCTCCCATTTTATAAATGCGGAGACTGAGGCACAAAGGGGTTGTATAACTGGCTTATGATTATAAGGCTAGGAAGGTGCCAGGTGGGATTTAAATACTTCCATTTCTGGCTCTCCGGCCTATGGTTTCACAAGGTATCATATGGGTGGAAGCTTTTGAGTCAAGTTGTGAACGGCAGAAAATGTAGCCCCGAGTTAGCTTAGGCTCACCTCAGGCAGAAGGCATTAAAGCAAGCATTTTTGCATGTTTTGGATATCATAGACGAGGGAAAAACCATTCAGGTAATCCCTTCCCTCTGGTCCTCACTGAGGGGGCTTCAGAAGCCCTTTAAGTTATAGCCTCATAATTAAGTAAATGAAAACCTTTCTGTGAACAAGGAATCTTCAAAGGGCTACTGCTTGCAGACTAATAACACTGACAGATCATGGCTTTCATCAGAACAAAGTTGGGCCAGGTCCTATGTCTGTTCTGAATATGTTAAGAATCAGTCCATTGCCAGATCTGGTCTAAGGTGCTAAATTTGAAAAGGATTTAGAACCAAGATACAGATGGAGCTGATCTTGAAGGAAACAAGAATGTGTCCACTGTTTTCACACCCAGGGCTTTAGCACACAGCAGGCACTCAATAAATTATCCATAGCCTGACCAAATAAAAAAGGTCCCAAATAATTCCATGGAGCACCACAGGTGTACAAACCACAGGGGTGATGGTGTATCAATCAAAACATTGGACTTTCTGTTTTTTTTTTTTTTCCCAATGGAAACTCAAACTGACTTAAATAATAGAATTTATTAGCTACCTAATGAAAAAGTCAAAGGTACAGTGGCCATCAGGAAAGGTTTGATCCAGCAATGTTCATGTCAGCAAGTTTTTCTTGCTTTTGCCTTGAGAGCTCAGCCCCCAGGAAATTTAAGACAGGATGTGTTTATACTACAGCTCTGTCTGAAATCTGATGTTGTGGCTTGGTCAAGGGTAATATTTTACAGACACACAATCTGGCCCAAGACAGAAAGAATTAACCAGATTGCCAAGATTTTTGTGGAGTACAGAGGAGCAGATCAACACAATTCAAGATCATGACAGGGAATGTAGGGAATTCCTAGCTGTGTTAAACCTCAAAAAAGTTGCTTAACCCCTGAGATTCTTGTTTCTCTCCACAATAAGCACGAGGGAAACATAATTTCTGTCCTGTTTAGTTCTTGGGGTTGTCAAAAGGCTTAATTGAGAACATACTTCTATTATAATTCTGCATAAAAGAGCAATATAATTAGTGATCATGGGAATTAACTGATTATTGATGATGGTGATTTCTTCTAGTAGATGTTTAGGCTGATTCATTAGTTTATCCTTATATATATCTCCACACACATGTGAATAAATGAATATCTATGGAGAAAATATACATATATATGTTATATATATATATGTTACATATATATATATCTCCTTCAGGAAAGGTTTGATCTAGCAATGTCACCAAGTTATTGTTTTTCTGTTGACATCTCAGCTTCCAGGAAATTTAAGAGATGGTGTGTTATATCATATTACATCAATATTACAGCCCTATTTGAAGTCTGAAACATGTATTTATGCATGTATGTTTGAAATATATATGAGGTATAATTAATATACCATAACATTTCAGCCTTTTAAGGTGTACGATTCAGTGGTTGTCCTTATATTCATAAAATTGTTCTACCATCACCACTACCTAATTCCAGCACTTTCACCACCTCAGAAAGAAACACTGTATTTGTTGGCAGGCATTTCTCCTTCCTCCTTTCTCCAGCCCTTGGCAACTACTGATCTCCTTTCTGTCTCTTTTATTGGGCACCTATTGTGTGGGAGACACTCTACCAGTTCTGGAGATACAACTGTGAGACAATTCTCCCAACTGATTTGGAATCAGATGAACAAACCCTGAATTACTCAGGCAAAAAATTAATGGGCCTGGCTGGCCTCCAACATCACTTAGGAGGTGGCTGCTTTTTCAGGGAGAGATGATATAGAATGGAGTGTGCAGGGTCTGGGGTTTACTCCTCTTCCCACACCGTGGCAGCCACGTGGCCTTGGTGGTGTTGTCGAGTTTGAGTTCTGTCCTCTATAAAATGGCACCTCCCCTCTAGGGTTTTATCCTCGTGAACATAAAATGAGATGATGTATGTAAAACATCAGCACCCAGCACATAGTCAGTGCTCGGTAAATAAGAACACTATTGTAATTGAAATGAATGACAAAAAAGTGTTTTTCATTGAAAAAATAGCAAAGGGCAATAAGTGCTTATCTTAGGAATTAGAGAATAGGGGACATTTTCTTAACCTCATACTTCACTGTATTGAAACTGAGGTTTCTTGACCTTGGCTTTAGCATCCTCTTGGACTGGATAGTTCTCTGCTGTAGAAGGCTTCTTGTCTATTGCAGGATGTTTACTGGCATCTCTGGGCTCTATCTCCTGGATGCCATTAGCATTTCACAAGTTGTTAACAACCGAAATTGTCTCTAAACATTGCCAAATGTCCCCTAGAGGGCAAAATAGTCCCTGGTTGGGCACCACTGGTTGAAACTGAATGTGTTCTGTGCTGGATACTTCACTTTACTACATCTATGATTTTGCTCACCTAGGGGACGTCTGCTTCCCCAATCCTACCCTTGGCCTTTAAGACCAAGCTCCAGTGCTACCTCCTTCCTGGATCTTCCCTGATGAAAGAGTTTCCTCCCTTCTCAAATCCCTAAAGCACTTTATCTCTGCATCTTGTGTGACAAAAAGGAGTGCCAACTATGTACCAGATATGTGCTTGCTTTCTTTTTTGTAGAGACAGGGTCTCACCGTGTTGCCCAGGCTGGTCTCGAACACCTGGGCTCAAGCAATCTTCCCGCCTCAGCCCCCCAAAGTGTTGTGATTACAAGTGTGAGCCACCGTGCCCAGCAGTGCTTTATAATCTTTATAACAATTCCACAAGGAAGGCATTTGTTATCCCCGCTTGCAGATTAGGAAGCCAAGGTACAAAATATCCCTTTCTCAGGAGTGATTTGTATGCAAAACTTAGTCCCTTCGAAGACTGAGAAGGCCCTGTCTCATTCATTTCCAGCACAGTGCCTGGCACAGAGTAAGTGCTAAGAAAACTTATTGAGTAAATGAATGAAAAGAAAAAGAAGCCTCAGAGGAGGATGTTCAGTGTAGTTATCAAGCCTTTGAATGTGGGAAAGACTCAGATCTGTCCTGGGTGGTTAAATATTCATCTTCCTGTAGGATAATCAGCTGTCCAGACGATCTCTTGAAATCTTGCCTGATTCTAGCCATTCAGCAGGTTTCCTGGGTGCCTCCTGGGTGCCAGAACTTGTGATGATCTCTGGGGAGGTCCAGAAATGAATAAGACATGGTGCTGTTGGTAGAAGTACTCTGGAGATTGAATATGCTTATGAGCTCCAAAGCAGCGATTCTGCTCCTAAGTGTAGCTCCTAAAGAAATTGTTGATCCTGGGTACAGAGAGACATGCAAATAACAGTTATTGCAATGTTGCTGATAATAGTGGAAAAATTGGAAACAACTTAAATCAGTGATTCCCAAACTTGTCTGCATGTTAGAATCACCAGGAGATGTTTAAAAAAAGTTCAGAGCTAAGCTGGGCATGGTAGTTCATGCCTGTAATCCCAGCACTTTGGGAGGCTGAGGCAGGTAGATCACCTGAGGTCAGGAGTTTAAGACCAGCCTGGTCAACATGGTGAAACCTCGTCTCTACTAAAAATACGAAAATTAGCCGGACATGGTGGCACATGCTTGTAATCCCAGCTACTTGGGAGGCTGAGGCAGAAGGATCACTTGAACCCCAGAGACAAAGGTTGTAGTGACCTGAGGTGGCACCACTGCACTCCAGTCTAGGTGACAGACCAAGGCTCTATCTAAAAAAAAAAAAAAAAAAAAAAAAAAAAAATTCCAGAGCTTAGGCTACATATATCCCATATCAGATAAATCACAGTCTTAGGACTGGGACACAGTTGTCACTATGTTTTGAGGATCTTGGGTAATTCCAATGCGTAGACTAGTATGAGAGCCACTGACCTAAATATCCATTATAAGATGAGTGAATAAATAAATTATGTTCTACTTATATGATGGATTACCTTGCCGTAATTACAATGAATGAACTGTACCAAAAGACATGGACAAGAATGTTTATAGTAGCACTGTTCGTAATAGCCCCAAACTGGAAACAACTAGAATGTCCATCAACAGCTGAATGAATCAATACATTGCATTGTAATCGTAAAATGAAATATCATAAATTTTTGAGAATGAACAGCTACAATTGTATGTGTGAATCTCACAAATATGCTGTTGAGTGAGAGAAGCCAGGCACAAAGGTGTACAGACTGTGTGATTCTGTTGATGCAAAGTTCCGGAAAAGGTCCTCTGCAAACTTTCCTGTAAAGAGCTCAAGAGTAAATATTTTAGGCTTGTGAGTGATGCGGGATGTCTGTTGCTACCCAACTCTGCCAGTGTGGTGCAAAACCAACCATAGATGATATATGTAAATCAGTGAGTGTGGCTGTGTTCCAATAGAATTTTATTTATAAAAATGGCAGGTGCAGGCTGGGCATGGTGGCTCACACCTGTAATCCCAACAATTTGGGAGGCCGAGGCAGGCAGATCACCTGAGGTCAGGAGTTTGAGACCAGCCTGGCCAACATGGTGAAACCCCGCCTCTACTAAAAATACAAAAAAAATTAGCTGAACGTGGTGGTGCACGCCTGCAGTCCCAGCTACTTGGGAGGACGAGGCTGGAGAATTGCTTGAACCTAGGGCAAAGGTTACAGTGAGCCGAGATCCTGCCACTGCAGTCCATCCTGGGTGACTGAGCAAGACTCCATCTCAAAAAAAAAAAAAAAAAGGGGAGGTTCACAGGATTCGGCCCACAGTTTGTAGTTTACTAATCTCTATTCTGGAGCAAACATCATTCACCTATGGTGAACCTGCATAGAATTTGTCACCCTGGGTGGAGGGTGGTTAATGTAAAAAAAAAAAAAAAAAGAAAGAAAAGAAAAAGCACAAGAGAGCTCCTGGGATTTTGGGAGATGATTTTTTTTTTTTTTTTTTTTTTCCTGTCTGGGTGCTGATCATGCTACAGTGCTCTCTTGGTGGAAATTCATCACTCCTTGTGCTTATAAAGTGTACACTCTTCTGTACAATGTTGTTCTTCAGGCGGTGCAGTGGCTCACACCTGTAATCCCAGTACTTTGAGAGGTCTAGGTGGGTGGATCCCCTGAGGCCAGGAGTTCGAGACCAGCCCTGGGCAACATGGTGAAACTCTGTCTCTACTAAAAATACAGAAATATTAGCTGGGAGTAGTGGTGCGTGCCTGTAGTCCCGGCTACTTAGGAGGCCGAGGCAGGAGAATTGCTTGAACCCGGGAGGCGGAGGCTGCAGTGAGCTGAGATCATGCCATTGCTCTCTAGCCTGGGAGACAGAGCCAGACTCTATACCCACTCCTTCCCCGCCAAAACAAATGTTGTTCTTCAGTGTGAAGTATACACTGGAAACAGCAACCAAACAAATGAATGAGCTGAAACTGTATGCATTAAATCAGCACACAATAAAGTAAGTTTTGGAAGCTATATTCAAAATGTAGAACGTGCAAAACAATATAGTAAACTGTTTAGAGACCATGCCACAGATTTAAAAGATATGCAGGGAAAAAATAATCACTACATTCAGAATGGTGGATACCTTGAGAAAAATGGGATGGGGAGAGGCACACAGGGGCTTCATGGATAGTCCTAAGTTTTTATTTCTTGAACTGAATGGTGAATAAACGGGCTTTATTATGTTATCCTTTATTTCCCTTTATGTGTTTAAATATTAAATAATAATAAAAAGAATAACAGGGCCGGGCGCGGTGGCTCAAGCCTGTAATCCCCGCACTTTGGGAGGCCGAGACGGGCAGATCACGAGGTCAGGAGATCGAGACCATCCTGGCTAACACGGTGAAACCCCGTCTCTACTAAAAAATACAAAAAACTAGCCGGGCGCGGTGGCGGGCGCCTGTAGTCCCAGCTACTCGGGAGGCTGAGGCAGGAGAATGGCGTGAACCCGGGAGGCGGAGCTTGCAGTGAGCTGAGATCCGGCCACTGCACTCCAGCCTGGGCGGCAGAGCGAGACTCCGTCTCAAAAAAAAAAAAAAAAAAAAAAAAAAAAACAGATACTATCCTTATTTTTCAGGGGTATATATGTATGTTTTTCAATGACAGATTTAGGGGGTACAAGTGCTGATTTGTTACATGGATATATTGTGTAGTGGTAAAGTCTGGGCTGGAAAAGTTGGATTGCCATATTCAGAAGAATGAAAGTGGATCCCTATCTCCCACCACGGGTGTATTTTTGTTGTTGTTGTTGTTTGAGACGGAGTCTCACTCTGTCGCCCAGGCTGGAGTGCAATGGCGTGATCTCGGCTCATTGCAACCTCTGCCTCCTGGGTTCAAGCGATTCTCCTGCCTCAGCCTCCCAAGTAGCTAGAGCTACAGGCATGTGCCACCATGCCTGGCTAATTTTTTTGTATGTACAGACAGGGTTTCACCATGTTGGTCAGGCTTGTCTCGAACTCCTGACCTCAGGTGATCCGCCTGCCTCAGCCTCCCAAAGTGTTGGGATTACAGGCGTGAGCCACCGTGTCCGGCTGGGGCATATGTTTTAAAGTGGGTTCAGAAGAATGTGAGCCCGTGAGACAGGGATTTTTATCTATTTCTTTCACTTACTGTATTTGTCTGCAGTGCCTCGAACAGGGTCTGAAACATAGGAGGCACTTGCAAAATATTTGTTGAATGAATGAATGAAACATCACATGGACAGTTAGAGATTGATTGAAGAATACAGTATGGTAGTCCTGAGGGAATTTGGAGAGGCGGAGAACCAGGAAATCTCGAAAGACACCCACCTGGGATCTTGGCAGGAAGCTGGGCGTTGCTAATTCTCCCTTTTAGCTGTCTGCACAGGTACTAATTTTCCAGCCTAAATGGCAAGACTCAAACTTGGGGGCAAATATTTAAAAGGTGACACCTGCTGCCCTTGTCCCCCCTCCAAATCAGGAGTCTGTGCAGAGAAGGCTGTTGAGGACTTCTCAGCTTGCCTGTTTCCTAGGGCTGTCTAGTAAATCCTGAAGCCTTTGCCAGTAGCCAGGAAGTTGAGATCACCTCGGAGCACAGATGGGGAAGGAGGCTATGGGGGAGACGGAGACTGTGCCCAGCTGGGTTGGAGAGGCAGGCAGAAACCCTCTTGTCTCTTGGCTGGCTGCCCAGTCTTGAATGGGAGAAAGGTCTTCCCATGAAGCGTGAGTCAGCCACTGAAGCTTGGAAGAGGATGGGGTGGGGAACTGTGGCCTAATTTGCTGTGTAACTGGGGAGGCAAGCTTCCTCCCTGTGCTCTGGGGGATGCTGTTGTTTAAACACTTTATAAATCTCCCTCCTCACCCTGTGCTGTTGTGTGGATCATCTCTCTTTAGGAGCGGGGGCTGTAGGAACCACACATCATACCAGATTAATTTTATGATGGCCATTATTATGAATGCCATCATCATTGTTTTAGGGGTGGATCTTTGACGCAATTCATCAAAGCAGCCAAAGTAAGGAAAATCCTGCAGAAATAAGGAAAGCTAATATAATAAAGACCTTCCTAGCTCCTTTCCAGATCAGTGTTTAGCTCAATTTTAGTGGTACCCAGGGTTATTCCTCTTAGCTTTCTCTTTAGAGAACTGTCCTATAGATTCTGGTCTGTCTTTGCATTGTAGTCTAATTAGTCTACAAAAATTTCTCTTGCATGCTTAATCTATACCAGATACCATTCTAGACATTGGGGATATGGTTGTAAGTAAATTAGGCAAAATCCCTGCTCTCTTGGAGTTTGTGTGTGTGTGTGTGTGTGTATGTGTGTATGTGTGTGTATTCAGAGAAGCAAGTGGAAGAAAAATGTAAATAAAAATAAATAATGATAAATAGATAAAGGTAAATAAAAATAAACTATGATCATTTCCAATGGTTGTAAGTCCTAGTACTTAAAGGGTAGTGGTATATATTAGCAAGAGTGATCAGGGAAGGCTCTGTGGAAAGACAATATTGTAATTCAAAGCAGAAAGATAAGAAGAAACAGAAGAGCAAAATGAAAGAGTGTTCCAGTCAAGAACCTTCCAGAGGTTGCAAGGTAGAAACAAAGTCTGGCAAGTCCTTAAACCAAATGAGTGGCCAGTGTGGGTTGGGTCATCTTCCCAACCCACACTTCCGTATATCACTAAGTGAGCAAGGATGAGAATGATATATAATGAGGTGAGGGATGTTGGAAGAATGAAATCATACAGAATCTTTTAGACTCCAGCAATGAGTTTAGACTTTCTTCTAAGTCAGCACTGTCCAAATCAACTTCTCATGAAGGCGAAATACTCCATGTCTGCTCTATTCAATATGACAGGCACTAATCTTAAGTGACTATTAGACCATTGACATGTGGGTAATGCAACTGAGAAACTGAATTCTTAATTTTATTTAATTGTAACTAATTCAGAGTTAAATTTGAATAGCTGTGTGCAGCTCTCGGTTACAATATTGGATAATGCAATTACAAGTGACCCAGGAAATAGTGAGGGTGTTGGTGCAGTGCATGGTAAGATTGGGTAATGCTTTTCTAAAGAATGGATTTTGTGGCTGAGTGCAGTGGCTCACTCCTGCAATCCCAGCATTTTGGGAGGCCAAGGCAGGAGGATCACTTGAGGTCATGAGTTCAAGACCAGCCAGGCCAACATGGTGAAACCCCGTAGCTATTAAAAATGCAAAAATTAGCCAGGTGTGGTGGTGTGTGCCTGTAATCCCAGCTACTTGGGAGGCTGAGGCAGGAGAATCGCTTGAACCTGGGAGGCGGAGGTTGCAGTGAGCCAAGATCGTGCCACTGTACTCCAGCCTGGGCAACAGAGCAAGATTCCATTTCACAAACACACACACACACACACACACACACACACACACACACACGAAAGGATAGATTTTTTTAACGAGAATAAAAACAGGGACTCATGAAGGATCCTATTCACTTTCCCTGAAGAACCTGGCAGCTGAATCCCATATTCACAGAAAGTTTTCCTTTTGCCATTCTTTTCCTTTTCAAATGTCAACAGTTTTCCTGGAATTATATAGGATCAGGATGGCCCTCTGGACTGAGCTGATTCTTCAGGGAAATAGAAAGTCAGGAAACATGGACCTGTTGTTTTGCTGGAGAGTTCAATTCTAGCAGTGCTTGGGAAATGATTCTTAACTCCCATAAAGATATAGGCTACAGACCACGCTAGTTAATTCCATTTGGGCAGTCACTGGATGAGTGAAACATTTTGACTTCAGAGCAGAGATTTGGCAGACAACTGGGAAGGATCAGACTAATTTACCCCATCACTCACCTTCCTCCTGCAGACAAAAATGAACTTAAAATCTGCAGATGCTAGTGATAGTTGCTTTTTTCTTTTAGTGCCTTTGAGCTAAGCAACTTGTGTGTATGTAACACATTGAACTTTTCCAACCACTCTACCTACTAATGAATTATTCTTAAGAAATTTAAAACTATAAATATTCACATTAGGACCCCTAGAGGTAGGGATAGTAGCATTGATTTGGGTACAGTGGAAAGAGCACTGAATTGGGACTTCAGATGCCTATATTCTGGTCTCAATTTTGCCACTAATGATCTGTATAGCCTTGGAAAAGGATCTTCTTTTGTGTGGATATTATCTGGAGGGGATTAGTAACGTATTCTTCAAGCACCCTTCTGGATTTTGTTGCCTGTGGCATAAAAGTATGTTTGCTTTCCTTATTATGTATAAGTGGCATCAAAGTATTATTGCAAGTGAAGCCCAGAGTGGGCTGAAGACACAAGTCAAGGGTCTCCAGCACTGCCTGCCAGGATTCTTTGGTGGTAAGCCAAAGAGACCAATTATAAAGTGGAAGGCCTAGGAAGAACAGGGGCCGGGGAGTTCCGAGGTCCCTAGAGAATGGCAATGACGACCTATCTAGTGTCCGTCCTTGTATTCACTGCTCATGATTCAAATTATGGGGAGAAAGCGTATATCTGGATAAGCTTGGGCCACTCCTTGGCCAGGAGAGGGCAGGACATCTTTATTGATAATTTATCTAAAATTGTATCCAATGGAAGAGAAAGGTAGTTCCCTAAAGGAAAATTGACATGTTCTTACCCAAAGAAGGGGGCATGGAAACCAAGTGAGCAAAAATGACCAAGTCTCCCTAAAAACACAGACTATAGTTTCTAAAAATTAAGAATATGACTTTCATGTCCACATAAGCCATAGCTAGCAAGTGATTTCTGGGGTGTGTGTGTGTGTGTGTGTGTGTGTGTGTGTGTGTGTGTTTGGAATTTTGCTCTGTCACCCAGGCTGGAGTGAAGTGGTGTGATCTCGGCTCACTGCAACCTCTGACCTCCAGGTTCAAGCACTTCTCCTGCCTCAGACTCCTGAGTAGCTGGGATTCCAGGTACCCACCACCATGCCCAGCTAATTTTTATTATTAGTAGAGATGGGGTTTTGCCATGTTGGCCAGGCTGGTCTTGAACTCCTGACCTCAGGTGATCCACCTGCCTCGGCCTCCCATCTAGCAAGTGATTTCTAAGTCTATGTGAAATTGTTATTAATCAGAATCTTCAGTTCACTGGGATTTTTAGGTTGCTTATTATGAAAATTATTCTGAACCTGAAACTATGTATGTCTACATCTATAACTCTATATTTATCTACACTTACATCTATAGCATCCATATCTGTATCTATATCTATCTCTCTATATTTATATAAACTTCCAGGGTTGCTATGGAGTCAGCTGAGATTCCAGCATTTGTGCCTTGTTAACCTACATACACAATATTTTGATTGATTGATTAATTAATCTATCTGACAAATATTTGTTGAGCACCTGTTGTGACCGGGCACTGTGTTTACTTATCTGAGCGACATTCCCTGCTCTTGAGGGGCTTTTGGTTAAGTGTGTGTTGTTATCTTTGCTGAAATTCCACTAAAATTGTACCCAGTGGAAGAGTGGCAGTTCACACACAGCTGTTATGTTCACATAATCAAAGTGTTTGGGGAGGGCATTAAAGAACAGGGTTATTGGTTGGGTGCAGTGGCTCATGGTGAATCAGGAGGTCAGGAGTTTGAGACCATCCTGGCCAACATGGTGAAACCCCATCTCTACCAAAAATACAAAAAATTAGCTAGGTTTAGTGGCGGGCAACCGTAATCCCAGCTACTCAGGCTAAGGCAGGATAATCACTCGAACCCAGAGGTGGAGGTTGCAGTGAGCTGAGATTGCGCCACTGCGCTCCAACCCAGGTGACAGAGTGAGACTCTATAAAAAAAAAAAAGGGGGGGGAGGAATAGAGTTATTAGCTCTGTCAGAATAATTGGATTTATGCAAGTTGTGTGTATAAGGATTAATATAAATATTTAGGTGATAATGACCAGTGAAAGGCATTCAGGCAATGGTAAATGGGCGGGGTGGAGTGGGGGTAAGGGCATGGCATTGTGAATAGGCCTGACCTAATCAGGAATTGGTGAATTTAAGATGGAAATTGTAGGTGGGGCTGGGAGGGGGACTGGAAGGAGATGGAAGATGACCCAGACATTTGGAAAGATTCTTGGTCATCCTTGAAGGACTTGAAGCCATGCTCCGTGGCCTGAGTTATGAAGAAGGATAATAACTTCATTTATTTGAACAGCATTTTTTTTTTTGCCAGTGAACATTAAGCCAACAGAAATTTTTAGTTAAATTTTAATTCATCAGCAAATCTGATGACCCAGGGCATCCTGACGAATCACACTTTTACTGTGATTCTCAATTCGTTTCACTTGGCAACATGTTGGAACCAATCATGGGGTGGCTGCAAATTCATGAGTTGCCTTTCCCACTTATTGCTCTAGAAAAATAAATTTATTATTATTATTTGAGACAGAGTCTTGCTTTGTCACCCAGGCTGGAATGCAGTGGCGAGATCCCGGCTCACTGTAACCTCCGCCTCTAGGGTTCAAGAGATTCTTGTGCCTCAGCCTCCCAAGTAGCTGGGATTATAGGCACCTGCCACCACACCCAGCTAACTTTTTTGTATTTTCAGTAGAGATAGGTTTTCACCATGTTGGCCAGGCTGGTCTTGAGCTCCTGGCCTCAAGTGATCCACCTGCCTCAGCCTCCCAAATTGTTGGGATTACAGGCATAAGCCATCATGCCTGGCCAAACTCATCAATTTTTTATGAGTGTGGCTCTTTGGATTTTCTTCTGTTCTTTTGAGCCATTGAGATGGGTGCATCATCTTTAGCTTGAAATGTTTGAGACTGAGCATTGCTTTCTGACTAATTCTTATTCTGTTCCTGTCTCAACAGAATCATGGGGATTTGGAAAGATACTTAATTCCTTTGAAATTCACTTACTCTAGATATTCAGGCTGAAGGTACTTTCCTCATTCTCAGAATCTCTCTGAATCATTTTAGGTGTTCTAAGGTGTAGCTGTTGCTTTCCATTTCCAGTGTGCCTTGCAGTGGGTAAGTAAGTAACAAGCAGGTTTCAAGCAGGTGAGTGTGACAGTGGCAGACAGCAAAATGACATGGTTGAGTTAGCCTGCCCGGATTTCATCTGTGGCTTTGCCTGGAATGTCACCCCAAGCAGAGGAAATGTAACAGCATGGTGGAAGAGGGAAGAAGTGTTTGGGATCTCAGAGAATGGCTGAAAGTGAGCCAGGGGCAGCTTTTGGAAAGAAGTGGCACTTAACAATGAATCAAAAGAACATTGAGGGTTGCGTGGTTTCTCTGGAGGAGGAGAACGTTGTAAGCTTGAGAGACATGAGAAAAAGAGGGAGCAGTGCAAGCAGAGGATGCCTTGGATGCTTTTCTTCCAACCCCCCTGAGGTTTGGCCATATGACTTGCTGTTGCCAGTGAAATGTGAATGGAAGCCTTTAAGAGCCACCGTGTGACTCACTGCATTCTCTTCCCCCTGTTTTGGAGATGGGCTGCGTTCCAGATAATGGAGGCTTGGTTGGACTGGGTTCCTGGGTGGATAATCCTATAGTAGGCACTGGGGTTGCATAAATGAAAGAAATGGTCCCTGCTCTAAGGGAATTCATGATAGGGGAAAACATTGGTGATGTGGAGAGCACAGTTCAACTTAGGGGAATCAGGTAAGACGTCTTGGGGACTGACACTTGAGCAATGTAAAGAATGAGAACTTAAAACCACTGTGGAAGACACTGTGGCAATTCCTCAAAGACTTAGAACCAGAAATACCATTACACCCAGCAATCCTATTACTGGATATATACCCAAAGGAACATAAATCATTCTATTATGAAGACACATGCACGTGTATGTTCATTATTGTCCTATTCACAATAGCAAATACATGGAATCAACCCAAATGCCCATCCATGATAGACTGGATAAACAAAATGTGGCACCTGTACACCATGGAAAGTACTATGCAGCCATAAAAAGGAATGAGATCATGTCCTTTGCAGGGACATGGATGGAGCTGGAAGCCATTATTCTCAGCAAACTAATGCAGGAACAGAAAACCTAATACCACATGGTCTCACTTAAAGGTGGGAGCTGAACAATCAGAACACATGGACCCAGGAAGAGGAACAACACACACTGAGGCCTATTGAGGGTGGGGAGAGGGGAGAGGGAGAACATCAGCAAAAATAGCTAATACATGCTGGGCTTAATACTTAGGTGATGAGAGGATCTGTGCAGCAAACCAACATGACACACGTTCACCTGTGTAGCAAACCTGCACATCCCGCACATGTACCCTGGAACTTAACATAAAAAAAAAGAATGCATAAGAAAAAAAGAAGGAGAAGTGAAGTGGGTGAATAAGGATGGGGGAGAGGCAGGATGTTTGCAGAGGGACTAGTTGGTGCAAAGACAGGCAAGAGAAAGAGACAGAAAGGGAGTACTTGGAAATGGGCAGATGATACAACAATGGGATGCTTTTCTCCAGAAAATAAAATGGAAACCTGAATTTGACCCCTGTATAGACCCTACCATCATCTACCAAAATGGCACCGCTGACATGGTATAGAATCATCTGATAACTTTCTGTTTATTCTGGAAGAAATAAGCATGACTTCTAGTCTCCCCTGGGAAAGAATTTTTATAAGTTCAGCCCTGTTTCATCAAATTATGATTGTCGATTTATATAGAGAAGGAAGAGTACTACGTAACCCAAGGAGTAGATGTTGATTGTAGCTGACGTCCGAATATTATTTGAAGCATGCAGAATTTAATTATTCTCCATGTAGATGATAAAAAATTTGAAATATTAGGCAATGAGTACATTTCCAAACTGCAGAGCAACTGCCAGTGATGCACATTACTACTTCCATAAAACTCCCATAAACAACAATTAAGGACATCAATATTTGCTTCCAAAGTAACCCGCTTAATATTAATGTGAATGATGTGATACCTAGCCCCAAAGGAGTGTTTTGAAGTAGTGTCTCATCACCTTGGATGAGTAGATGGTTTGACATCGTCATAGACCATTGGGTTTCTATGTTTAGGGAGGTGAGATATTTTCTTTGAAATTTGTTTTCTTCCCGTTGCAATGTAACAGAACCCCCTCCTTAAAAATATATGGATTGATGAGTGACTGGAGGGATGGATAGAAGGATAGATGTGTGTGAGAGAAAATACACCCAAGTAGTAATTGTAGAATCTAGATGGTTAGTATGTATGTGTTCACCATACACTTCTTTAAAATTTTCTGTATCTGGATAAGTTTCCATAATGAAATGTTGGGGGAACAAAACTGTGAAACATGGAATGGCTCATGATCTGTTTTTGGGATCCCATATCCTCATTATACACTTTGACTCATCTCTACTCCCAGTCTCCACATCTAATCAGTCATTGAGTCCTGTGAATTCTACATTGCGTTAAACCTTCAGACACCACCTTCTCCTAGCTTGTCCCCATCACTCCTGTCTTCAGCAATTCTTGCATGGTTTACAGCCACACCCTCTCTGCTGGTCTTGGCCTGATCTCACTCTGATAGGTCCTTACATTGTTGTCAAAGTAATGATTAATTCCAGAAGCATTTTTTGAGTATCTGCTATATGCAAGACACTGTGCCGGGTGCTGAAGTTTTTTTGACCTTAGGGACACAAAACTGGACTGATTATGATAATTGGTTTATGACATACTCCCATCGTTCCATGCAGGACTTGCTTTTGCCTACTTAATCATATTTAATAGTTATAGTTCATTATTTTTAATAATGTGATAAGTGCCCGTGAGCCCATGCTCGAAATGAAAGCTAGAATATTGACAATAATATGCATCTAACCACAGCGTTTTCTGCCATCAGTCTTGGTTCATCATTTACTTGTTTTCCTTTTGATCTCTGTATTGCTTCTCTTATTGTCTTGAATGTGTATATTTTTATGTTGCTTGCTTTTTAATTTTATGATGTATCGTGCAGTATATCATCCTTTGGATTTTTTCTTTTCTTTTTTTTCCTCACTTTCTAAGATTTATCCATAATGTTGTGTGTTGCTGTGGTACATTTGTTTTGACTGCTGTTTATCCATTTAAATTTATTTCCGTCTGTTTCACTTTTAAAATTTTTCATCCTTGGTTTCTTCTCAAAAATAGATGCCTGTATCTTCCCTCTAATAAAATAAGAACTTAGCGTACTCTCCCATCCCTTTTTTTCTCTTCCTTCTTTACTACCACTTCTGTTAGGTTGATATTATCTATTCTCAAACTTCAGTGTGCCTTCAGATCTCCTGGGGATCATATTAAATGCAGAGTCTTTTTTCAGTAGGTTGTGAGTGGGGTTTAAGTTCCTATATTTTTACAAGGTCAAGTGAGGCTGAGGCTACTGGTCCAAGGAACCACACTTTGAGTAGGCTTTTGTGACTTTTAATCCTGTGCTTTTATAGATATAATTTCCCTTTTTATGGTCTTTTAAAAATTTGGTCTTAGCTACTCTTTAAAGACAGTATCAAACTTTACCAAGGCATTTGATTACATGCATCTGTACATCTGGTACCATCTCCTCAGTATGTCTCTCCTCTTATTCGGGTAATTTATTCAAAAGTGGTTTTAATTTGGGACTTTCTACAGCAAATCTTTGAGGTCTTGTACGTCTGAAAATATTTTTATTGTACTTTCATATTTGAATGACAGCTTAATTGGATATAATATGTTAAGTTCTATTTTTCTCATTTGATTATTTGAAAATATTACTTCCTGTATTCTTGCATCTAGTATTGCTGGTGAAAAAATTCTGACATCAGTATAATTTCTTTCTTTTTAAAAATGTGATTTGCTCTTTCTCCGTGGATGCTTTTAGAAGTTCCTTTGTTTTTAATAGCTTCTGAACTTTCACTACAATGTGTCTAAATATATTTTTTTAAATCTCTCTTTTGTAACTTTTTTTAAATCTGAGAAATCTGTACCCATTATTTCTTAAAATATTTACTCCTTCTACTTTTATTTCTCTTTCTGGGAGTTTTATTATTTTGACGTTAGTGTTTCTCTTCTATACTCCATATAATTTACCTTTAATTTTTTTCTATTTTTTTGGTCATGACTTCTTCCTCTGGAAGACTTCCTGAATCTTGTCTTCCAGTTGATTAATTGATTCTTTAGCTGTATCCATTTTGTGTCCATTATCCATTCGTTGTATTTTTTATTTCAACCATTATATTTTTCATGCCTGATATTTCAGATTGGTTCTTTTAAATATTTTCTTATTCCTACTTTATACTGTTAATATCTTTCCTTCTTTCTTTAACATGTTTAACAAAAGTATATTTAAAAAACTTAAGTCCATCTGTTCTAATATTTTTGCTTCTGTTGGAATCTGTAACCCAATGTATTGTTTTTCTTTTAATGATTGTACTTCTCAAATATCTTGTTATTGTGGTTAGTGAGTTCACTTTACCCTGGAGGTATTGGGATACTCTGACGAGCAATGTGGATGGGCAAAGGCCAGAGCCCCAAGTCAGCCCTTGTGAGCTCAGGAACTAGATGGTAGGTGAGTCCTAGGATGGGGAGCCCAGATAACAGAAAGCCACAGTCAATCATTCACAAACCCAGAACTTTTACCTAGCCCTGATTTTACCCATGGCAGCATTTGGAGCAGAGTTCTCAGTTGGGATATAGGGGCAGGCACTGTTTGGCCCAGGGCAATGGCAGGGGAACAGACAGAACCATACTCCTTCAACCCCCTCTAGTCCCCCATTCCAGTTTATCCTTTCACAGCCTTACTGGGCAGCTTCTGCCTCAGATTCAAGCCATCCCTCCCCACCCATCCCAGTTCAAATCAGCACCCAGCCACTCCAGTAGTTTACCACGGGTCCTCTGCTTTCCTGGAAATTCCTTCAAGACTGATTATGGTGGAGGAAGCCAGCAGTCTAGCCAGCTCAGCATCATGATCAGAGAACTGGCCATCTCGATTTTTAATCCCCTGGGTCTTTGTTACAGGCTGAATTGTGTCTTCTCGCCCATAATTCATATGTTGAAGTCCTAACCACCAGTATCTCACAGTGTGACTATATTCGGAGACAGGGTCTTTAACGAGGTAATTAAGGTCAAATGAGGTCATGTGGGTGGACTCTAACCCCATATGACTGGTATCCTTATAAGAAGAGGAGATTTAGGACACAGACATGCACAAAGGCAAAAGACTGTGTGAAGATAATAAAAGGTGGCTATCTACAAGTCAAGAAGAGAGACCTCAGAGGAAACCAACCCTGCTGGTATCTTGATCTTGGCCTTCTAACCTCTGGAATTGTGAGAACATACATTTCTATTATTATTATTTTTTTTTTGAGATGGAGTCTTGCTCTGTGCCCCAGGCTGGAGTGCAGTGGCACAATCTCGGCTCACTGCAAGCTCTGTCCCCGGGGTTCACGCCATTCTCCTGCCTCAGCCTCCTGAGTAGCTGGGACTACAGGCGCCCACCACTGCAGCCAGCTAATTTTTTGTATTTTTTAGTAGAGATGGGGTTTCACATTGTTAGCCAGGATGGTCTCGATCTCCTGACCTTGTGATCCGCCCGCCTCGGCCTCCCAAAGTGCTGGGATTACAGGCTTGAGCCACTGCGCCCGGCCAAATTTCTGTTATTTAAGCCACCCAGTCTGTGGTACTTTGTTATGGCAGCCCAAACAAGAGCTCCCCATCAACTTTCAAACTAGACTTATGGTCGTTGAATGCGATTACTATATGCCAGGCACTACTTTACAAATGGGGACACTGAGGTACGGAGAGGTTAAGGAACTTCCTCTGAGTCATACAGCCAGTTGGAGATGGAGCCAGTATCATTTCTGCCTCGAGAGCTCACAGCTTAACTGCTGGATTCGGCCATCCAATATGGTGGCCACTAGCCACATGTGGCCATTTACATTTAAATTGATTAACATTAAATAAAATAAAAAATTCAGTTTCTCAGTCACACTAGCTGTATGCCAGGTGCACAGCTAGTGATTACCATAGTGGACAGGAAGGATTTAGAACACTTCCATCATCTCAGAAGGTTCTGTTGGACAGCACTACAGTAGAGGATATTGCCTCTCAAGAAAATGATTACACTTCTTTTCTTAGTGCAGAAAGGCATTCACAAACTGGCCCTTGCTTACCTTTTTAATCTCATTTTCTGGCATTCTCCTTTACATTCTCTATCCTCCCATTTTACCCAATTCCCCAAAGTCCCCCAGCAAGGCATGCTTTGTACTTTTGTACGGTAGGTCATGCCGATTTATCATTCAGACTGGGTTCATGAGACATCATCTCCAGAACATCTACCTTAACTTGCTAGGCTAGACCAGGTTTCATTTTTTGCAAGATGGCAGCACTCCTTGTTTCTCTCAGCCACTGCATGGTGATGGTTTACTTATGTGTCTATTCCAGGCATTGTGAGTGGGCAGGTATGATAATTTCTTCCTCTGTAAAGCCCTGGTACCTGGAAAGAATAAGATACCTAAAAAGTATTGCATAAATAAACAAGGGCATTATAGGTAGCTGTCAGTTTCCTTACTCACACACTCACTTCTAGCTGTCCTGATTCTATAAGGTGAAATCTGCCCCATCCCCATTATCTTAGATGAAGATGTAAGAAGCCAATTAGGCTATTTGAGAATTTGAACCAAAAGACACAGCTACTCTTGTGAGGTGGTATTGGGTGCCATTGAATGTAACTATTGATAAGGGTAGACTCAAATCTCCCATCTGGTATTTTTCTCTGGGTGCCATTTAGAACCAGGTTTGGGATGACCATTTTTTCATTCTGCAAGCCTGCTGAGGCAGGAAAAGCCAGGCTGCAGAGAGAAGCATTGAGAATATAATAGGCCCAGAAAGCAAAGCCAAGACAGAGCTCATGTGGCTTGTGGCAACAGGGAGTGGCTTGGAGAACAAGTTTTGAATCCTTATTCTGCCACTTTCAAGCTGTGTGAGCTTGGAAAATTTCTTCAACCTCTTGGAACCTCAGTTTCTCCATCTGGAAAACAGGAATATTTGTCCCTCAGAGATGTTCTCTGTGAGTTAACTGTGAGAAAATACAGGGAAAACATTCAGCACTGCACCCAACACATAGTAGGGCCTCAGTAAACATTATTTTTTCTTATGTGGAGTCAGAGAGCAGAGAGTGGTTTTGGTTTTTAACTACTCAGTTATTCAACCTTTTGAGCTCTGTCCTTTACCCCTGATTCTCAGTTAGAGTCCCCTTTAGCTCAAGCTACTTTGAGGGGTTTCTGTTTCTTATCACCAAATGCTATGTGATTAAGATAATGAGTGCTCCTATTCACAATAGCAAAGACTTGGAATCAACCCAAATGTCCATCAATGACAGACTGGATTAAGAAAATGTGGCACATATACACCATAGAATACTACACAGCCATAAAAAAGAATGAGTTCATGTCCTTTGTAGGGACATGGATGCAGCTGGAAACCATCATTCTCAGCAAACTATCACAAGAACAGAAAACCAAACACTGCGTGTTCTCACTCATAGGTGGGAATTGAACAATGAGAACACTTGGACACAGGAAGGGGAACATCACACACCGGGGTCTATTGTGGGGTGGGGGGAGGGGGGAGGGATAGTATTAGGAGATATACCTAATGTAAATGATGAGTTAATGGGTGCAGCACACCAACATGGCACATGTATACATATGTAACAAACCTGCACATTGTGCACATGTGCCCTAGAACATAAAGTATAATTTTTAAAAAGTCAAAAAAAAAAAAAAAAGAGATAACGAGTGCTCTTGGTTGTTGGGGTTGGCTTCTGTTCGTAACTCCTACATTGGTACCCATTCTGCTTGGCTGTTGGTGTTTTTTAAAAAAATGTAAATACTTGCTTCTTAACATTGATTTTGGAGTTCCAGTCCATCTGGGGCTCTTCATATGGGAGCTGGCAAACATGTACTCCCAGGTTTTTCAGCCCAGGGCCCCCTGGCCTTCGTACCAATTTTCCCTTGTCACTCCATTGCTAGTACACTCATCCCCACCTCTTTAAGCTTCCTTTATCTTGGAGCCTCTAGCATCCAGGAAATGAGCAGAGGAGGTGCTGAGTGCCAGGAAGAAATTAAAGGTACATTCAGTATCTGCTGTGTGAAAATTGAAGCCCCTATAATGTATAAAATCTTCTTCCTTGCGGAGGATTTCACATTAAATTTCAGCTGCCTTTTACTTTACCCCCCAAATATGAGCTCAATTTGCTGAAGTTCCGTGAACAGTCAAATTCTCTCTTATTTACTGATATTGTGTGAATAAAGCTGAATATCCAGGGGCAAGTTAGTCGATGACGTCTCTCTTTCTAGAGGTGGGAAATGGGGCACTTTCCTTAGATTAGAGCTGTGTTTAAGTCAGTAATCAGCTCTTGTAAGTGGTTCTTGAGGCGATCTTCAGAATATCAGGAAAGGATGCTTTTTCTCCCCAGACAGGAGGAAAATTGGTTCTTGGGGTTTAAAACCTAAGGTTTTAGAAAGAGCTACTGGGCTTTGATAAGAACCATGGGTGTCCTGATGGGTCCTGCCTATGTGTTCTCCAGATAGCCTGATTTCTTTGGCATCCTCTCATTTCCTTGGCGTGCTTCTGTGGGCTTTGCTTCTCCGTGACTCTTTGAAGGATTCTGGTGGGCTGCTGGAGCCACCCTATATGGGAGTGAGTCTGTACGGCCTGGGGTGACTAAAGGGTGCAGGCGTAGAAAAGCTCAGTTCTCTTGCCTCCAGCTGTAACAAACTCTGAAGCCTAATGTATGCCCAGAGCTCCAGATGGGATTAGGCTGAGGCTGAGACTTGCCCTGAAATTGTCCCTCGTTCAGTTTAGTTCCCTTCCCTGTCCTGCCCCTGAACCCATTCCCTTATTGGTTTATCCTCCGAGCACTTCCTGAATACTGTGTTATATATTATATGAATTGCACATTAATCCTCATCTCAGGATCTGCTTCTGGGCCCTGTTTCCATCAAAAGGAGGTGTTTTGTATATATCCATCAAACCATTATGTTGTACACCACAAATATCTACACTTTATACCTGTCAACGAAAAATAAATAAATAAATAAATAAATAAATAAATAAATAAATGGAAGAGGTGTTGGATGAGAGAGGGTGTTGGGAAGAATACTAGCTCTGCAGATCTGGGATTTCTTGGAATTTCTCTGTTACCGCTTATTTCTGGTGAACCCTTCTCCAAGTTTCTGAAACTTGCTGAGTCTCAGTTTGTGCATCTGTGAAAAGGAAAGACTATGACCACCTTGAAAACTTGTGAGGTTGGACAAATCATCTGCCTGGTCCCTGGCACACTTTGGGCACTCTATTACATTTTAACTGCTGTTACTATTTGGCACTGAAGGGGCTGAGACTAGAGGCAAGGAGCTCATCTAGAAGTGAATTGCCTAATAAAAGTAATGTTGAGCACCAGAGGAGGGGCCCCATGCTAAGATGTCATCATTTGTCTGCATTTCTTCCCTAAGGGTTTGGGATGACATTCAGCTGGTGTTGTGACAATGTTGGCCTTCCACCCAGATCTCCTGGAACCCTTTTCACCATTTTTGTGGTCTGCAATCTTTGACTTTCCTGTGCTTTTGCTTCCAACAGCCAGTGCCAGTGGCTCTTTCTCAGAGCAATTTTCTGGATACTGGAGCTGCTTTCTCTATATATAAAGAGGCAGAAATGCCTAAGAGTTTGTATCCTGCTTCCAGGACAACTCTGAACTCATGACTACTGTGTGCACAGATATGAGAATCCTGCTATGTCGCCTAAGACCAGGCCAACAGTGGGGCCGTCTTACACTCCAGAGCACCCCTGTAGGATAAGATTGATGTTACCATCTGTGGGACTTTTACTGAAGCCCCCACCCTTCAGGGCTTCCTTCCTTTCTATGTGCTGTGTCACCTGCTCCTTTACTGTATTGTTTTTCATAACTGGGAGTAGTTTTTAAATAGATCACTCATATACAAACCCTCTTTTAAGGATCTACTTCTACAGAATCCCATTGAAGATAGCTGGTATGTACAAGTATTTCCATAGTAGGTATTAAAATATTGAAATACTTTCTTTTTTTCCTTTCTACCTAGGGTCTTTGTTGTCACCTAGCCTGGAGTGAAGTGATATGATTATAGCTCATTGTAGCCTCAAACTCCTGGGCTCAAGTAATCCTCCCACCTCAGTCTCCTGAGTAGCTGGGACTATAAAAAGGTGCATGCCACCACACCTTACTAATACATATATATTTTACTTGTTGAGATGGCGTCTTGCTATGTTGCCCAAGCTGGTCTCAAACTCCCGGCTTCAACTCAACCTCCCAACATGCTGCAGTTACAGGAGTGAGCCACTGCACTTGGCCTGAAATACTTACCATAAGAAAATAATCAAGTGCCCCAGGAGCCTGCCTGCTACCCCGGTCCTCACCTTGGATCCACTAAACCGTCCCATGAATTTTAAACTAAAGGGGTAATACCAGGGGAATTCGAGAACCTTCTCCAAAGCTATAGTGAAGGGCATATTCTGATTCGTCAGATTGCTAAATATTTCCATCACCCCTTTAGCCCTACAGAGGGTTACAGGGAAAGTGTGTGTGTGTGTGTGTGTGTGTGTGTGTGTGTGTGTGTGTGTGTGTCTGGCATCATGAATGGCAGGCTGGCCTAAATCTATCATGTAGTGGTGGTGTTTCTCTCTGCCCTCACAACGCTTCCTTGTTCAACAAAACCCTCAAACACTGCCCAGATTCATGCCAGAGAAAAGAAATAATTGGCTTTTGTTGGACATCACCATGAGACCATGAGTCCATTCAGCTTGAGAATCACCCAGAATGACCTGAGGGAGCTTCTGCAAGCAGGTGTTCAGGTGGAAGAGTCACAGAGAAGACATCTGTCACCTGTCTGCTCTGTCAGGTGAGGTCAGATGAGAGTGAGCTCAGGTGTTCCAGCCCCTGTTCATCCTCAGAGAATCTCGCCTTGACCATGGCTTTTTCTTCATCTTTTCCTGCTCTTGTTAAACCAACCTTCCTTCCTTCCTTCCTTCCTTCCTTCCTTCCTTCCTTCCTTCCTTCCTTCCTTCCTTCTTCTTTCCTCCCTTCATGGCTCCTTTTCTTTTCCTTTCTCCTACCCTTCTTCCCCCTCTTCTTTCCTTCTTTCTCCTTCTTTCTCTTCTTCCTTCTTGCTCCCTTCCTTCTTTTCTTTTTCCTTTCTCTTTCCCTTCTTCCCCCTCCTCTTTCCTTCTTTCTCCCTCTTTTGCTCCTTCCTTCCTTCTCTCCTTCCTTCTTTCCTTCTTCTTCCTTCCTTCTTTTCTTTCTCGTTCCCTCCCCCCTTCTTTCTCCTCCTTTTTCCTTGTTTTCCCTCTTTCTCTTCTTCTTTCCTTCCTTCCCTTCTTGCTTTCTTGCTTGCTATTTGTGTGTGCATGTGTGTGGTTAGGGAGATGAGGGTGAAGTATTGTTTTTAGAAGTAATTTGGAGTTTCATTTCCACTTAGAAAATCAACGAATTACTCTTTACAGCCACAGGTATTTTGTGTTTTATGGGGAGGTAATTAAAATAATGGAAGTATCCATCTTGATTCTCAAGAAAGTTTCCTCTGGACCTGCGTGGTGGTGTTAAAGGGAATTCAGGTGCGGTGAGGTCATGAGCTCGGAGGTCTTCTCAGACTGGATGTTGGAGGGGATGGCTGAATCCCACGGGGAAGATCCCACCCTCTGCAGGGTGAGGGAATCAGACTGTCTTTCTAGAATCCATACACCTAGGTTCCCAGAGTTTAATAGTGGTAATAGCTAATACTTAGGAAACACTTACTGTGTACCAGCCGTGGTTCTGAGGGTTTTCTCTTCTTTAGTCCTGACAATTCTGTGAGGGAGAAGAAGTACAACCATTATCCCCAATTTATAGATGAAAATACTGAGGCTTAGAGAGGCAAAGGAACCTGCCCAGGTTCGTGTGGTTTGCAAGACCTGGAGTTAAAACCAGCCAGTCTGCCTCAAGGGCCTGAGCCCTTCACCATGACAGGATACTTCTTCCTTTTCTCATTAGATGATATCACACCTGAGTGAAATGTATCTGTGTCTTCCATATCTGTCTTCTCCACTGCAGAGGAGGACAGGGACTGTTTCCTGGTCATCTCAATATTCCCTGTATGTACTGAGGACCTGGCACAGGTAAATCAATGCTGAAGGGAGGAGAGAATTGCGGTCAGAGTATTGTATTGAGACCGGGAACAACCAAGAAGTCTTGATGGGGCTAATGAGCTGTTGTCTTTCATCCTTTGTGCCTCTGTCCGTAGATCTATACCAAGTTTGCAGTTTCAAAAGGATGAATTCCACTCTGAGGAAGGTTCAAATTGTATATTTGGAGTAACTTCAAAAAAGCAATTAGTAATTGCCATTCTGACAGGTGTGAGATGGTATCTCAAAGACATGGAATCAACCCAATTGCCCATCAATGATAGACTGGATAAAGAAAATGTGGTACATATACACCATGGAATACTATGCAGCCATAAAAATGAATGAGATCATGTCCTTTGCAGGGATGCGGATGAAGTTGGAAGCCATTATCCTCAGCAAACTAACACAGGAACAGAAAACCAAATACCACATGTTCTCATTCATGAGTGGAAGCTGAACAATGAGAACACATAGACATGGGGAGGGGAACAACACACACCAGGGCCTACCAGGGAAGTTGGGGGAGGGAGAGTATCAGGATAAATAACTAGTGCATGTGGGGCTTAATACCTAGGTGATGGGCTGACAGGTGCAGCAAAGCACCATGGCACATGTTTACCTATAAAACCTGCAGGTTCTGCACATGTATCCCAGAACTTAAATAAATTTTTTTTTAAAAAAGCAAAAGCAATTAGAGTTGCCCTTTTCTTGAGTACTTGCTAGGTGCTACCAGGCACGATGCTAAACATTTTGTGTAGTGTAGATTCAGCTGTCTTGGTAGAGGCAGCATTGGAGGCTTCCATCCATGAAATAAGTAACGTGCTCAGGGTTACAATAGCTAGTATGTGAAGAAGCCATAATTCACTTGTAGGGGGGTGGTCTCCAGTATTCCTATTCTTGGATACTAAGCTCTGCTACTTCTTTAAATACATCAATAATCAGATACCCAAAGAGGAAAAAGAATATGCAGGACAAGACAGCAAGACCCTGAAGCCAGGTCTCCATATTCTTCACCGTATCCCAAAGGCAGCAATGTGCTGAGATGCCTATCTTTCTAGGCTCCAGTCCAGATGGACCACAACAGGCACTGTGACATTTCCAGATCAAATTCCCAGTGCCTCTTTGAAAGGCCCTTTGCTGGTAGTTTAAATTGTTAGGCAGTTAAATTCTTCATGGCTGTTGACACGTCAATACGCTTGACTTGAAGCTTACTCACCAGCCTGTCCAATTCAAATAACATTTTCCCATAGGTCGTCCCCTTCTGCCAGGTGGATTTTTCATCTCTGTCTTCATTCTACCACTAACAGAGTTCTGCCCAGTGCCAAACCTCCAAACATCTGCCATCACTCATTCTCAGACAGGGTCTCTCCCCAGAGAAAATGGACAAGTTCCTCTGGCTTGGTGTTTTGTGTTTGTTTTCTTATATTTTATTGTTGTTGTTTGTTTGTTTTGTTTTGTTTTTGAGACAGCCTCTCGCCCTGTCACCGAGGTTGGAGTGTAGTGGCGTGATCTCAGCTCACTGCAACTTCCGCCGCCCCGGTTCAAGTGATTCTCCTGCCTCAGTCACCCGAGTAGCTGAGATTATAGGCGCCCTGCCACCATGGCCTACTAATTTTTGTGATTTTAGTAGAGGCAGGGTTTCACCATGTTGGCCAGGCTGGTCTCGAACCCCTGACCCAAGTGATCCACCTGCCTTGGCCTCCTAAAGTGCTGGGGTTATTGGCGTGAGCCACCGTGCCTGGCCTGTTTTTGTTTTCTAAGAAAACATTTAAAAAGTCAAAAAAGGAGTATTTGATAATGAAATTCACCTGTTGTAAGTATCCACCTGAGTACTTACAACCTGCCAAAACCTTGCTAAACATTTTATGTGCATAATTCCAGTTACTGTTTACCAGTCTTTGCAATAAGCACAGCACTGTCTGTGTTTTGTAGATGGAGCCACAGCAACTCAGAAGATGAGGTAAGAGCTGGAAAGTGGCATTGCTGAAACATAAAGTGAGGGTTTTCAGACTAAAGATCCATTCTCTGAGCTTGTAGAACCAGTAGATGCTTTGAAACAGAAATGAAAACTGCTTCTTCTACCACCTAAAGATAATTACAATAGGGATTTGCTTTGTTTCCTTTTAGGCTGTTTTTTTTTTTTTTTTTTTTTCCCCTTTTTGTGTGTGTGACGATGTCAGGCTGGAGTGCCTGACCTCCGCCTCCTGGGTTCAAGCGATTCTCCTGCCTCAGCCTCCCGAGTAACTGGGATTGCAGGTGCCCACCACCCTGCCTGGCTAATTTTTGTATTTTTAGTAGAGATGGGGTTTCACTACGTTAGCCAGGCTGGTCTCGAACTTCCGACCTTAAGTGATTTGCCCGCCTCAGCCTCCCAGAGTGTTGGGATTACAGTTGTGAGCCACTGCTTCTGGCCAAACTCATTAATTTTTTATGAATGTGGCTCTTTGGATTTTCTTCTGTTCTTTTCAGCCATTGACATGGGTGCATCATCTTTAGCTTGAAAGGTTTGGGACTGAGCCACCACTCCCAGCCCAGCCTGTGTTTTCTGAGAATATATGTCTACTTAAATAATTTTGTTCTTTGCTTTTTTTCACAGAGCATTTTTATTATGATTAGGTTTCCATGTCATTAATTACTCATTAAAAGTAATGTTTTAGACAAATGCATAATATTCTATCATATGAACACACCATGAATTATTATTATTTTTCTTCAACTTTTGCTGTACATTCAGGGGTACATGCACAGCATGTGCAGGTTTGTTACATGGGTAAACGTGTACTATGGTGATTTGCTGCACAGATCATCCCGTCACCTGGGTGTGAAACCAAGCATGCATTAGCTATTCTTCCTGATGCTCTCCCCTTGCACGCCTCCTGACGGACCCTGGTGTGTGTTGTTCCCCTCCCTGTGTTCATGTGTCCTCATCATTCAACTGCCACTTATAAGTGAGAACATGCAGTGTTTGGTTTTCTGTTCCTGTGTTAGTATGCTGAGGATGATGGCTTCCAGCTCCATCCATGTCACTGCAAAGGAAGTGATCTCATTTTTTTTTTTTTTTGTGGCTGCACAGTATCCCATGGTGTACATATACCACATTTTCTTTATCCAGTCTATCATTGATGGGCATTTGGGTTGATTCCATGTCTTTGCTATTGGATGAATAGTGCAGCAGTGAACATACATGTGCATCTATCTTTATAATCGAATGACTTATATTCCTTTGAGTATATACCCAGTAATAGGATTGCTGTGCCGAATGGTGTTTCTGCCTCTAGGTCTTTGAGGAATCACTACACTGTCTTCCACAATGGTTGAACAAATTTATCCTCCCACCAACAGTGGAAAAGCGTTCTTTTTCTCAGCAACCTCACCAGCATCTGTTGTGTTTTGACTTTCTAATAATCACCATTCTAGCATGAGATGGTATCTCACTATGGTTTTGATTCACATCATTAATTGTTTAACCATTCTGTTATACTTGGACATTTAGGAGGTTTAAAAATTTTGCTCTTGGATCAGCGATTCTCAGTGCAGGTTTCGCCTCCTGGGGGACATGTGGCAATGTCTGAAGACCATTGTGATGATCATAACTGGAGGTGGATGGGGATGGTGCTATTGGCATCTAGTGATTGGAGGCCAGGGGTGCTGGTATACATCCCACAATGTAGTGGGCAGTTCCTACAACAAAGAATTAATTGTCTAGCCCAAAGTGTCAATAGTACTGTGGTTGAGAAACCCCATTCTTAGACATACCATCATGATGAACATCCCTGCACGTTATACCAAACATGTTTCACCAATAGCTTTTCTATGGTTTTCTTAGGATTGATTGCTAGAAGGGGAATTACTAACTCAAAGAGTACAACTTTTTTGAAAGATCTTGAAACACAATTGATATTGTGTTTCACACAATTACTTTCCAGAAATACAGAAATATTATTCTTCCAACAACAGAACCTATTTCATCCTGGTCTTGCTAGCATGAAAAATTATTATAAGCCTTTGTTAATTTGGAAAAAAGCCCTCTACTCTCTTGTTGTTTTCATTGGTATTGTCCTTGATTATTAAGGAGTTGAATACCTTTTTATGTGCTTATTCATCGTTTGTATTTCTTCTGTGAATTATTAGTTCATGCCCCTCACCCATTTTTCTACTGACATTTTAAGGGGTTTTAATTGATTGGTGGGAAAGTTTTCCCTTTCAGATCTTTTTTATATTTCAAAGGCAGCTTAGAACATACATTTTAGACTCATTGTGCAAAACTTACTAAACATTGTTTGGTAAGAGCTGTCTAGTAGGATGATGATGATGGTTATTATTATTATTTTGGAGCCTTTCTCCTGTCAGATATAGAGAGGCCATTTAAAGTTGATAACATTCTTCAAAGATGAAAACGCCTTTGCCTGGATGTACACAAACGTCCCATTTTACTGAAGAGAAGGCTATGAAAGTACCTGAAGTTTGGAGTGTGAATTGAAAACAGAGAACTAAGAAGTTCAAGCATGTTCTTGAACTGACAAGGCCCGAGTCTCAGGCTCAGAAAACAAGTTATTGCAATTGCTGAATAATTACTCAATTAACGTCACTCTGTTATTGCAATTGCTCTATCAGAGTGGGTGGGAAGAGAGGAAGATGAGCTGAGTCAATCTTTTCTTTGGAGGGATTTAGAATGGCACAATGTTAAGAGTCGCAAGGAATCTTAGATATGATCCAAACTCGTGTGTTCAAAAGCATCCACCGTGTATCACTCAGGTACCACCAAGATGATAAAGGGATATTGATTGATCATTTTCCTTTTAATAGTTATACATTTATTTTTATGTACATTAGAAAAAAATAAATCCTTAGCTTATCCATCCGATGGGTTCACGAACATTGTTGCTTAGGATGACATTAAAATAGATATTAAGTTAAAAAAAAAAGTCATCTGTAACTTGCCTCAGTGTCTAGAAGAGCACCCAGCACACAGGTGCTCAACAAATATTTTGTTGAAGAAATGAATATAATTTAAAAATATTAAATAAGTAATAGTATGGGCAATACATATATATTTCATAATAACAACCATCAAGGTAGTAGGATAATGATAAATTTGATGATAAGTTTAATGCTGGTAAGTTTGAGAAATAGCGTTCTTAACACTCTTGTCTTCAGACAAGAAAACCAAGTCTCACAGAAAGGAAAAACTTGCCTCAGAGCTGGGTGCGATGCCTCATGCCTGTAATCCCCAGCACTTTGGAAGGCCAAGGCAGGTGGATCACTTGAGTTCAGGTGTTTGAGACCACCGTGGCCAACACGGTGAAACCCCATCTCTACTTAAAAAAAAAAAAAAAAAAAAAAAAAAAGCTGGGCGTGGTGGCGCACTCTTGTAATCCCAGCTACTAGGGAGGCTGAGGCAGGAGAATTTCTTGAACCCAGGAGGCAGAGGTTGCAGTGAGATGAGATCATGCCACTGCACTCCAGCTTGGGTGACAGAGTGAGACTCTGTCTCAGAAAACCCCCCAAAAAACAAAAATACCAAAATTGCCCCAGGTCACAAGATAAGAGCCAGAATCTGGTCTAGATTCCAGCTTTTCTGTCTCAGAGGCCAGTGTTCTTTCAGCCACAACAAAAGGTGGTTTTCTGCAATTTTATCACAGAGTTTTCTTCATCGCTTTTGTAACTGTAGGGTTGACGTGTGTCACTCTGTCATTTTTGCTTTCAGAAAATGACAAGTGGTGTCTTGCGTGTTTCAAAGGGCCTGCATTCCAGGGATGGTAACATGTACTGAACGCTCACCATGTACTAGGCAATGACTGAGCACTTCACATGCTTTCTCTCTTGGATTCTTTCCCACAGTGCTATGAGGTAGATACTAGTATTATCACCCCATTTTATAACTGGGAAAATTGAGGCACAGAAACATTACATCAAACTTCTAATGTAGGATTGTCTGTACAAACCATTTGGCACACACTGCCTTGGGACATACTCTTCATTTCTATCTTGGATTTTAAAGACAGTTAATTTTTTGGTGTGTGTTTATACCTCCTTCTCTAAAAGAGATGACACGTTTCATGGTAGAGGTTGGGTAGACAGGAGAATGGGTAGCATCGGCCCCTCCGTGAGGCTCCCAGGCACCTACCGTCAGATATAAAAGGTTCAGATTTGAAATAAGGGTTTGATTTTCTCCTTATTTTTGAGGCTGGGTTTGGTTGTAAAGAACAGGGCCATGACAAGTTTTGTCTTAGGTCCTGAGAAATTACCTTTGAGTTTCCTCTAGAGCCAGCAACATAACACAGTAGTTAATTGCATAGACTCTGGAAGTAGATACAACTGGATTTGTATCTGGGCTCGGTTTTTCCTAGTGGTGTGACTTTAGGTGCATCATTCTACCTTTCTGAGCTTCAGTTTCCTTGAATCAATACATCTAGAGCTGGCATGGTGATCAAATAAAATAAAATAAAAAGCCCCTAGGTGCCCAGTAAAAGATAGCTTGGCATTTGTTCAACAACCAGTTATTGAGGGTCTACCATGTGCACTGTGTTCAATGCTAGTGACTTGGTGGTGGGCAAAATAGATTCAGCCCCTGCCTGCATGGAGTTTACCCTGTAGCAGGAGGCACACATCAAACTGATATTGTAGGTACCCACTTATAATTTCAATTTGTAATAAACATAGATTAAGAGACTATTATGAGGAGTCCATTGAGGCTAGACAATCACAAACAGTCATTCTGAGCAAGAGAATGTTAAGTTGAGATCTGGAAAATGAATAGGAGGAAGCCCAGGGAGCAAGGAGAATGGGAAGGGGGTTCCAGGTAGAGGGAATGGCATCCAGGCAGAGGGAATGGCTGGGGGACAGGAGAGAGGGAGGAGAGTTAAGGGGACCTGAAGGCAGGCCAGTGTGGCTGTAGCAGGAGGGAGAGGGGAAAGTGGGGAAAATGAAGTCAAAGACCCTATGGAGGTCTACAGACACCTGGCTAAAAACCCCGGAGCTAGAGAGATGGGGGGAAGCTTGTGTAGGGTTTTAGAGATCAGCATACAGAACTGGGGTCTTTCCTGAGTGAAATGGGAATCCATTGGAAACAGAAGTTGTGAAAAGGTCATGTTGGCTGCTGTGTAGACAGATTGGAAGGGCTGAGGGACACAGGGATAGTCGTTGGAAGGCTGTTGTAGACATCCAGTTGAGAGATGGTGCTGACTTGGACCAGAGTGTGAGCCATGGAAGGGGAGAGAAGTGGATGCACCTGGAATATGTTTTGGAGGTCACTGAGGCTGTCATTGTTCAGCACATATTCTTTCTCCTCTCCATTGAAAGACACTTCCTTACTCCACTGATCTGGGCTTGGCCCTGTGACATGCTTTGGTGATTGTAATATAAGCAGAACTGAGCAGAGGCTTTCAGAGGCCTTGTATGTGTCCACTGGCTTCTTGTGTTCCTGTTACTTGCCATGAGAATGACAAGCCCCAGATTTATGGTGGTGGTGGTGGTGGTGGGTGCTCCTTCAGCCTGACTTCTGGAAATAGGAGACAGGTGGTGAAGACCTGAATTTGACTTACATTCTGAGAATAAGCCCAGCAGAACTGTAGTTGACTCACGGTGGTATTCAACCACTAAGATTTCAGGGTTGTTGGTTACTGCAGGAAAAACTGAGCCTAATGAAGGTAGGACTGGTGTAATCCATTGGTCATGGTCAAGTATATGATGTGATGGGTGAGGAAAATGGAGGTGGCAAGGATGTCCATATCTTTGGCATAGACAGCTGGGTGGATAGAGGTTCCACTTACTATGATTAAGAAGATCTAGAGTTCAGTTTTAGTCTTGTCAATCTGAGATACCTGTGAGGTGTTCAAGTGGAGGTATCAAGTCCACAGATGAATGTATGTGTTTTGGGCTTACAAGAGAGTTCTGGGCTAAAGATATGCTTTTCAGCGCATGTAAACAATATTCGAAGCCACAGGAGTGGATAAGCTTACTTGGGGCTTCCTTCCTTCCTTCCTTCCTTCCTTCCTTCCTTCCTTCCTTCCTTCCTTCCTTCCTTTCTCTTTTTCTTTCTCTCTTTCTTTCTTTCTCTTTCTCTTTCTTTCTTTCTTTTTTTCTTTTCTTTCTTTTTCTGTCTTTTCTTTCTTGCTTTCTTTCTCTCTCTCTCTCTTTCTCTCTTTCTCTCTTTCTCTTCTCTCTTTCTCTCTCTCTCTTTTCATTTCTTTTTTTTTTTTTTTTTTTGACGGAGTCTTGCTCTATCACCCAGGCTGCAGCACAGTGGCACAATCTCGACTCACTGCAAACTCCGTCTCCCGGGTTCACACCATTCTCCTGCCTCATCCTCTTGAGTAGCTGGGACTACAGGCGCCCGCCACCGCGTCCGGCTAATTTTTTTTTTGTATTTTTAGTAGAGACAGGGTTTCACCATGTTAGCCAGGATGGTCTCGATCTCCTCACCTTGTGATCCACCCGCCTCAGCTTCCTAAAGTGCTGGGATTACAGGCGTGAGCCACTGCGCCTGGCCCAGTATTTCTTTTTTGAAAATAAAAAAAATTAATTTTTTTAAACTTTTACTTTTTATGGGTACACAGTAGGTATCTATATTTATGGGGTACATGAGATGTTTTGAAACATGTGTGCAAGGTGTAAAAATCACGTCAAGGTAAATGGGGAATCCATCCCCTCAAGTATTTATCCTTTGCATTACCAACAATTCATTTACACTCTTTTAATTAGTTTAAAATGTACCATTAAGTTGTTATTGACTACAGTCACCCCACTGAGCTGTCAAACAGCAGGTCTTATTCGTTCTTTTTAGCTATTTGGACTGGTACTTCTTGAACTTTAATGTGTATTGGTGCTTGCCGAGATAGCAGGTGCCTTGGCCACACCCATGGAGAGGCTGACTCAGTAGGCTTCCGGTAGAACTCAAGAATTTACATTTTAAGATTCTTCTTGGTGATTCAATGATGGGGTTCTATAGACCACACTTTGAGAGACATGGGCCTGAGGAGGGATGTCTCAAATCCAAACAAGAGTGTCTTTTGAATGTTCATCTGGCATTCAGCCCAGCAGAAAGGATGTGCTTGGCTTCTGAATTTCCTTCCACCTTCCCACTGTTAAGGTCCCTAAGCCTCAGAGGATTTCTCAAAGTAATCCTACAATAGAAAAGTTTTAAGACAATAAGATCAAAACATGTTTGCATTCATTTCTAGGTATTTATTTATAAAGACAATTGTGCCTTCAGATGATTTTAATTAGGCAGTTTTATCCCATTTATCCATTTAAGTGGTGCCTCTCTTGAGAGGCTTGAGGTCGAGATGCGTGTACGAAAGTCTTGAAATTCCTGCTTTCGTAATAGTGGTCACTCCACTCCAAGCATGGACGTACCCACGACTCTGGTGGTGCTTCTTGAGTTGTGATTCGTGCCCATATCCCTGGTAATGCTGGTTGCATAATTCCCTGGAAATTGAAGGAGGGTGTAAATGAAGTCTCTTTGCTCTCAGAAAGCAGACAGCTCAGCTTCCTGGATCCAGGACACAAAGGGGCGATGTACACGTGCCTCTTTTTATCTGTTGCCAAAAACTCAGATGCTTTTTGATGACAGTCTACAACCAAAAGTTGCAAATTGGTGGCCTGGAAGGTGGATTTGTCTGGCAGATATGTTTGATTTGAGCTACACAATGTGTTTTTTTCAAATTAAATTAATTTCCAACATTGAAAAACCGAGAGGCTTTACATAAGATCCAGATTTTTGGCTTCTCTTGAAGAAAAAAAATGTGAAGATCTGGCAGCGCCAAGCCCATTTTCCCACGTAGCAACCATCAGCTGGAGGTGAGTAGCAGCTGTCCCCGTTAAACAGGGCTGTGTTCCTCAGTTTGGCACAGGCCCCCAGCACACCCTCCTGAGCCTGATGCTCTGGCTGAGTGCTTGTTACCACTTATCATCTTTCCCAGGTCAGCTTGACTTGCTGACTTGCCCACTTTACCAGCATGACCCCCAGGGTAACCACATTGCACGTCTCCACTGCTATGATTCATACCGTAGTCTGGATTTGTGTAGTGTGCAACTATGCAACTGAACTCAGGAGTCCTGCTGGCTCTGTTGGATCAGTGGTTTTTAACCTGGGATCTATGAGTCCTTAGGGTCTTTGGATGTGTCTCAGCGGTCCAATAGAATTGAAAGGGAGACCTTGAGGGTAGAGCCTTCAAGGGGCCTTCAATTTCTTATCTGTACTTCAAACAGAACAGCTTCCTTTAGGTCTGGTATTTTGGAATGGTGAATAATATTTTAATTTAAAAAAAAAAAAGCTTCGTGGCTAAGAAAATTTGAAAAAGATGGCTGCCAAAATTAGCTTTATATAAGGCACCCAAGTCCTCTGGGGAATAAAACCACTCAGCTTGCATGAAATTCACTTCTGCAGCCCCCAACTGCTAAGTCCTTAGGCTAGAACTTGTTTTCATCAGTATAATTTATATACAGTGATGCACATATCTTAAGCATATAAATCAATAAGTTTTGAAAGATGCATATAGCCCTGCAACCAACTCCTCTATCAAGAGGAAGAGCATTTTCATCACCCTGCAAATTCCCTCATGCTTCTTCTCATTCAGCCCCACCCATCCCTCAGAGGTAACCACTGTTCTGATTTCTTCCACCACAGAGTAGTTTTGCATGGTCCTGAACATCCCATATATGGAGTCACAGCACATATAGCCCTTTGTGCCTGGCTTCCTTTGCTTGGCAGGACATCTTTGAATTCTTCTATGTTGCTGTTTGTCTTGGTAATTCATTCCTTTTATTGCTGAGTTAGTATTCCGTAGTACACTGCAATTATCTATATAGTCTCCTGTTAATGACATTTGACATGTTTCCAGTTTAGGCTTCACCTAGATCTTTTTGTGTGAGACAGAGTCTCGCTCTGTTGGCCAAGCTGGTGTGCAATGGTGTGATCTTGGCTCACTGCAACCTCCACCTCCCGGGTTCAAGCAATTCTCCTGCCTTACCCTCCCCAGTAGCTGAGATTACAGGGACCCATCATCACGCCTGGCTAATTTTTGTATTTTTGTAGAGATGGGGTTTCACCATGTTGGCCAGGCTGGTCTCGATCTCCTGACCTCAGGTGATCCATCCACCTCAGCCTCCCAAAGTGCTGGGATTTCAGGTGTGAGCCACCATACCCAGCCTTAACCTGGAATTTAAGGCCCTTCATCATCTGGACTCTGATTTGCCATCTGGCCTCACCACATGGCTTTTGCCAAACCCCTTCATGGTGCTCCCTCACTGAGGCCCTTCACATCTGTGTACACACATTTGTACATAACTCGTTCTGCCTGGTGTATCTCTAGACAATCACCCACCTGACAAGCTTGCATTTTTCAAGACTCAGCTTAAATGGTGCCTTCTTGTCCAGACACCACGTTATATAGACCTTAGGCTAGAATGCATTGTGTTTGATTATGTCTCTTCCTTTTCACCAGAAGAGAAAACTATGGACTGGGTCCGTATTTTATTCACTCTTGTATCCCCAGTACCTGTACATAAGGAAGAGTAATGCTAAGTATGTATTTGTTGGGATAATGTATCCTGCCACCCAAATATCATATTTTCTAGAGCTGAGCACGCCTAGTTGGTGGACTATGCTTCGTGTTCTCTCTGATAGTAAGAGAAACATATAGGGAAGCAGGTTTACTTCAGAGAGCCTGGAAGGTCCATGCATTAAAGTAGGCTGTACCACTGTAGAGAAATAAGCACTAACTTGTGTAATGTCTCAAAGACAGTTGACATTTGTTTCTTGCTCATGTGGCACTTCAAGGCACGTGTTCTTGGTTGGTAAACAGCTTTTCCCGATGTGATAATTCATGACCCAGCCTCCTTTTGGTATGTAACCCTACCATCCCTTGGGGTAAAGGTTCACAAACTTTCTTTGAGTTCATGGTACCTCTAATGTCTTTGTGATGTTTTCCATAGCACCCTCTGCTAAAGAAATCACTTATTTTTATTTATTTAGACAAGATCTCATTCTGTTGGCCAGGCTGGAGTGCAGTGGCGTGATCATGGCTCATGGAAATTTCTACTTTCCTGGCTCACGTGATCCTCCCGCCTCGGCCTCCTGAGTAGCTAGGATTATAGGCATGGGCCCCCATGCTCGACTAATTTTAATTTTTGCTTTTTTTTTTTTTGTAGAGATGAGGTCTCACTGTATTGCCAAGGCTTAAAATAACTTATTTTTAAGTAGTTAGATTCAAACAACTTAATGAGTATTTATGTCTGTAACAACTCAGTGCCTACATTGATCTTCATAAAGTACAGTTGATCCTCATTATTCATGGTAGATATATTTTCTACGGTCACCACAAACACTGAGTTAGCAAATCCCTAACCATTGCTCTTAGAGGAAATACAGGGTTGGGTTCCTGTGAGCCCTTAGTCCCTACATTTTTGTCAACCAGTCAATACATAACCTGTATTTTGATGTATTTCATGTGTGTTTCTGTTTAAAGACACCTTATTTGGTATACATTATTGGTTCATTAACACTGAACTCACAGTCAGTAGCACTATAACTCATGCCTGGAGGAAGCTTACCTAACCTGTATTTTCTTTATAAGGCACATCACAGCCTTCTCATGCTTAGGAACACTAGACTAGACAGCCCTGCAGCACTACACGTGGGGGCTGCTTTAAACAGTGAAATCACCAACAGGAAGAACAAAAATGGAAAAAACCTGGCACTAAATAGTCCATGAAAAGGACACTTGTTTACAGTTTGAGAGCTGAAACAAGGAGGCAGAGGGACACCTTGTTTGACCTTGGCTGACAATGGGCACATTGTGTGGTTCAGACTTTTTCAGACTGCTCTGCACATGTTCATAGATGACTTTGAAAACACGAGAGTATTGATTTGGGGTTTATGAATAAATTTTGGTGAGTAGGTGAATTCACAAATACAGACTCTGTAGATAATGAGAATCTACTATACTTGGTTTTTATCTTAACAACTGCCAAATACTCAGCTTTGCAAAGATATGACATCATTGAAAAGAACATAGTGATTAATGTGAAGCCCTGAATTACCTTGAGCTAGCAGGTTGCATGGGGCCTGATAGATGTTGCTGTGTATCCCCCCAAAACCTAAAATATCCTATGGCACCAGGGTGAGTTTGTGGTGATGCCTCGACAGGGTATGTTGACATGTAGTTTGGGAACTGTGGTATTAGTGCCTCAAGGTTACCTTCCCACAGCCAGCAGGAAGATGAACATGGAGGATATACTCCTGCTTCCCGCAATGTCCTTTCCCGCAAGTGTCCAATATCACTTTCTCTCACATTCCATTGGCCAGAACTAGTCACATGGCCACACAGAGGGCAATGGAAGCTGGGAAATGTAGTTATTCAGCTATGTGCATGGGAAAAAGAGAAATGGGTTTTGGTAAACAGCCTAAACAGTCTGCCATTATCTTGAATTTCTCATCTATTGGGAATAACAATTTGACTCCCTTATATTTATTTCTCTATCACTATAAGTCTTTTTTATGCATAAGTGTCATTTAATTCTCATGGCTGTTCTATGAATTAGGAACATTTAGCATTCACGTCAAAGGTTTAGAGTCAGATGTCCCTGAAACCAAATTCAGGTCCCTTGAGTTCTAGCTTGGTGACTGGGGACAAGCTGCTTCAATTCTCTGGGCCTGATTTCCCCATCTCTAAAATGGGATAACAAAGCCTGAGTTGGAGATTCTTATGCAGGTGATTTATTAAGGGAGCTGCCCTTTGGGAGAAACTGTGAGGAAATAAGGAAAGCAAGGATAGGGAAGGGGAGACTAAACAATGATGTGGTTTTAGGTGGAGACTAGCCTCAGACTGATCCTGTGCACAGTTCTGGAGTGTAAATTGCATCTCAGAGTTTGTTCCACCTTGAGGAAAGGAACCAAACTCTTATCTTTATGTCAGTTGGTCACTGGCTCTGGGCTACTGCAGATTGGGAGGAGAAACTCCCTGGAATGTCTGAACAGGGTGGCTCCGATGGCCCCAAGGACGATTGCAGGTGTCAGCCTGTAGCAGAAGCATCCACATCCACAGGCAGAAGGGGTCCCCAGGAGCCTGATGGGGCACTGACAGTGTCTGATAAGAGGGCTACAGGGGGTGACGCATGGGGATGGCTTCCCAGAGTGCCTGGTGCATGGTAAGCATTCAAGAATGAGCAGCTGCCATAATGATTGTTAGGACTCTTATTTACCCTCTTGGCATCTAAACTCAGACACTTGGAACAAGCTGTATAAGACTGAGAGGCTACAATTTCAAAAATAAAGCTTGTTCCTGGACAGCTGGGAGATGAAAATAGCCAGAGAGGGGTCAGGCAACTGCCCTCATCTTGGGCTGGTTCTTTCTTTCTTTCTTTGAGATGGAGTCTCACTCTGTCACCCAGGTTGGAGTACAGTGGCGTGATCTTGGCTCACTGCAACCTCCACATCCCAGGTTCAAGCAATTCTCCTGCCTCACCCTTCGAAGTAGCTGGGACTACAGGCACCCACCACCATGCCTGACTAATTTTTGTATTTTTAGTAGAGTTGGGGTTTCACCATGTTGGCCAGGCTAGTTTCAAACTCCTGACATCAGATGATCTGCCTGCCTTGGCCTCCCAAAGTGCTGGGATTACAGGCGTGAGCCACCGTGCCTAGCCAGTGGCTTCTTTTTGAGATGCAACTTTCTTGTTGACTTGTGGCACAGACTCCAGATGGCCACAATAATTAGGGGCTGGCAGGGTCCACGGACCTGCTCCTCCCTCTCCTCCCCTGGCTGGCGTATCCTGAGATTCCTTTGACTAAGGATGGGGGGAGCCTTCTGTTACTCCTGATGTTTCTTCCCCTCTCCTGAGACCTCCTGGGATACATTTACCTAGACCTTTGGTTCTGAATGTTGAGTTCACAAATAATCTCCTCTAGAGAATTTAAAATTGCAATGCCCCAAACTAATCTATGGTAGAAAAAAAATCAAACAGTGGTTGATTCTAGGGAACGGGGATGCAGATTGAATGAGGAATGACATAAAAGCCTTCTGGACTGATGCGAATGTTCTATATCTTGATATGCAATGTTATACTCATGTATATGCAACGTTAAACTCATAAAATAGTATTCCTAAGATTTGTGTCTTACATTCTCAATAAATTTTACCACTGAAGAAAAGAATGTAAACAGGTATTGAACGCTAGTTAACGAAACGATAAGCATGCTGACATACTTAAGGGAAAATACACTGATGTCTGCAATTTACTTTGAAATGCATAAAAAATCAATATGGGTTGATGAGTGGGTAGAAGGGAGAGTAGATGAATAAATAGGTGATAAAAAATAATAAAATGTTAAATGTAAAAATTAGGTCATGTGTATTGAGTGTTTGCTGTAAAAACCTTTCAACTGTTATATAAGCTTAAAAATTTCATGTAAAAATGTTGGAAAAATTAAATACCAATGCCCAGAAAAATTGATTTAATTGGCCTGGAATAGGGCCTGGCATCAGTGCTTGATAAAACTCCCTGGTGATTGAAAACACTCACCTGACTTACAGCAATAACATTTGTGCCTTATAAAATGCCTATGATATGCCAGGACCTTTACATAAAAGATCTCATTTAGTTCTCACAAAAGTCTGGATGATCAGAGAGGTGTCACGTGTTTAATGTCACATGGCTACTAACTGGCAGAGACAGGCTGGTAAACACCACACTCTAAATCCCTAAACAGTGACCTTTTATTGATCCCTTAACATGTGCCAGGCATGGTAATAAAAGCCTGCAGAATTTCACTGCTTGTCCCTGCAACCATCCTAGGAGTTAGTCATGATTGTCCTCGTTGTCCACAAGCGACGGCTCCAGGAAGTTAAGTCGCATAATCAGTTATTTATTTAATTCATAAAACTTGATGTGCCACACACTGTGCTAAGATCTGGCATTGCAATGTGAGACAGTCATTGGCTACTGTCTTTTTTTGTTTTTGTTTTTTGAGACAGTCTCACTCTGTTGCCCAGGCTGCAGTGCAATGGTGTGATCTCGGCTCACTGCAGCCTCCACCCCCAGGGCTCAAGCAATTCTCCTGCCTCAGCCTCCCGAGTAGCTGAGATTACAGATGGGCACCACCACACCGGGCTAATTTTTGTATTTTTCATAGAGATGAGGTTTCCTGGTGTTGGCCAGGCTGGTCTGGGACTCCTGACCTCAGGTGATCTGCTCGCCTTGCCCTCCCAAAGTGTTAGGATTACAGGTGTGAGCCACCGTGCCCAGCCAGTTCCTATCTTCATGGAGCTTGCTAGAGTAGAAAGTTAGGCTCAAAGTTGCATTGTCAAGCAAGTATTTAATTACAATAATGCTTTATGCTGCAGAAATAGAATTAGAGGTTGCTATGAATGCATCTAAGAGGGACACGAGGCTGAACATTAGAGATGGGAAGGCCATCAAAAAAAAGCTTCCTTAAGATGATATCCTGAGCTGAAACCTGAAGGAATAATAGGCGTTGGCAAGGGGAGCACATTCCATTTGGAGGGAACAACATGTGCAGAAACTTCAAAATGGGAAATATTTCAGGGGAAAGAAGGCCAGTGTGGCTGACACAGAGTGAGAGAGAGGAGGGTTGGTGCAAAATGGTCTAGAGCAGTAGGCAAGGGTCAGACTCTGCAGGTCTTGTACGCCATGGGAGTGACTTGGGACCTCAGCCCTAAGTCACTGGGGAACCATGGACGTGTTTCAAGGCAAGGGGAAAACATGATCTATTTTTCTCCAGGTTATATAAGTTAGAAAATGGCCAAGTCCAGATTTAGACCTGGATCTCTCTGCCCTCAGAGACTTTGTTCTACTCTCCTACACTGTTTTCCTAAGCTCGCCGGGATTCCAAACTTTTCAAATGCTGGTGTATTTCCAAGAATTAGTTGTTTTGGCCATGTGCAAAAACTCAACCTGCTCAGTGGGCATGAAAAGTTCCATTATAGGGCAGAGGACATAAAAGCTACTTGCAACCACCACTAACAACAACAAATAATGATAAGTTACAGGCTGGGCCGGTGACTCATGCCTGTAATCCCAGCATTTTGGGAGGCCGAAGTGGGTGGATCACCTAAGGTCAGGAGTTCCAGACCAGCCTGACTAGTATGGTGAAACCATATCTCTACTAAAAATACAAAAATTAGCCAGGCATGGTGGTGTGTGTCTGTAATCCCAGCTACTCAGGAGGCTGAGCCAGGAGAATCGCTTGAAGCCAGGAGGCGGAGGTTGCAGTGAGCTGAGATCACGCCGCTGCACTCCAACCTGGGTGACAGAGTGAGACTCTGTCTCAAAATAATAATAATAATGATTAATAATAATAATAAGTTACAACATTCGTAATATTCTGGGTGACAGGACTAATTAATGAGCCTAGGACAAGCTATGTGTTGGGGGTGCTTTCTTTACAACTTCTATTACAGAGATGTCCTGGGTGAACCAATGTGTTGGGTCCAGCAAGAAATAGAGAAGGGAGAGGATGTCAGGGTGGAGGCAGTTGGCAGATTCTTTACACTCCACTTTCTACCTGTTTAGGAGGTGTTTGAGGACTGCAGGGGGCAAGAGGTGGATCTCTTCTTTAAGCCTACCTCAAAGGGGATATAGGGAAAAGTCTGACTTTTAACAGATCTGGAAATGTCCCTAGTGACTAACTTGTCCATTTTACTGGGATCCAAAAAAACGGACATGATGTAGTCAAGCCTCAATAGTGAGCCTGTGGCAGCGGAGGAACTAGAATTCAGGTTGCTTGAGGGCCAGATCAGTGTGTTAAATATCTCCAAAGTCAGAGCTAGAAGCATAGCCAATGGTGAGGCCACAGAAGTGGGCAGGATCGATTCATGCTCTCTTTTTGAGTGAAGGTAAGGAGTTTTGATTTTATTCTAAAAGTGCTAGGAAGCCATTGGAAGGCTTTAAGCGAGGGAATGATTTGATCAGATTTACATTTTACAAAGAGATCTCTTGATGCTTGGTCTAGGGTGGACTGGTGAATTCATCTGTGTGGGACATAATGATGATTGAGCCCAGGGTGGGATAGACAAGATGGTGAAAAAGAAACAGGGTCCGCTAGGTGCGTTGGCTTACGCCTGTAATCCCAGCATTTTGGGAGGCTGAGGCGGGCAGATCACCTGAGGTGAGAAGTTCAAGACCAGCCTGACCAACATGGTGAAACCCTGTCTCTACTAAAAATACAAAAAAATTAGCTGAATGCGGTGGTGGGCACCTGTAATCCCAGATACTTTGGAGGCTGAGGCAGGAGAATTGCTTGAACCCGGGAAGTGGAGGTTGCAGTGAGCCGAGATCATGTCACTACACTCCAGCCTGGGTGACAAGAGTAAGACGTAAGACTCCATCAACAGAGAGGGGGAGAGAGAGGGGGAGAGAGAGAGAGAGAAGAGGAGGGAGGGGAGGGGAAGGGAGGAGAGGGGAGGGGAGGGGAGGAGAGGAGAGGAGAGGGGGGGGGGAGGAGAGGAGAGGAGAGGAGAGAGGAGAGGAGAGGAGAGGAGAGGAGAGGAGAGGAGAGGAGAAACAGGGCCAAGAAATGTATAACTGCAATCCATAGAACCTGGCTATATGCTTTAGTTATGAGGGTGGGAGATAGAGGGGTCAAGAATGTCTCCTGGATCTCTGGGTTAGGCAATGAAGACTGTTGGAGAGCAGGTGCCATTCCTGAGATGACGGTGACTGGTGTGTGGAGTTGGTGGAGGGAAGAGTGTATCACTAAGCTCAATTTGAGGTACTGTGAAGTTTGGGATGTTTGGGAGACATCCAAACAGAGAAGCCAAGTCAGTGTTAGATATGAGTATGGAGTTCTGAAGAGAGATTACTCCTGGAGATTTAAATTTGAGACTTTTGGAGGGTGATAAGACTGATGAGATCAGCTGCTACGGAAATATAGAAGATGCTGGGGTATGAGTGAAGGGCAACCAACATTTATGAGGCACCTACTGTGTGCCAGGTCATTTTGCAAACACCATATGGATGGATGCTCATTTTACCTATGAGGAAAATGAGGCTCAGAGAAGTTAAATAATTTGCTCAAGGTCACACAGTCAGTAAGTGATGGCAGAGGTGGGATTTACATCCGGAGTTTTCTTCCTTTTGCTTCTAGAAAGCAAGCTTCTCTTGCTTACTGGTTCCCATGAGGGTCCTTGGATTGACTCTTACCAGGAAAATATGGGTACTTTCTCATCCCTGCCTCTATCACTCAGGCCAGTGGGACCTTCTGATTGGCCAGGTCTGGGACATGTGCCAACCCACCAATCCCTGAAACTGGGCATCAGTATTGACCTTGCCCAACCACATGGCTGGAGAGTAGGGGAGTAGACGTGGGAGTGAATATTGGCGAGGGTAAAGAGAGGTGTTCACAACAGACAGACACTTTGCTCCTTGGACATCAACATTCTAGGGGCTGCTGCCTGCTAAGAAAGGCATTGCAGCCACATGGCGGTTCTTGGGTGCCCTCGGCGTATGAGCAGGGGAAGGTCTGAAGCAGTGGGAGGCTCTTATTTCGGAGAGTTGAGCACAGAATGTTGGAGTCCTTTTCGATTGCAAAGTCACCCACAAAGGCATGTGTGTCCCTGCAGCTTGGGCTACAGATGGGCAGTGAAGCATGCGCGCACGCACACACACACGCGCACACTCTGAGAGACTGACTTCAGACGAGCTTTTATTAGCTAACATATCATCTGTGCAAAGAAGAGACTCACATGTGAGCATTTGCATGATTTGAAGGAGAGAAAAATATGCCTGCCAGATTCTTTTCTTCCGCCCCAAAGGAAGGGGCCAGAGTGACCTCAGCAACCTGGGTGGCTGCAGTTTCTCTAAGCACCCCTTCCTTGTCTTCTAAATCTGAAACAGGACAGGTCAAATCAGGAGCGATGGGCAGCGGGGAAAGAGTCTAGGGGGAGGAGAAGGGTCTCCATCCCCTGCCACCTATCAACATGCCAGCCAACCTGTGACAGTATTTATCAAGCACGTTCTCTGTCTCTCCAACTTGTGACTGAGGACAAAGAGGATGCCAGTGAAGCAAGACACAGAGACTCTGTCTCCAAGGACATTGCAAGTCACCTGGGGACTTCATTTATTCACTTATTCATCAGATGTTATCTATCTTGTTCGTTATTGTATTGCCAGAATCTTGCACAATGCCTGGCTCACAATAGGTGCTTAGCAAATATTTGCTGGATGGACAAGTGAGCGAAGAAATGAGAAAATGAACTGTATTAGACATTATGATAACAAGACTGTGAATCTGCCTTGAGAAGTTCACAGCTGATTAGGGGGAAATGGACACCCATCACTGATTCTCTTGTACCCTCCTGCAGCCTGCCTGGCTACACCTTGTGTTTGACACCATTGTCCACTCTCTGATCACTGAAGTTCACCCCCATCCCCCACCCTTGGTTTTCATGCTCTACTTTCTGTGCTGTTTCTCTTCAACCTCTCTGACCATTCAGCTCAGGCTCCTTCTCTCTAACCTGTCCCTAACTGTGGGTATCTTCAGCTCTCTTTTGGTCACCCTCCACACCTTCTGCATACCTGCTGCCTCAGGGTCCTATCAATGCTGTTGAGCCCCCAAATTATTCACTTGTTAAATGAATAATTCTGTAGATATCCATGGATTCTATTCATGTGCCAGTCTCTTCTAGATACTAGAGATAATACAACGTATAACACGGACTAACTCGTTGTTCTCTAGGAACTTCAACCTCCCACTGTAAACTCTCTTGCTTGACCTCTGGACTTGACATTCTGTTAGAAGTCCAAAGGGACATTCATTATCTCCCACTCTGGACCTCCCTTTCTCCTGTGTTATAAGGCTCAGGAGATGGCTCTTCCTAATATCTAGTTTCCCAAACCAGAGATGGGGAACTCACCTTAGGCTCCTCCCTCTTTCCCAACCTCCCACCCCCAATAGGTCCCTAGTCCTGAAGTTTCCATATCTCACACATCTCTTACAGCCTCTTTTTCCCCACCCTCTTTGCACAAGTGCTCTTTACTTCTTGGCTGTGGCCGCCATATTGGTCTCCCTTCCAACTTATCTCTCCCCTGCAACTTACCTCTCCCCTGCCACCAGAGGAATCTAGGATCCCAACCACTCACATTTTTCCATTGCTGAAAAGCCTGAGGGCCTCCCATGATCCTAGGGTGAGAACTCAAGCCTTTTTATACAACCTACAGGGCCCATCATGAACCATCCCTCTCTAACTCCCCAGCCTCAATTCTCACATGGCCCATGCAGATCTGCTCACCGTTCCTTCAGCATACCTGCCTATGTCAGCCTGAAACCCTTTGCTTATGCCTGTCTTTCTTCTATGCAGCTGTTTCTTATATTCTCTTGTGTAGAACTGGCCTCTTCCACCCTCACACCCCTCTTGTGCCCTGTCATCTCTCTCTGCTCCTGCACTTGTTTACATTCCTTCTTTTTTTTATCCTACAATGGAAGGGGCAGGGTTTTAGTATTCCCAGGGCCTTGCACTTGTAGGTGACTATAGTGGACACTATTGGTGCTCTACCTTATTTCTTCTACTCTCCTACACCAGCTGCAGGCTTTCTACTGCAAGCCTCTGTGACTCTCTGCCTGACGGTTTTCTTCAGCCATAAGAGCTTGTTTGGGATATGAATGGGGAATAATGGAAGCGCCAGGGAGTTAATGCTCTAGGGAACATTGGTGAGTAAATAACAGGTTAAAAATATGTCAAATAAGAATAGACATTGGTGGATTAATAGCCTGGCACCCTTACTCCTTGGCTGGGATGACTCTGAGATTTTTTTTTACACCCTCTTCCAGAGGTCCACAATGTGAATGTGTCCCGTTGTGACAGTGGTAACATGTTCATGAATACACTCTTCCCCCACATCACCACATCCCCACTCCTAACCTGGGGCTTCCTGGGATCATCTCCAAAATAAACCATTGCACTCAAATCTTTGTCTCAAAGTCTGCTTCTGTGGGAACCCAACTAAGACAGTGTCTGATATGGTTTGGCCCTCAGTCCCCAGCCAAATCTCATCTTGAATTGTAATCCTCACGTGTTGAGGGAGGGACCTGGTAGGAGGTAATTGGATCATGGGGCCAGTTTCCCCCATGCTGTCCTCATGATAGTGAGTGAGTTCTCACGAGATCTGGTTGTTTGATAAGTGTCTGGTGCTTCCCCCTTCTCCTCTCTCTCTCTCTCTTTTTGTCTCTCTCTCACCCCCTCTCCTGGCACCTTGTAAGATGTGCCTTGCTTCCCCTTTGCTTTCCACCATGACTGTAAGTTTCCTGAGGCCTTTCCAGCCATACAGAACTGTCCGTCAATTAAAACTTTTGTCTTCATAAATTACCCAGTCTTAAGTATGTCTTTATAGCAATGTGAGAACAGACTAATCCAGTGCCTTAAGAAATGTTTGATGACTGACTAACTGAGTGTAATACAATGAATATACAATATCCATAAAACAGTAGGTGGGCAACATAAGATAGCTTACAAGCAAGAATCCACAGTTCCAAAGCCTTTGTCAACCAGGGGAGAAGGACTCCATAGGGGATGGAGAGTGACAAAAGCTAGCACTTCATGAACATTTGTTATGTTCTAGACTCTGTTCTAAGAGAGAGAGTGTGTGTGTGTTTCTTTTTTTTAATTTAAACATCTCAACAACTCCTGGCGGGCCCTGTTTTGAACCGGATTTACAAACAAGGAAGTAAAGTGGGGCACAGAAAGTTTAAGCACAGGTTTTCTTAGCTGTACGCGGAGGAGCTGGGAGTCGTCGACTCCAGGCAGTCTGGCTTTGAGCTGGGTTCAGAACCACTGTGGCTTGTAGAGGTGGTGAGATTTGATCCAGGTCTTGAATGACTGGAAGGGATTGGGAAGGACATTCAGGAAGGTGGGTCAGCCGGAGCAAAGGCACGGAGATGAGAATGCACATGCCTTGCTCAGGATCATAGCCTTAGGAGGCATCTTGATTTTCAGGAAGGTCTCCATTCTGGAATTATCTCATTTCCTCCTCCATTTCCCCTGCCCTTCCTCACTTCTTTTCAACACTCTGGGGATGTGGGGAAGGTGAAAGGGCCAATAGCCAGAACCAGAAGCCTCTGAGAAATCTGGCTGCAGCTACTACAGTGGCAGATTCTCTTTTGTAGCTTTACTGATTTGTAGTCAGGGTTTGCAAGAGTCTCAAACACACACTAAAACTTAGATTCAAAAATCACAGGATCCCAGAAGCCTCATATCCAAGGCTGCAAACTCAAATGCCTGCAAGGGTCAAGCAGCCAAGGAGAGCAGTGAAAAACCCAGATATGGGACGATCAACAGCTCTGCAGATGCCCTGCCTGGAGGAGGCAGTACCCAGCTGCAGCCCATCATGGCCTGGTGGGAGTGAGGGCTTGGCATTGCCTGTTTTTCCTTTTTATGAAAAAAATAGAAGGCCAGGCATAGTGGCTCACACCTGTAATCCCAGCACTTTGGGAGGCTGAGGCAGGAGGATCACTTGAGGTCAGGAGTTTGACACCAGCCTGGGTAATATAGAGAGATCCAGCTCTACAGTCAAATAAAAATAATAATAATACTAAAAAAATTAGCTGGTTGTGGTAGTATACACTTGTGGTCCCAGCTACTTAGGAGGCTGAGGCAGGAGGGTCGCTTGAGCCCAGGAGGTTGAGACTGCAGCAAGCTATGATTGTGCCTCTGCATTCAGCCTGGGTGACAGAGCAAAATCTTGTCTCAAAAAAAGAAAAAAAATGAGAAGCCAGAACTCCAATTTTAAAAAGATGAAACCTTCCAAATTTTAAATACTGGCAATAAATTAATTAAAAAATAAAACCTCTTTGCAGGTTGGCATTAAGGACATCAAACAAAATCATTAATGGTTCAAATTGGTTCCTGAGTCCGCATGTTAAGACCTCTTGCCCCCAGACAATAGGATATTGTACTTAAACCAACAGTATCTTGGACTTAGAGAATCGTAGCTTTAGAATCATTAGTGTCATAGATTCTTAGACTTAAAACCGTCTCTTAGGATACTTGACATGTTGAATCATGAAAATAATAGACATAGAATTTTAGCTGAGATCTCAGGTATGTAGAATCATAAAAGCAGACAATCAGAATCAGCAGCATTATAGGTCTTTTTCTCATTAACCTTTAAAATCTTAGCATCAAGTACTACTGGAATCAGAATTCCTCTGCATTGAGTATCTGGCTTTTGGAAAATGCTGGTTAAATAATGGTTGGGTGTGGTGGCTCATGACTGTAATCCCAGCACTTTGGGAAGCCGAGGCAGGCAGACCACCTGAAGTCAGGAGTTCGAGACCACTCTGGCCAACAGGATGAAACCCCGTCTCTACTAAAAATACAAAAATTAGCCAGGCATGGTGGCAGGTGCCTATAATCCCAGCTACTTGGGAGGCTGAGGCACAATAATTGCTTGAATCCAGGAAGTAGAGGTTGTAGTAAGCCAAGATTGTGCCACAGCACTCCAGCCTGGGCGACAAAGTGAGACTCTGTCTCAAATTAAAAAAAAAAAAAGCTAGTTAAACAAATATTCTTGTCAAGTTTCTGAATGGGATCCTTCCTCTCCGATATTCTTGCTAATATCTTCCACAAATATTTTTATTGAGCAGCTAGTACAGGCAGCAGTGAACCAGAGAGACAAAGAGCCTGTTGTAATGGAGTTTACATTCTTGCGCAGGTGGGCAAGCGGTAAACACACACGAAAGATGATTTTAGACAGTGAACCTTTCTTTTTTTTTTTTTTTGATTTCTTAAAAAATAAATTTTGTGTATATTTAAGGGATAAAACATGATGTTATGGGATGCATGTAGATAGTAAAATAGTTACTATAGTGAAGCAAATTCACATAGCCATCATCTCATATTAGGACTCATTTTTTTTTCTCGCAAGAGCAGATAGATATATATAATAAATCTCATTTAGCACAAATCCCCAATACACTACACTGTTAGTAACCACAGTCCTCATGTTTAGATCTCTAGACTTGTTCATCCTACATATCTGCTATTTTGTATCCTTCACCCACATCTCCTCATTTCCTCCTCCCATCCATCCCTGGTAACCTCTATCTCTGTATATTTGACTTTTTTTTTTTTTTTTTGAGATGGAGTCTTGCTCTGTCACACAGGCTGGAGTGCAGTGGCATGATTGTGGCTCACTGCAAGCTCCGCCTCCCGGGTTCATGCCATTCTCCTGCCTCAGCCTCCCAAGTAGCTGGGACTACAGGCGCCCAAAAATTAGCCACGCCCGGCTAATTTTTTGCATTTTTAGTAGAGACGGAGTTTCACTGTGTTAGCCAGGATGGTCTCGATCTCCTGACCTTGTGATCCACCCGCCTCGGCCTCCCAAAGTGCTGAGATTACAGGCGTGAGCCACTACGCCCGGCCTTTGACTTTTTTTTTTCTCTTTTTTGAGGAGGAGTCTTGCTCTGTTGCCCAGGCTGGAGTGCAGTGGCATGATCTCGACTCACTGCAACCTCCGTTTCCCAGGTTCAAGCGATTCTCATACCTCAGCCTCCTGAGTAGCTGGAACTATAGGCATGTGCCACCATGCCTGGTTAATTTTTGTATTTTTAGTAGAGGCAGGGTTTTGCCATATTGACCAGGCTAGTCTCAAACCCCTGACCTCATGTGATCCACCCACCTTGGTCTCCTAAAGAGCTGGAATTACAGGTGTGAACTACTATGCCCAGCCCTGTTTTTTCCTTCTTTTTAAAGATTCTACATATAAGTGAGATCACACAATATTTGTCTTTCTGTGTCTGGCTTATTTCACTTAGAGAGTGAACATTTCTAAGGAGAAATGACACAGAATAATATTACAGAGAATGACCCTGGGGTGAGAAGGTGGGGCTACCTTAGGTGTTCAGGTGGCCCTCTCTGCAGAAGTGACCTGGGAGAGGAGAATGGAATGATGAGGAGGAATCAGCCATGGGAAGATTTGGGGGAAGAGAGTTCCGGACAGAGGGAACAGCGAGTGCAAGGGCCCTGAGGTCAGGCTGAGCTTGTATGATGGAGGTGTAGGAAGACCCCCAGCGTGGCCTTAGCACAGGGACTGGGGAGGGAGAGTGTGGGGGATGAGACCAAACAACTGGACAAGGATGCACACGCTTTTCATTTCAAATAAATAATGAGAAACTTCTGGTACCCTGGTACGAAACAAGTTACCCTCTACACGTTGCCGGGAAGTGTTTTAGATGAAACAATGAGGTCACAGAGAAGGAGGTGGGGCTTAGTTAGGGCTGCCTTTAGCCACAGCATCATAAAGGGCCTGCAGGGGAACTTCCTCAATGCTTTTGTAAGCATTCTGCTTGATACTTACATTGCTTGCCCATCACTGCTGCCTTGCCGCCCCTCCTCCCTAGTCCTGTAGTGCTGGGTCCTGTGTCTCTATCAGCCAGCCACGGCCAGACAGGGAGGAGAGACAACTTTCAAAAGGGTGTGTGAGTGCTGTGACAGCCTCTGTGCTTGCCATCTCCATGGTACCCAGGCAGGGGGACAATCTAATTAGGCTATTTTCAGCATCCCAGAGGGAGGGGGGTGGCAGGAGACAGGGAGAAGGGGACCTGCCTCTCCTGCTGCCTGTCTCTCTCTCTCTCCCTTTCTGAAGCTATTATTGATTAAGCAGTTAGAGGCCAAGAAAGCAGGACCTTTCCATGATCTGTGCTAGGATCAGAGGAGTCTTTCTGGCAACTTGGTGGGCCTTGTGAACAGCATCAGGGACCCTGGGGCTGGAAGGCTTCCCAGTGCTCGGTGCTAATGAGCTCTGGAGCCTACAGCTTTGACCAGAATCACGTCCTCTGCGGGCTGTTTGTCCTCTGCTGGGGCTAGCTGCCACCAGCTTCCTCTGAAATGATGGGCCCAGAGTCAAGGATGCTGATAGCCCTTTGTTTCTTAGCCTGGGGCCTGTCCTGGCTTTAGAGGTGTTTGCCTGTGATATTCAGAGATTGGCGGGGAGAAACTGAACTTTCATCTGCCTGGAGCACATGGCTAGTGGCTCCTGGAGGGGACTTATGGGTTATCAATGGAACCACACTTGACTCTAAGTTCCGCGTGGCTAGGGATCACGTTCAGTTTGCTCACCCCATGGCCTAGAGTCTAGACTTCCTTCATGCTAAACAGTTATTCATCAAATATCCTGTTATAAACCTGTAAGAAGGGTGTCGCCTAAAGGGTCTTCTCTTTTAACCCATGAGGCAGAACTGTCACATCCCTTCACTGGCCACTGCTTTGCCCAGGTGTGCTAGATCTAGAGGTTAATGTGGTCAAACAAGGCTGGAAAATAATCAATACCTTCAAAGCCCTTGCCACGTTTAGGAACTGTGTCAGGAGATGCACCGGCATCATAAGAACTCGCTGAGACAGGCAAATCCTGCAAGACTATTATCCCCATTTCACAGATGAGGAAACCGAGGCAGAGAGAGGTTAAAGCAATGTGCCCAAGACAACACAGTTGGTGTCGGAGTTGAGATTAAAACCCAGGTGTGCCTGAATCCAGAGCCGTCCTCCCAGGTAACACATTTACGTGGGATTCTCAGCTTCAGGACTCACATTAACAGGTTAATGTGAGTTATAAATCTCAAAGAAAGGGCATTTCGTAAAATCATTCGACCCTTCCCTTTTTGTTTTTTCTGAGCCCACTTGTTAACGTCTTCTGACGGCAGTTTGGGAAGGGCTGTTAGGAGGTAATTAAACAGAGCAAGTGATAATGTCCTTAATTAATCCAATCCACTCTCTTTCAGTTGTGCTTATTTCCTTATGTTGGAGATAGCTCCAACAGGAGGTCTTTAAAAATTAAACCCCTGGTTATTCCTTCTGACTCCAGAATGAGCACGAACACTCAAAGCGGCTATTTCAAGGAGAATCTCATCTCGGGTTACTGCTTTGCACCAACCTGAGATGTGGTGCTGTCTGCTACAGCAGAGAGCTGGGATGAATTCTGAACCGGGGGTGGAATTCGGGATGTTAGCTTGCAGGTGAAGGCTGTTAACCCCTCCTCTTCCCCCATACAAATACCTTGATGAATCAGGCCTCACAGCGGGACTTTGTTCTTTTGTTTAAAATATTATGAACTCATAAGACTTCAAAGACACTCCTCTGATATTTTCCATTGCCATATTCCTTTTCACCCATTATTTAGTTATTTGGCATGTTTGGATAGTGCCTTAAAGGTGGGGATCTCACCTATATGCCTCTTCCCCAATCAATGTCCAGCAGAAGGTTGGACACGAAGATGTCGTAATAGATGGCTGGTTAATGGATCCTCTCCATTCATCAGCGTTGCTATCCACATCATCAAAGCTACCATTTATCGGTTGTCTCATATGTGTAGGTATTGGACTGTATGCTCTGTAGTTAGGAGTCAGCCACACTGCAGCCTATGGGCCAAGTCTGGCCTGCTGCCTGTTTTATTTTTACTGGAATGCAGCCATGCTTATTCATTTATGTATTGTCTGTGGCACCTCTTGTGCTGCAATGACATGGTTGAGTGGTTCGGATGGAGATTACATGGCCTCACAAAGCCTAAAATATTAACTGTCTTCCCCTTTCAGAAAAAGTTTACTGACCTCTGCTTTAGCTATAATGAATACATAATCTTTTAATATTCTTGTGACAACCTTGAAAGGCAGTGCTGCCATTTCACAGATGAGAAGGTCAAAGCTCAAAGATGTTAAACTATTTGCCCAACTGATGAGTGGGAGATACGATGTTTGGACCCCAATCTGCATCTCCAAAGCCAGTATTCTTTACTCCACTCTATGTTCCCCAACAAACTGAGAACAAACTAAATTTATTTTTGCCTTATTTTTGAACCAACTCTTTTGAGCATGTGGGGTTGATTCTACTGGGGCTGCAAACTCAATGCTAGCAAAAAAATTGCCCCTAAAGGCATGCAGGCTGCCTGGGTAGTTGGTAGCTGAAGGGGACTGTTACCCTATGCATAGATACACCAATTCCCTACTGGAGATCAAAGGTTTCTGGAGTAGCTGATTCATCAACACCCTTGAAGTCTGGTGTCAATTTCACAAAGACAAATTTCTTTCTTTCTTTAAGTTAGTTAGTTTCTTTCTTTTCTTTTCTTTTCTTTTTTCTTTTCTTTTCTTTTCTTTTCTTTCTTTCTTTCTTTCTCTCTCTTTCTTTCTTCTTTCTCTCTTTCCTTCCCTCCCTCCTTCCCTCCTTTCTTCCTTCCTTCCTTCCTTCCTTCCTTCCTTCCTTCCTTCCTTCCTTCCTTCCTTCCTTCCTTCCTTCCTACTCTCTTTTCCCTTCCCTTCCCTTCCCTTCCCTTTTCTTTCACTTCCCTTCCCTTCCCTTTTCTTTCTTGAGACAGAATCTCGCTCTTTTGCCCAGGCTGGAGTGCAGTGGCATGATCTTGGCTCACTGCAACCTCCACTTCCTCGGCTCAAGCAGTTCTCCTGCTTTAGTTTCCCAAGTAGCTGGAATCACAGGCGTGTGTCTACTAATTTTTTGTATTTTTAGTAGAGACAGAGTTTCGCCATGTTGGCCACACTGGTCTTGAACTCCTGGCCTTAAGTGATCTGCCTGTCTTGGCTTCCCAAAGTGTTGGGATTACAGGTGTGAGCCACTGTACCTGTCCGAATTAATTTCTTTAGCTTCTCAGCCTCTGATGGCTTCAACATCCCTAATGCTTTAAGCTGAAAAGTAGTCCTCATTCCTAGTCTTTTTGCACACTGTGGATTTTAGAGTCATCTAAATATTTGGTGACTTATCTACACAGGGGAATAGAGAATGAGTAAGAAAGATCAGTTCACAAGCGTACATCCAAGTGGTTGGTTGTGTAATGGGCGGTGGTGAGAGCAGAGAATATTAATGTCTCTGGGAAGAAGACTCAGGTGACCTAGTCTTCAAGTTTTTGGTAGAGTGTTTTTTTGGGTTTTTTTTGACATTTTTGTTTATATTAGGCAAATCCTACAAGGCAAGTTAACCAAACCGAAACTCAGAACACATTTTGTTTCATTTATTGATTTATTTTTCTGACCTATGACTACATTTACATGTAAGATTTTACAAAAGCATTCATTCATATGTTTATGGAGATAACTGTCAGAAAAAGAATGAAGTGACATGAGATCAAGACCATCTTGGAAAATCAAGGACATGTTGTCGTGGTACTTTTTAGTAATATTTTGGGGACATTAAAAAATACAGTTCTCAAGAAGGGCAATTATGACCTTGTGAGCATTCCACGATATTAGGAATTTCAAAATACATTTTTAGGGGAAGAGTAGGGGCCTGTGAATGTGTACATGTGTGCTGGAGTCTCTGAGCTCTGGTAGCCTTTCTTCTTCTTCTTCTGTTTTTTTTTTTTTTTTTTTTTTTTTTTTTTTTTTGAGACAGAGTCTGGCTCTGTCACCCAGGCTGGAGTGCAGTGGCTTGATCTTGGCTCACTGCAACCTCTCTCTCCCAGGTTCAAGTTGATTCTCCTGCTTCACCCTCCCAAGTAGCTGGGATTACAGGCCCCTGCCAGCATGCTCGGCTAATTGCTGTATTTTTAGTAGAGATGGGGTTTAACCATGATGGCCAGGCTGGTCTTAAACTCCTGACCTCAGGTGATCTGCCTACCTTGGCCTCCCAAAGTGCCGGGATTATAGGTGTGAGCCACAGTGCCTGGCCTCTTCTTCTGAAAGTATGAGATTTGGGATTCTGTGCAATGCATTTTCCCCAATTTATCTCATTATCACATTATCTCAGCCTTCCATGTTGGAATCATTACCTCATTTTGCAAACAAGGGAATTGAAACTCAGAATTGTTAAGCAATTTGCTGAAAGTCTCATAGCTACTGGCTAAACTGGGATTCCCATTTAGATCTGTCTTATTGAAAGTCTGTATTCTTTGACAATGATGATATCATCATCATCAACAACAATAATTCGTTGACTGGTATTGAGTGTTAATTATGTGCCAGGCACTGTGCTGAACGCTTGCCATGGATTATCTCATTGAATTTTCATTCATTGTAGGTTATACATTATCCCCATTTTATAGGTAAGAGAAACTGAGGTTTAGAGTAGTTAAGTAGTAGACTCAAGGCCACTCAACTTGAAAGCACCAGGGGCAGAGCTCAAATACTTCCTTGTGTGATACCAGTGCTGCAAGGACATGAACACTGCTAACTGGTGATCTACTCAAGTCTTACTAGTTCATGCATTCAATCCAGAATGTCTTTGCCTTGAGGGCTATCACATTCAATCCCCTTATTCAATGAAAAAATTAACTGAGCTTTAAGGAACACCCCTCCTACCTGTATTCCCTTCTCAAAGGAAATTTTTGGCTACTTAAAAGAGAAAGTTCTGGACTTGGCTTTCTTCCTTATAACAACTGAGACCATTCACTCTTCCCTAAATCCTATATTGTCCTCTGCCAAGGAGCTAGCTCAGAGCCCTGACCCTTGGCTTGACAGGGATGGCTACTTCTGGAGACTTGATTGGGTCAGCTGTTCTCCATCCAAAGTTCCTCACTCTGTTTTGGATACATTCTTTATCAGCACAGCTTCACTGTGGGGAGGGTTTATTGGGCTACTGCTGTCCTGGCTTCCCTTTGTCATTCATCTTTTGCCTCCAAAGGTCTGATCCCACATCTGGCAAGAGGGATCTGGCCTTCAATTTGAATCTAATGTCATACAGGTTGGCCCTGCTTCCTGAAGAAGCTATTGCAATGGCCAGTGAAGACCAGCTTTTTGGTATTGCCTGTTTCCTTTCTGTTCTTTTCTCCTACTCTCAGTCTGTCTATCCCCCAGCTCCTAGCATTTGCCCAGCACCCAAATCCTCCATTTCATGGCTTATGTTTTACAAGCTGTAACTTTGAGCAAGATATGGAAAGAGGCAAAGGTTCCATAGGAATGAAGGCGATTTGCAGCAGGGTGGAGAGAAGAGTCCCAGGCAGGGGGTGTGGAGACTTCTCAGTGCCCTGCCTCCATCTCAGTCATTTCCAGTCCAGGAGAGACACTGCAGCTGGTGATATTTCCAAAACATACATCTGCTCAAAATCCTGTATTGATTCCCAGTCGCCTATCAACTTTGGTGACACAAATTTGAATGTACATCAATACCAGCTGGTGAGTGTGTGAAAATGCAGATTCCTAGGTGAGCACTCTCAGAGATCCTGATTCAGTGGAGGGGGGTGATCTGTGTGTGCCAGAGCCCCTGCGTGATTATGGTATAGATGGTCCCAGAACCGAAGAACATTGGAAAGCCTTGATCTGCAAAGTCCAAACTCCTCGGCCCGTGCATTAGTCTGCTCAAGGTACCATAGCAAACTATCATAGACTGAGTGCCTTAAGTAACAGAAATGTATTTTCTTTTCTTTTCTTTCTTTCTTTTTCTTTCTTTTTGACACAGAGTCTTGCTCTGTCACTCAGGCGCAGTGCAGTGGCACGATCTTGGTTGATTGCAACCTCCGCCTCCCCAGTCCAAGAGATTCTCCTCCCTTAGCCTCCCGAGTAGCTGTGATTACGGGCGCTCACCACCATGCCCAGCTAATATTTGTATTTTTAGTAGAGATGGGGTTTCACCATGTTGGCCAGGTTGATCTCAAACTCCTGGTCTCAAGTGATCTGCCTGCCTCGGCCTCCCAAAGTGCTGAGATAGGCGTGAGCCACCGCACCCGGCCAGAAGTTTATTTTCTCACAGTTCTGGAGGCTAGAAGTCCAAGATCAAGGTTCCGGCAGATCCATTTTCTGGTGGGGCCTGTCTTCCTGGCTTGCTGAAGGTGGCTTCTTGCTATGTCCTCACGTGGCCTTTCCTCGGTGGGAGAGCTCTCTGGTGTCTCTTGTTTTTTCAGAGTTTTAAAAAAATTATTATTGTTGTTAACTATATATAATCACAAAATCTCTGATTTTAGCTATTTTAAGTGTACATTTAATGGCATTAGGTATATTTGCAATGTTGTGCAAGTATCACCGCTCTTCATTTCCTGATCTTTTTTTTTTCAACTTTTATTTTAAGTTTAGGGGTACAAGTGCAGGTTTGCTACGTAGGTAAACTTGTGTCACTGGGGTTTGTTGTATAGATTACTTCATCACCCAGGTATTAAGCCTAGTACCCATTAGTTGTTTTTCTTTTTTCTTTTCTTTCTTTCTTTTCTTTTTTTTTTTTTTTTGAGGCACAGTCTTCCTGTGTCACCCAGGCTAGAGTGCGGTGTCTTGATCTTGGCTCATTGCAACTTCTGCCATCCAGGCTCAAGAATTCTCCTGCTTCAGCCTCATGAGTAGCTGGGATTACAGGCGAGTGCCACCACGCCTGGCTAATTTTGTGTTTTCAGTGGAGACAGGGTTTCACCATGTTGGCCAGGCTTGTCTTGTCTTGACCTCCTGACCTCAGGTGATCTGCCCACCTCAGCCTCCTACAGTGCTGGGGTTACAGGTGTGAGCCACCGTGCCCGGCCCATTAGTTGGTTTTCTTGATTGTCTTGCATCCTCTGATCCTTACCCTCCAAAAGGCTCCAGTGAGTGTTGCTCCCCTCTATGTGTCCATGTGTTCTCATTGTTCAGCTCCCACTTGTAAGTGAGAACATGTGACATTTGGTTTTCTGTTCCTGTGTTGGTTTGCTAAAGATAATGGCCTCCAGCTCCATCCATGGTGTCTCCTCTTACTGGATTGGTACCTCATTTAACCGTAATGACTTCCTTAAAGGTCCCCGCTCCAAATACAGACGCATATATGTGGAGTCAAGGCTTCACATATGAATTTACAATGGACCCAGTGATTCCATCCACAATAATATGGCACTCAAGATGTACTGAGAAGGACCTCATCTCTGCATATCCTTTGCATCTCCACCATCCCTTCTCTTTTGCATAATAGGATCCAAACATTAAATGATACCAGACCTCTGGTATTTTGGAGGGATACGTTCCCAGCTCTTTGTAGTTCTAATTGCCAGGTATTCAGGGTGTGAATTGGATAACCTGATTTCTATCACTTACCCTTCTTCAAAAGCATTATACACAAGGGCAAAAGGCCCTGTTGGATTCTTAGCTATGACCACATAATATTTCCCCAGTCCCGGGATTCTCTGGTGATTGGTGCTGGGGCAAGATGCTCAGGTGTAGAAACTGAAATGGTGACTTCTATCTCTTGAATCTAGAAGGGCTGGGTGAATTAAGGAGATGTTGAACTTGGCTATTCAACTTTGTGGACAGCAATAGCTATATGGTCCTGCCATCTCCTTGAGTGCTAGACCTCTCTCGAAGCGATGGCTCCCAACCAGGGACAATTTTGGCTCCCTCCTACCTCCTTCAGGGTGTTTGGTGGCGTCTGCAGACATGTTTGATTGTTACCACTGGGAGAGGATGGTGGCTCCTGGCATCTAGTGAGTAAAGGTCAGGGATGCTGCTTAAATATCCTACAATACACAGGACCCTACCCTAACCCCAGTACTCATGAACAGGGAGGAATTATTCAAACAATAGTGCTGAGGTTGAGAAGTCCTGCTCTAGAAGTTCTGAGAGTGCGTTTACCACATAGAGATGGAAACCAAAGTGTCCTCCATGCCTGGGGACAGGAAGTGAGTTCGGGAGCAGGGCTTGGCTTCTGATACTTAAGGCTCAGCTAGCACACCCACTAGTAAAACGTGGCTCAATCCATGTGCCTGATTCAGAACAATCAGATGGACAACATTTCTTTCATAAAAGGCAAGAAGGCCGGGAACAGGATGAAGAAGAAATGGTACCTGAGCATTGATACCAATTTTTTTTTTTTTTGAGATGGAGTCTCGCTCCGTTGCCCAGGCTGGAGTGCAGTGGCCAGATCTCAGCTCACTGCAAGCTCCGCCCCCCCGGGTTCACGCCATTCTCCTGCCTCAGCCTCCCGAGTAGCTGGGACTACAGGCGCCCGCCACCTCGCCTGGCTAATTTTTTTTTGTATTTTTAGTAGAGACGGGATTTCACCGTGTTAGCCAGGATGGTCTCAATCTCCTAACCTCGTGATCCGCCCGTCTCGGCCTCCCAAAGTGCTGGGATTACAGGCGTGAGCCACCGCGCCCGGCCAATACCAATATTTTAAGAGGATTCTTCTAAAACTCAGCATAACTTCATTTCCTTTTGGAATTTTCTCTGAATCTCTAGGCGTATTGGACGTCCCCCTTTCCGAGTTTCTAGAATACCCCCTGTGTCATTTCTTATAACACTTATGACACCATTATAATAGTCTATGTATTAGACAGGGATAACTGACCATTCTTTTCTCCATGGGCTGAGGGGGCAGCCTGGAGAGAGAAAGCATGGTAGTGTCCTAGGGCTGCCATAACAAATGACCATACACGGCATGGTTATGAAGCAATAGACATTTATTTTCTTACCATTTTGGAGGCAGTAAGTCTGAAATCAAGGCTTTGGTGGGGCTGCAGTGCCTCTGAGGTCTCGAGAGAGAATTCTTCCTAGTCTCTTCCAGCTTCTGGTGGTTCCTGGCTTTCCTGGGCTTATGGGTGTGTAATTCCAATTCCTGCCTCTGTCTCCACTCGGCCTTGTTCCCTCTATCTGTGTGTCTCAAATCTCCCCCTGCCTTACTTTTTATTTTTTCAAGTCAGAATGTTGCTCTGTTGCCCAGGCTGGAGTGCAGTGACTCAATCACAGCTCACTGCAGACTTGAACTCCTGGGCTCAAGCCATCCACTCGCCTCAGCCTCTTGAGTAACTGGGACTACAGGCATGCACTGCAAGGCCTGGCTAATTTTTACATTTAAAAATTTTTTTTTTTTTTTTTGAGACAGAATTTCGCTCTTGTTGCCCAGGCTGGAGTGCAGTGGCACGGTTTTGGCTCACTGCAACCTCTGCCTCCCGAGTTCAAGTGATTCTCCTGCCTCAGCCTCCCAAGTATTTGGGGTTTTATAGGCATGTGCCACCACACCCGAATAATTTTTGTATTGTTAATACGTATGGGGTTTCACCATGTTGGCCAGGCTTGTCTTGAACTCCTTACCTCAGGTGATCCACCTGTCTCAGCCTCCCAAAGTGCTGGGATTACAGGTGTGAGCCACCATGCCTGGCCTTAGTTTTATTTTTACAGGATATGGGGGTCTCATTCTGTTGCCCAGGTTGGTCTCAAACTTCTGGGCTCAAGTGATCATCCTGCCTCAGTCTCCCGAGTAGCAGGGTCTACATATGCACACCACCACACCCAGCTAATTATTTTGTATTTCAAAGAGACAGGGTCTCACTATGCTGCCCAGGCTAGTATCAAACTCCTGGGCTCAAGCAGTCCTTCTGCCTCAGCCTCCTGAAGTGCTGGGAGCTGCCACACCCAGCACTCTGCCTTACTTGTATAAGGACATCTGTCATTGGATTTAGGGGCCACCCCGTAATCCAGGATGATCTCATCTTGAGATTAACTTGATCACATCTGCAAAGACCCCTTTTTCTTTTTTTAGTTAATTAATTAATGTAATTTTTTATTATACTTTAAGTTCTAGGGTACATGTGCACAACGTGCAGATTTGATACATAGGTATACATGTGCCATGTTGGTGTGCTGCACCCATCGACTCATCGTTTACATTAGGTATTTCTCCTAATGCTATCCCTACCCAAGCCCCCACCCCCCAACAGGCCCTGGTGTGTGATGCTGCCTGCCCTGTGTCCAAGTGATCTCATTGTTCAGTTCCCACTTATGAATGAGAACATGCACTTTTTGGTTTTCTGTCCTTGTGATAGTTTGCTGAGAATGATGATTTCCAGCTTCATCCATGTCCCTGCAAAGGACATGAACTCATCCTTTTTTATGGCTGCATAGTATTCCATGGTATATATGTGCCACGTTTTCTTAATCCAGTCTATCATTGATGAATATTTGGGTTGGTTCCAAGTCTTTGCTATTGTGAATAGTGCCACAATAAACATACATGTGCATGTGTCTTTATAGTAGCATGATTTATAATCTTTTGGGTATATACCCAGTAATGGGATTGCTGGGTCAAATGGTAATTCTAGTTCTAGATCCCTGAGGAATCGCCATACTGTCTTCCACAATGGTTGAAACAGTTTACACTCCCACCAACAGTGAAAAAAGCATTCCTATTTCTCCACATCCTCTCCAGCATCTGTTGTTTCCCAACTTTTTAATGATTGCCATTCTAACTGGTGTGAGATGGTATCTCACTGTGGTTTTGATTTGCATTTCTTTGATGACCAGTGATGATGGGCATTTTTTCATGTGTCTGTTGACTGCATAGATGAAAGAGCCCTCTTTTTAAATGAGGTCACATTCATAGGTTCTGGAGGTTAGGACATGGTCATATCTTTCAGAGGGACGTTATTCAACCCACTCTAGATGGGGGTAAAACACAAAGATGGGAAGGGTTGATAAGACCGCGCTGTAGGATATGATTTACCACCTACAATGCTGGGAACGGAGAGGCTGAGGAACAGAAGAAAGTAAGAGTAATATGACGCCTTTTATGTGCCAGGAGCTGGGTTAAAGCTCTTCATTTCTCCTCTCCATTAATCCTCACTAATACTTAGTGGATTGGTTATCTCCATTTTAAAGGTGTAGAGAGAAATTCAGAGAAGGTGTAAAGGTAGCTCAAGCACGTACAGAACAAATCGAGCCGAGGTCTGCTGGTTTCAGAGCCCATGCTCTTTCTAGGATAAAGGAAGCATTTGCATGGCCTCTTACTGGCAGCCGTAGGGAGGGACCAAGCCCAGAACATCTCATTTGCAACAGAGAAGCTGTCATTGCTCTTCCTGGGCTTCCAACAGCCTGGTGCTCACCTGCCTGCCTTTGGCAGCTGGAGCCCAGGTGCTGGACAGCCCGGTTGGCCCAGAGCCTCTTGAGGCGGGGATGCGGAGACAGATTTTGGCTGGTTCAGATGCAACACCCTTTCTGGCACCTGTGGCCATTTGGCACTGTGGAGGAGCCAGTCCCATACATATGTATGAAAGGATTTGGATTCCTTTCTCCCACCAGTGCTGGGGTTCATGCAAGCTGAGCAGGATTTTCTGCGAGGCAGTGTACTGTGATAGAAAGAGAAAGTTGAAAGGAGACAGACCTGGGTTCAAATCTTTTTTTTGCCACTTATGGGCTGTATGACAAGTGAGCTATTTCACTTCTCTGAGCCTCAGCTTCTTCTGCTATAAAGTAGGGGGTGACAATACCCATTTCCACAGAGTTTCCACATAAGGCACCTTGAACAATGCCTGCTACACAGTAGACCCTCAAAGTTCCTGTGTTGGCTGAATCTGCAGGTCCCTGTGATACTTCCCTATGCCTGGTTAGCATCTGTCTCTGCTTGCATGAATGTAGCAGCTGTGCGGCCAGGATGTCAATTACCGATAACATCTGTCAAATGCAAGTGTGAACATGGCTGCTAGTAAAAGGGGCAGATATTGGGGAAGGATGTCTTATCTCATGTATGGTCATTGTTACCTGGACATTGATACCAACATGTTAAGAGGATTCTTATAAAACAGCATAACATCATTTCCTCTTGGAATTTTTTCTGAATCTCTAGGTATATTGGATTTCCCCTTTTCTGAGTTTCCAGAATACCCTGTGTTTCATTTATTATAACACTTATGACATTATTATAATTGTCTATTTATTAGACAGGGATATGTTGGTAGGCAAGGGCTAATTATTACTTTCCTCTATCTTTCTAGACTGGTAATTTTCAACATTTGATTCCTAGACCAGCAACGGTATTACCTGGAAACTTGTTAGACCTGCAAATTCTCAGGACACACTGCAGACCTGCTGAATTAGAGATGCTGGGTGTGAGGCCTGGCAATCTGTGTTAACAAAGCTTTCATGTGATTCTGATGCATGCTTAGGTTGAAACGCCACTTCGCTAGATGACTAGTCCTTAACTTTGGAGGAGCTCCTGGATCCTGGAACCCCTGAGGAGCTTTAGAAAATAGCATGCCTCTGTCCCACCTATAGAGGTGCTGACCTAATTGTTGAGGGGTGTGAACTCGGCATTGAAATTCTTTAAAATCTCCAGAGGATCCTAATATTGAGCCAGGGATGAGAATCACCAACACACAGCCCCACTTCTAATAGTCATTTAATAGTAGGACATAGTAGTTGAGTGCCTCCTTAGCAATCTCATAGACATAGGTCTCGCGCTGATCTCCTTCTTCCTAACTGCGGGTCAGTTCTTTTTTTATTTTTTTAATGTAAGAACACTTAACATGAGATCAACCCTCTTAAAAACACTTTTTTTTTTTTTTGAGATGGAGTTTCCCTCTTGTTGCCCAGGCTGGAGTGCAATGGCCCGATCCTGGCTCACCACAACCTCTGCCTCCCGGTTTCAAGCGATTCTCCTGCCTCAGCCTCCTGAGTAGCTGGGATTACAGGCATGTACTACCATGCCTAGCTAATTTTGTATTTTTAGTAGAAATGGGGTTTCTCCATGTTAGTCAAGCTGGTCTCGATCTCCCGACCTCAGATGATCTACCGGCCTTGGCCTCCCAAAGTGCTAGGATTACAGGCTTGAGCCACTGTGCCTGGCCTTAACAATATTTTAGGTGTATAATACAGTATAGTTAACTATAGGGACAATGCTGTATGGCAGATTTGTAGAACGCATCCATCTTGTACAATGGAGACATTTTTGTCCATTGATTAGCAACTCCCAATTTTCCCCTCCCCATTACCCGGCAACTACCCTACTACTTTCTGTTTCTATGAGTTTGACAACGTTAGAGTCCTCATTTAGGTGGAATCATGCAGCATTTGTCCCTTTGTGACTGATTTATGCATTTAGCATAATGTCCTCAAGTCTCATCTATGTGTCATACATAACAGGATTCCCCTCTTTTTCAAGGCTGAATAATATTCCATTGTATGACTACACCTACTACAGTTTCTTTCTCTATTCATCTCTTGATGGACGTCTCCGTCGTTTCTGTCTCTTAGCTGTTGTGAATAATGCTGCAATGGACATGGGAGTGCAGATATCTCTTTGAGATCCAGAATTCAACTCTTTATATATCCAGAAATGGGATTGCTGCGTCGTATGGTAGTTCTATGCTTAATCTTTTGAGAAACCTCTATATTGTGTTTCACAGCAGCTGCACCATTTTACATTCACTGTGGGTCAATTCAGACCTCCTTAAGTCCTACTTTTCGTACCTGTAAATGTGAGTAGTGATGGGAATCTTCTCATAAGACTACCTATGTAGTGCAGATAAAGCACCTGACATGATGGAAGACTACCAGTTAGCTATGATACTTAGTATTCTCTCCATTTTATAGGAGAAGGATGTGAAGCTCAGAGACTTTGGCTGCAGGAAGGGGAAACCAGTGCCCCTACCCTCCTTGATCAGAGTCAACATTTAGGTTTTAAGGTTGAAAGTCATTGTCTGTGTCTTCAAGGTACCGTGACTACCTGGAGTTTCATGGCCTGAAAGAGACCTGGAGCTTGTTTGTACCTCCCTCCCCCACTGCTGTATCTGGGTCTTTTGGGGTATAGCCCATTTACTGAACAACGAAAACTTTGGTGATCCCCAAGATTTCTGTTCTCAACATTGAATTGTCTGTTGGTTGACAAATGTTGGGTGAAGAGTCCTCAGCTTTCTTTGGAAATTCTGGCCAACGTTTTTGGATGTTCTTATCTGGAGAATGGACTCCATCAATATTCTTTCAGTTATAGGCAGCAGTATAAACCATCTCAAACTTCCTTAAGCAATTAATACTATTTATTGGGTCATGTAGCAAAATTTCCAGGAATCTAGCTAGTCACAGGTGCCCCAAAGAGGCTGCTTTTTGTTTCTTATAAACTGAAGCTTTTTGTTTCTTATAAAATCCAATATACACTTAGCATGCAACCCGGCAATTTTACTCCTGTGTATCTATCCAAGAGAATTGAAAATTATGTCCACACAAAGGATCTGCACTAATATTCATAGAAGCTCTATTCAGGATAGCTAAAAGCTGGAAACAACCCAAATGTCTATCAATGGGAGAATGAATAAACAAACTGTGGTACATCCACACAATGGAATAATTCTTGGCAATAAAAAATAATGAATATTGATTCACACAAAACATAGCTGAATCTCAAAAGCAGGCACTGAAGAGTGTGTAGTGTTGGGAGGCTGAGGCAGGTGGATCACCTCAGGTCAGGAGTTCGAGACCAGCCTGGCTGACATGGTGAAACCCCATCTCTACTAAAAATACAAAAATTAGCTGGGTATGGTGGTGCACTCCTGTAATCCTAGCTGCTTGGGAGGCTTAGACAGGAGAGTCACTTGAACCCAGGAGGTGGAGGTTGCAGTGAGCTGAGTTCGTGCCACTGCACTCCAGCCTCGGCAACAAGAGTGAAGCTCAGTCTTAAAAAAAAAAAAAAAAGTATACTGAAAGAAGCCAAGCTCTAAAAAGTGTATATTGTATGATTCTGTTTATATGAGATTCTGAAAAGGTAGATGGTGGCTGCTTGGGGCTGGGGTGGGGGTAATTGGCTGCAAACAGGTGTGAAAGAACTTTCTCAGGTGATGAAAATATTCTATTTCTTGATTGTCATGGTGGTCTTGACTGTATGTATGTGTCAAAATTGATCAAACGGTGTACTTAACTGTGGGCACATTTTAGAGAATATAAGTTACACTTCAAGAAAGGTTTTTAAAAAGAAATCTGCCTCTATCATTGGGTTCTATTTATCTCTTTTTGGCTTCATTCTTAGGCAGGTTCTCCCAAGGAAATGGTAAAGAGAGCTGCATGAGTCTGTTTTCATGCTGCTGATAAAGACATACCCGAGACTGGGTAATTTATAAAGAGAAAGAGGTTGAATGGACTCACAGTTCCACCTGGCTGGGGAGGCCTCACAATCATGGTGGAAGGTGAAAGGCATGTCTTACATGGTGGCAGGCAAGAGAGAAGGAGAGCCAAGTGAAAGGGGAAACCCATATAAAACCATCAGATCTCGTGAGACTTATTTCCTACCACGAGAACACTATGGGGGAAACCGCCCCTATGATTCAATTATCTCCCACCAGGTCCCTCCCACAGCACGTGGGAATTATGGGAGCTGCAGTTCAAGATGAGATTTGGGAAGGGACACAGCCAAACCATATCAAAAGCCTTCAGCAGTTTTGCCCCTCAGCTCAGCAATCCCCATGGAAAAGAGCTTCTGCCTATTGACAAATTATGGCATACAGCGTCGTTGGAACAGCTGGGGTCATATGACCATCCTTGAATCAATCAGTGTGTCTGCAGATGGTGGTGAACTTCTCTGATGGGTCAGGATTGGATGATGTTCTGGAGCCAGCTGGGGGTGTCAACACTTCAAAAGTACATGGAGTGTGAGTGGGGGAGGAGTCCTTCCCCAAAGGGCAGTAAAGGTGCTGTTACTAGAAGACTGAGGAATGGATGCAAATGCAATAGAGGTCTTCTACATAGACCTTCCCTAGATATAACCTTCCAGGCTAGGTGCCTATCTCTCTCCTTTAAATTTTTTTTTTTATTTTTAATTTTTGTGGGCACCTAGTAGGTATGTCAAGCTACCATATGCTTCAGCAATCCCATTGCTGGGTATAGACCCCCAGAGAAAGGAAATCAGTATATCAAAGAGAGATCTGCACTCCTGTGCTTGTTGCAGCACTGTTCACAATAGCCAGATTTGGAAGCTAAGTGTGCATCAGCTGATGAATGGATAAAGAAAATGTGGTACATATACACGATGGAGTACTATTCAGCCATAAAAAGAATGAGATCTTGGCCAAACATGGTGGCTTATGCCTATAATCCCAGCATTTTGGGAGGCCAAGGCAGGTGGATCACTTGAACTCAGGAATTTGAGACTGGCCTGGGCAACACAGCAAAACCTCGTCTCTACAAAAAGATACAAAAAAATTAGCTGGACGTGGTGGCACACGCTTGTGGTCCCAGCTACTCAGGAGGCTAAGGTGGGAGGATCACTTGGGCCAGGAGGTCAAAGCTGCAGTGAGCCAAGATTGTGCCACTGCACTTCAGCCTGGGCGACAGAGTGAGACCCTGTCTAAACAAACAAACAAACGAACAAACAAACAAACACAGAATGAGATTCTGTCATTTGCAACAACATGGATGGAACTAGAGATCACTATGTTAAGTGAAATAAGCCAGGCACAGAAAGGCAGACAGGGAATGTTCTCACTTAATTGTGATATCTAAAAATCAAAAGAATTGAACCCATCTCTCTTGTCGACCTCTCACCTTCCCGAATTAGATAGATCCACATCCATCTCGTCACTTTTGTGATTTATGACAGCATAAAGTAGTAGAAAGACAAAGGCTGGGAGCCAGAGGCCTAGAGGTTCAAATCTCAGCTCTTCTTCTTCCTTACCTCCTGACCCTAGGCAATTTATTCAAGCTCTCTAAGAATCAGTTTCCACGTCTATGAACTGAGGATAATTACAGCACCTACCTCATGATACTGCTGTGAGGACTGTAATGAGATCATTCATATCCAGTGTTTAGCATAATGCCTGGTACACAGTAGGCACTTGATCAATGTCATTTATAATTACTGTTTTTAGATTTTTGAATGAGTTTTAAAAGCAGAGTATTTATCTATAGCCAGGTGTAGCAGGTGTATTGGCGCCCTGTCCACATCTTGGTACCTCCATTCTCATAGGCACTGATGGAATCCTATTGCAAGAACCCCCCACTCAGACTGTCTGCGGGCTTTCTCTGACATGCTGCTTTCCTGCAGGTGAGATGAAGTGCTTCTAGAAGTGCTGGAGAGTTGATGCTCCTGGGAGCAGCCCTCAGCCAATGGTAGTCACCCAGCTTTCTCATTCCTTGGGTGAGTCCATGCTAAGGCACATCCAACAGCATTCCCAGTGGTCTCTCATAGGATTGAGCCCAGTTGCCCACTGCAGTAACATGCCCATTAATGCTATATTGGCTTGCTTCCCTTCCCTAACTTCCCCATTCCCCTTTCTGAGATCACCTTCCTAAGAACCTGTCTGTACTCAAAATTGATTTCAGAACCTGCTTCTTAGGGAACTCAACCTGAGATCCGGACCACATGAGTGAGTTGAAACATCATGTTTTTCTGCTCTTGGCTAGAATTACAGCGACATTGTATAGTGTCCCTGTGTAGTACAGTTATCTCTTGTAGACCACAGGCACTAACGGGCAGCTCTTTAAGGCTTTGATGAATAAAATATGGTAGGAAAGAATTAATTATTCTTTAATAAATGCAGCTTTCTGGGCAGGCAAATTCTATAAAAACATTTATAGGAGAGGAATGCAATGGGGAAAATGAATCCCAAAGACCCCTTCATGGCCAAAATGAGTGCGTCACTGACAGGGGAGTTCTAAGTATCGGTTGAATGATTGATTATCCTGGCTTCTAGCACAGGGCTATTACTCAGTGTCAGACTAATGAGCTGTGGATTTATGTGTAGCCAAGTGACTGCAGAACTGCAAAGCTTGGAAGGCTGAGCCCATACCTTCCAGCCATTTCTATATCTCTGTTGTGTTGATGGTGAGGGGGGCTATTGTAAGTAAACAATGGCCAAACCAGGTCCCGCAGGGCACTGTGATTACCATGGATCTTACTCTGGGTATATTGGGAAATAACTTTACTGGGGATGCACAGTTCCAGATTTTAATCCCTCTTCTGCCTCTGCCTTCCTGTGTGACCTTGATGAATCCCTTGTTTTCTCTGGCCCTTGGTTTCCTCCTCTGTCAAATGGAATAGGTTGGATGAAGAAACCCCAGTTATTCATGCTTTGGGAGCTGAATGAGCTCTGTTGCCTTGATAATAGTGTATTCAGCCATTGCACCCTCTCCATGGGGTGGGTAAGTAGCAAATGTTTCATTTTACAGATGCGATGCATGAGGTAGAGTGGTCAATATGATACAGGCACCAACCACTAACTGTGCCAAGGCTTATATTTCAGTGCAAGATCTTGTGTAATTCCTGAGACTTAACAAGTAGACAGCCAAGGGTAAGGCAATTTATACACATATCATAGGAAACACTGGAGTGCAGATGGAGCATGCCAGTATGAAAAGCATGTGAGCAGTAGAGTCTGACAGATGTGGGTTTGAATTTTAGGTCTGCCACTCACTGGCTCTTTGAGCCTCAATGTCTTCCCTTTATAGCCTAAAAAAATAACATCTATATCATGAGGTTAAGGCTAGGCTTATATGAGACAATTCTGTTACAGCACTTGTTCTGAAAACATGAATTTGCACAAGTGAGACTGATATATCAGGAAACATTTTGAGCATAATGTGAATTTTGCATGTGTTCATGTGAAATTTCCTCAGTGAGACACAATAGGCGAATGCAGAAAACTGCACTCAAAGAAACTGAGCCACAGAGGAATACACAAAATACACACACCTCAAACATCTGCCAGCTACCTGAGTTGTGAGCCATGTCCACCCACATCTGGTGTTGCAACTGTCTTTCCAACTTCCCACATTTTTAAAAATTTTACTTTAAATTCTGGGATACATGTGCAAAATGTGCAGGTTTGTTACACAGGTATACATGTGCCATGGTGGTTTGCTGTACCTATCAACCTGTCATGTAGGTTTTAAGCCCCGCATGCATCAGGTACTTGTCCTAATGCTCTCCCTCCTCTTGCCCCCACCCCCAAGAGAGGCCCTGGTGTGTGATGTTTCCCTCCCTGTGTCCATGTGTTCTCATGGTTCAACTCCCACTTATGAGTGAGAACATGAGGTGTTTGGTTTTCTGTTCCTGTGTCAGTTTGCTGAGAATGATGATTTCCAGCTTCATCCATGTCCCTGAAAAGAACACGAACTCTTTTTTATGGCTGCATAGTATTCCATGGTGTATATGTGCCACATTTTCTTTATCCAGGAAGCGACCCCAATGTCCAACTTTCAACATTTTTATGTGAAGGCTCCTGTCTTTAAAAAATGTGTCACTGATGAAGTTTTTGAATGGTGTGCCCCTAACCTCATTTCCCCATAAACTCCGTAGGTTTTATTGCATGGTTTTATAGAGTGCAGTAATTTTTAGAAACATTTATGTTGCACTATAGCAGCAGAACTGACTATGTAATGAAGTAAAGTGCCTTTGTACAGTGCCTGGTACAGAGTAAATATTAGACTGCTCTCATCCACTTCTTTCTATTACACTTTCTATTATACCTTACGTAATAGAAAGCAGAAAGGTCCTGAATTATGACTCTTGATTGTTGTAAGAGAAGCTACTCAACCTCCATATTTGGAAGTCGATAGGGATCTCTCGCAGACAGGAGTGCAATTGAATTCAGGGAAGTCCTAGTTTTGACCTTTGTGAGAAACAGGAAACCCAGTTCATAATAGCTAAGACAAAAAGCTTGTAACTGCAAAGTTCCCTAGAGATATTGCTTCAGTCAGAGCTGGATCAAGGAACTCAAACCATGAGACATTATCAGGACTTAGTTTCCTTTTCTCAGACCTGCCTTCTGCTGTGTTGGCCTCATTTTCACGCAGGCTTTCTTCACATGGTGACAAGATGGTGGCCAGAAGCTCCTGGTTTGCAACCATACAGCTTCAAGTCTAGTAGAAAACATAGGGTGATTTTTTCTTCTAGTCACATCTGCCTAAATCCTGGGATTAGCTGGCTCTAACTGGATAATGTTCTCATTTCTGAAATCATCATGCAGTGTCCATATTTGGCTAGGCTTAGGTGACATACCCTCCCCTACAATTAGGGTGAAACTGGACTGATGACCTGGACTGACGGGAGCGGGGAAGGTGGTTCTCCAAAGGAAGCTCAAAGTATTGATACCTGAACAGAAAAGAATGAGCACTGGACAGTCAAAACCAACACATTTCCACTGTAAGAACCCAAACCAGGAATTTGGAAGCCATTTAGATTCTATTTCCTACTCTGTGCTTCATGTCTTTCTTTTTCAGAAGCCTTTCTTTTTCCACTTCTCTAATCCACATGATCTTCATAATCATAGTAGTAACTGCCAAGCCCAAACTTCCCAGAAAGATCCAATAATTACAATTTTACATTCAAAAGAAAGGGTTCTGACCCAGCTTGGATTAGGAGTCTACTTGCATTCAAATCAACAAACTCAGGCATGGGAGATGGTGGTGTCCTGTTGTATAAATAAACTGCCAGGAGCTCACTGTTATGTCCTTGGGTTGGGAGACCAATAGGAGTGGTTGTTGTGAGCTGACCACACTACCCAGTAGGTGTCCATAATAAGGAAGTTCTTCCCAATTTGCTCCAATATACCTCCATTATTTTCAGGATCCAAGTCCAAGATGGTTCAGCCCATGATTGGAAAAGTGAAAAAAGCTTGCTAAGATAGCACCATCTGGCTGAGTGCGGTGCCTCACACCTGTAATTCTAGCACTTTGGGAGGCCGAGGTGGGTGGATCACCTGAGGCCAGGAGTTCGAGATCAGCCTGACCAATGTGGCAAAACCCCATGTCTACTAAAAATATGAAAATTAGCCAGGTGTGGTGGTGCATGCCTGTCATCCAGCTACTTGGGAGGCTGAGGCAGGAGAGTCGCTTGAACCTGGGAGGCAGAGGTTGCAGTGAGCTGAGATGATGCCATTGCACTCCAGCCTGGGTGACAAGAGCGAAAACTCCATCTCAAAAAAGAAAAAAAAACCCTCCATCTGAGACCAGAGTCTTTATCTGTCCCAAGAAGAGAAGTAGTCTGCTTGGCTCCTTGGACTCCAGCTCATTTAGTAGGATAGAGGGGAAGATTCAGGAATGGCATTGGTGGGGGTAGGGGTGATGAGCACCATTAGCATCTCCTTGGAAATGACCCAACTTCTCAGCTTCTGTTCCTCCTGGCCCAGCTAGACTTGCTAAGGAGCAGTGATGCCAACTCATGTCTTATGAAACTCAGGTCATTGGGATGTTCTTTCTTCTGGGATCAGGGAGAATTGGAACATAGATATTTGGCCTTAGTCCAGAATAAGCAAAATCTTACGGAGGGCAGGAAGAAAGTTAAGTTTATTTTTGGGGGGCCACTTGGAGATTGCTTTGTATAGCACACTGTAATGATAGACCCAATTCTTCAGACCTCCCTCCATGCACACTCTTTTTCATGTGACTTTGCAGTTTCTATCACAAGAGATGTGGAGTCTCTTTCCCTACCTCTTGAATTTGGTGTGGGCTTGTGATTTGTTTTGGCCAATAGAATATGGTAGGAGTGACTATGTCCCAATTCTGAGCCTATAGCTGAAGAGCCCTTGTGTGTTTCTTCTTGCTCTTTTGTACCTCTGCCATTGCCAAGACTACTCTGATGAAGGAGGAGAGACGTGTGAAACAGACCCAGGTCATTCCCTTCTCCCATCCAAGATCATCCTACATTAGTCAACAGCCAGCCAGTACTAGACATGTGAATGAGCAGAGCTGAGACTGAAAGATCTGCCTGGCAGATCCCAGACTAAATAACCAATTACAGATTTGGGAGCTAAATAAATCCTTTTTTTAAAAGAGAAAAAAGGTATGGTGTTTTGGAGGGTGGTTTTAATGTCAACATTATTTGGTGGATTGTCTGTTAAAATCTTTGCCCACTTAAATCTGATATTAATGCTATCAACAAATCCAAGATATTTGTTATTATGGTAACAGATAACTGATATATTTGGAATAGAATAGAATTAATAGCTGTATATTTTGAGTATTCACTATGCAGCATACAACTATGTACATTGACTGTGGTCTTCCTGATAGCATATTTAGGTAGGTTGCACTAGCTCTATTTTTTGTAGGTAACTGTGAGAATGATGGAGATTAAATGACTCACAAGGGGTCAACCAGCCTAGGAAAGGGTTGGTTTGAGATAACATGACAGGTCTTTTTCACTCTATCAATCTTCCTACCTCTCTACAGTGTATCTGTACCCAGAATCCCATGTTGGTGATAGAGGTTTGTCTACAGAGTTCAATAATTCAGAGTAAAGAGGACTTTCTTGTGAATTGCATTATTCTGAGGTTGATTATGATTATGTCTTCCTGTAACTTTCAACTTTTTTATTTTTGAGATGGAGTCTTGCTCTGTCACCCTGGCTGGAGTGCAGTGGAGTGATCTTGGCTCACTGCAACTTCCACCTACCAGGTTCAAGTGATTCTCCTGTCTCAGCCTCTCAAGTAGCTGGGACTACAGGTGCGCACCATCATGCCTGGCTAATTTTCATATTTTTAGTAGAGATAGGGTTTTACCATGTTGGCCAGGCTGGTCTCAAACTCCTGACCTCAGGCGATCTGCCTGCCAATAACTTCCATCATAAAGATCTGGGATTTCTTGATGGCATTAATATCAGATTTAAATGGGCAAAGATTTTAACAGACAATCCACTAAAGAAGATAAACATATGGTCAATAAGTACATGAAAAGATTCCAATGTCATTAGTCATCAGGGAAATGCAAATTAAAACCACAATAAGATACCACCCATTAGACTGGCTAAAATGAAAAAGACGATGATAACAAGTGATGTTGAAAATATGGAGTGACTGGAATTCTCATACACTGAAAGTGTAAAATAGTACAACAAAGAAGAGTTTGGTTGTTTTCAAATACAGTCTAACCTGCACTTACCATATGACAAATCAGTTCTACTCCTAGATGTCTGCTCAAGGTAAATAAACACAAATGTCCACATAAAGTCTTGTACACTAATGTTCATAGTAGCTTTATTTGTAATAGCTCCAAGCTAAAAGTAACCCCCAGATCTATTCATAGGTGAGTGGATAAACTACTTGTGGGATATACTTTAACAACAATAATAAATAAGCTATTGATACATGTAGCAGTATAAATGAATTTTAAAAATTATGCAGAGAGAAAGAAGGCAGATATAAAATAGTACATACTATATAATTTCTTTTATTTGAAATCTAGAAATGACAAATGAAATCTAGTGTCAGAAGGCTAAATAGTGTTTGTCTGAGGCCAGAGGTTGGGAGTTTATTAAGGTGAGATCTAATGAGACTTTCTAGAGTAATAAGAAATATTCTGTATCTTGATGGTGGGGCTAGTTACATTGGTGTATAAATTTGTAAAAAGTCATCAAAATGTACAATTAAAATGAATGCACTTGCATATAAGCCATAACTCCATAAAGTTGATTTTCAAAGAGACCTAAAATTATGTTTTCTGAAAATCACATGGTTATGAATTTCTGGGGAATGATGTATGGGTTGACAGAATCAGCTTCCTGGGGGAAAAAAGCTCCCACAGCAAAAGGCAATTCAGGACCACGGACAGCACCCCCAGTACTAAATGAGGTAAAGCAGTTAGCACAAATCTGGCAACAGTAAGCGCTCACTCAAATGCAGCTCACAAAACCCTTTAATAAATGCCTACTACGTGCCAAATATCACGTAAAGCCCTATTTATATGAATTATTTCATTTTAGTCTCACCAACCACTTGTAAATTAAGGGCTATTATTATCCTTACTTTGCAGTTGAGAAATCAGGCATTGTTCTCAATGTAATTTTGTAAGTAGAAAGAAAGCAGGGAATGATCTCACACACACACACACACACACACACACACACACACACACACACACACACACACACACACACACACAGTGTTGGTCCCAGGTTCTGAAAGCGGAAAGGACATTCTTGCCTGTCTTTTGTAATCATGTTTTGCTCCCAGGGCGTTTGAAGGCAGAAGTAGTCGGCAGGCAAGCGGGTGTAAGTGCCAAAGTGTGGAAGAATTACAGGTACATTTCCCCAAGCCTTTGGCAGATTATTTTTACGTACAAAATTACTTGTCAGGCAGCCTTTTTTTTTTTCCCCCTCTCTTGGTTCTCATAGTATAGAAAAAAGTGTTACATAACATGCATATCAGCAGCAACGGTTCTGCACAGCATCTAACCAAAGTTGGGCGGGAGGAGCAGCAGTGAGGGAGAGTGCAGGTTTTTTAGCCAAAGACCCTCAATGTCTGAGGTTATGGACAGGATGCTGGATGAGAGAATGGGGCAGAGATGAACTCTTCTTTGCAAGACTGGGCAAAATCCTAGCCTGGGAATCAAACCTGGGGCCCTTGCCCGTGAGTACCTCCTTCCACTCACACTGTTATCACCATGGTTTCAACCCTCCTTTCTTTCCTGCAATAAGTAGCCCCCTAACTGGTCCTCCCACTTCCAGCCTTTTGTTTTTCAGTATTTTGGCCTTAGAACGTTATAGACATGTATAATCTGATGCATTCACTACCTTCTCTCAAATGTGCTAAACATTCCCCAAAACTGAACTTCCTGATGTAAAGTTCTTTATAAACAGCAAGGGTCACTCAAAAATCAGAGCCCTGATGACTCTACCAGTTTCTTTCCTTGCTTTTGTCCAACCTTGATCCTAACCCTAATGCATTACTTGGGGATCCCTGAAAGCATCGTGCTATGCTGAACTTTGCCTATGTTCTGTTTAATTTTTTTCTTTGTTTGGAGACAGGGCCTTGCTCTGTTACCTGGGCTGGAGTACAGTGGCAAGATATCGGCCCACTGCAACCTCCGCCTCCTGAGTTCAAGCGATTCTTGTTCCCCAGCCACCCAAGTAGCTGGGATTACAGGCATGCACCACCGTGCCTGGCTAATTTTTATATTTTTAGTAGAGACAGGGTTTCACCATGTTGGCCAGGCTGGTCTCGAACTCCTGGCCTCATGTGATACACCTACCTTGGCCTCCCAAAGTGCTGGGATTACAGGCATGGGGCACCATGACCAATATCTGTTTAATTATTCTGCAGTTTGCCTTCTTTTCTCCATCTATCTCCCTTTCCTCCTTTTCCTTCAGAGCAACTAGGATAACCTTACTGTGACCCACAAGGTCCTGTACAATCTAGCCCCTTCTCTGGCTCCCGCCTCATCTTGTCCTAGTCCTCGCACCCCATTCTCCTTTGCTCTGTTCCAACCTCGTGCTTTTTTGATGACCTCCAACGTGAGCCTTACTCCTTTCTGCCTCAGGACTTTTGCACATACTGCTCCTACTGACTAGAATGCTCACATCCTTCTCCATAATTGCTCATTTCACAGTTCATTCTTCTGTAGCCTCCAGACTTCAGCTCAGTCATTTCCCAGGGAAGCCTTTTCCGATGCTGAACATCACCCTGCATGTTTCTTTAAACACACATACTAACCATACAAAATTACATATCTACTGATGTGATCATTTATTAATTCGCTTCCTCTCTAGACTTTAAGCTCCACAGAGGCAAAGACTACGTATCATGTCAATTTTTCCTGCTACTGAATTACTAGTGTCTGGCACATAGTAGAGGCTCTATAAATATTTGTTGAATGACTCAATGCCTCTCTCTATTTCTTTTTTTTAATACTAAAGAATTCCCAATATTATTATTACTTTTTGAGACACAGTCTTGCTCTGTTGCCCAGGCTGGGGTGCAGTGGTGCAATCTCTGCTCATCGCAGCCTCTGCCTCCTGGATTCAAGCTATTCTCCTGCCTCAGCCTCCTGAGTAGCTGGAACTAGAGGGGTGCACCACCATGCCTGGCTGATTTTTGTATTTGTAGTAGAGACAGGGTTTCACCATGTTGGCCACGGTGGTCTCGAACTCCTGACCTCAGGTGATCCACCCGTCTCAGCCTCCCAAAGTGCTGGGATTACAGGCATGAGCCACTGTGCCCGGCCAAGAATTTCTAATGTTAATCATAATGTTAAATATTTCACTTCACAAATGACTTTCACATGCAATGTCTTACATGATTTGACTTGAACTCTCAAAATTCTCAGGATAGGGATATTGCGCCAGTTTTCACACAAGGAATTTGAGGCTGAGAGAGGCTAAGTGACTTGTGCAAGGTCATACAGCTTCAAAAGGCTAAGTGACTTGTACAAGGTCATACAGCTTCAAAAACCTCCACTTGCCAGCTTCATTATTTGCAAAAAGACATGCCTGCCCAATGTGTCAATGTCATGGGTTTGTTTTCTCTGAAACTTATAGAGAAGGTTGTGAGACTAAGGAGGATGACATATTGAGAGCCCAGAGAAACATAGAGTATAATGTGAGCCTTTATTACATTACCCTCTGGAAGATGAATTGGAGCTGCCAAGCATTTGCCTAAATCAAAAAACAGTGTGGCATTAACTAGTGCAAGGTTCATTTTTCCTCTCCGAATGAGGAGTAGTTGGTGTACAGGGAATGCCCAAACCCCACACACCTGTTCTTCGTCAATGACCACCAAGAGCAAAAGCTCCATCCAAAGAAAACAGAAAGGAAGGAACATGAGGGCTCCAAAGTCGCCTGGACCTGGCTTCAGACCCTGGCCCTGACAGTTTCCTGCTGTGTGACCTGGACCTCAGTTTCCTAATCTGAAAAATGGGGATGATAAGCCATTCTTCATCATCCACAGTGGTGGCTGATGTGCTTGATTCTTCTCTCCCCTGAGTCCTGCCAACTCCACCCACTTAATATATCCACGTTTCTTACACTTCCTGGCACCATCTTGGTCCAAGTCAAGGTCATTTCCTCTTGGTCCAAGTCAAGGCCTCCTCCAGGATTTCCCTGATTTCTCTCTTGCTCCTTTCTCCAGTCCATTCTCCGCACAAGAGCCAGAATTGTCCTTCAAAACCAAATCATGTCATTTTACCTCTCCACTCGAACCATCCACCTGCAAACTCCTCTCTGTGCCCTGAGAAGTGTGCTTGATCTGATCTCTGCTTCCTGCTCCTGCTCTTCCATCCCTCCCTCTGCCTTTATTACCTAGTTCCAGTCACACTGGTTGGCTTTCTATTCCTTAAACACATGGTGCTTCTCTCTACCCCAGGGTCTTTGCACTGGCTGTTACCACTTGCTGGGTGTGCTATGCCCTCTGATGTTTGCATGATCCTCTTCTTGTAATTCAGATTTCAGCTCAAATGACACTTCTTCAAATGGCCTCCTTTTCTAAAAAGCTTCCTGCCCTGCCAGTCTTTTTCTTTTGCATATCCCTGTTTAATTTTTCTTCGTAGCATTGATTACATTCCAAATGATCTCGCTCATTTACATGTTTTCATGTTTATGGCCTGACTTGCTTATTAGAATATAAACTTCAAGAGAACAGGGATCTCATCTACTTTTCCCCCTTGCTTTATCACCAGTGTTTTGTGCAGTGCTTAATGCATAGAATGCCCCAAAAGAATTTTGAAATTGAAAAATACTGAAGAGTCATTTGGTAAAGAAAAGCTTCTTTTCTTTCTTCCTATCCTATTAAGGTCTGAGGACCCTTAGGTGCAGATTTTTGGTGCAAGTGAATAACACACCTGGTTTGTAGAGAGTTCTAAGAAAACATTGTTTTAAGTTGCCCTGTTGAGCTTTGCAAGCCTTTTTCTAGGGCCAGCCTGACTTTCGTGGCACTCAGAATGGAGAGCAAGTGTGGGGTCCTGAGTCTCACCCAAGTGACCCCCAACTTGGAAACATATGCTTTTGCTTCAGAGGGTTCCTGCAGTAGACACAAAGCCCTTCATTCCATTCATTCATTTAACAAGTATTGTGTTGTTGGGGGCCGAGCCTTTGCAGATCCTGGGCTAGGTACCAGGGGTGCAGCACTGAACAAAATGCATGAACCTTCTCCCAACATCTCAGAGCTGGGGGTGTTGTGTTCAAGATGGCATTTTATCAGAGCAGCTTAATGGTCCACAGAAGGGGTGCAGGCCTCCACCAATAAATTTTGTTTCCTCACCATTTCTTCCCTGGCAAAATGAAGCCTGCTTACTTGACCAACCCAATCTCTCTTTGTGCCTTGGGCTCTAGTTTTTATTATGGCTGACTCAGGCTTAGGACTCCTGCTGTTGTCTCTACCCTGGGTTTGGCCTATCCCTGACTCTCTGCTCTGCCATTCGTCAGGGCTTTGTAACAGCCTGCTTCTTCCTCTAGCGTAAACCTTTGTCCTCTCTTTGGCTGTTCTATTCCCTGTTGGAGTCACGTAGCCCCAGATATGGCTTCTGTAGACTGCTCTCTACTCCTACCAGCCACTCAAGTTGGACTTGCAAACAAGGGGCTATATGTAGCTACCCTCTGACTTATTTTGTGTTTTGAAATCCTGAGAAAGAGTTGATTTTAAGAAAGAATTCTGATCAAGTTTCAAAACCACTAATCTGATGAGCTGCGTGTACAAATGACCTTGCCCTCCATTTACCAAAATGCCAGAGCCATGCCTGGGCCAGCAGTTCTCAGACTGTAGGGTACATGAGCCTCTTTGGGGAAGGTTGATAAAACACCAATTCCAAGACCTCACTGCCACGGATTCCAATTTAGTAGGTCTCTGGTGGGACTCAGGAATCTGCAATTCTAACAGACTCCCTGGGGATTCTGATGTAGCTCCAGGGGTAATAAGAAGAGTATTTAGCACATATTATGAGCCCCATGGAATCATCAAGGTCTTGGGGCTCCCCCTCTCCCTGTTGCCAAATACCCGGCTTTGACTTTTTGGTTTCTGGATTGTGAGAGGCCTGGGGAATTTTGAGGAGGGATTGTAGCAGCTGGGTAATCAGGGGGATATTTAGTGTTCTCAGGGCAGTGGCCATTACCAACAAGTATGGAGGTAGTTTGGTATTGTAATAAGTGGGATTATTGCCACGCTGTTCCCTGATCTGTTGGGTAGACAGTCTGCAAAACATAGTGGCCACAAGGACGTTGGGAATCTTGCACCGGCTGCCACCTTTACGTCAGCCTGGAACTGTGTGTTTATGTTGACCAGCTTCCAGAAGGCACTCCTTACCTGCCCCTCAGCAAAATGCTGAAACCATGCTTGTGGCTTCTTTCTGCTCATTGACAGAATTTGTACCTTCGGGAGCTGGTGTGTAGGATTATTGGCAAATTTGCTTGGCCGCAATGAATGGGAAATGCAGTAGCATTGGATGGGACAAAACATAGCTGACCCAGGCTTCCCAGACACAGACACTCGTTGTAAGTATTTTACCAGGCTCTCAACAAATGAATGCCTCAGTTGTTCTCATCAAAGTCTTCCCAAGCCAAGAACATTTGGTTTCCTCTGAGTTGAGTGTCTAATTTTTTAATAGAAGTGATCTCAAGAATGCCCCCTTTGTGATGATTTTCTGGTCCTTTGGTGTCTAGAATGTTTGTAGGTACTAAAATGAAGTTTTGTATTTCAGATAAGCGTCTGAGGGAAATGATTGCCCTAATTAAGATACGTACCCTTCCCCCTATTCTCTAGTCACACTATCTTTTTAAGTTTCCTTTATAGCTCTATCACTGGCAAAAACGATCTTATTTGTTTACTCTTTTATAGTCGGTCTCCTCTCACTAAAGTTACATAAGAGCAGAAACCTTTTTCTTGGCTACCACTGTATCGCTAATGCCTAGAAGCATCTCTGGCACATGGTAGAGGCTCAAATAATATTTATAGAATAAACTAATACAAGGGGTATATTAGTTAAGGTAATGCTGGCTTTTAGAACAGATAAACCCTGGAATTTCAGGGGTTTAATACTAAAGAAATGAATTTTGCATTCACATAAAATTTCAATTCTGGGTTCCTGGACAGCAGTTGGAGGGTAGAGGTAGGCATGGGATGCTCTGCTCCATGCAGTCACTCAAGGACCCAGGATGATGGCAGAACTTCCAACTTTATCATGTGGCTTTCAACATTGACCTGAGTGTCAGTATCTAGCCAGTAAGTGATGGGGAGTGGTGAAGTCAGAGGAGTGGCATATCCCATGGGAGGTCTCAACAGGCCTGTCCCGGAAGTGGATACATCAATTCCATCCATATTCTGCTGGACAGAACTCAGTCATATGGCCACACCTAACTGCAAGGGAGTCTGGGAAATATTGTCTAGCTGAACACCTGAGAGGAAAGAGAAATGGGTTTAGTAAATAGCTAACTACTTCCTGCCACGGAAGGGTATTTGTGGTTTCTCTATGATTCCGGAATTGGATTTTAAAATTCTCCTGTTTCTATCAGGTTGGTGCAAAAGTAATTGCAGTTTTTACCATTACACTTAATGCAAAACACATTATATTAATTGCAAAAACCGCAATTATTTTTGCACCAACCTAATATGAAGACCCAAAGTTGTCATCTCTACTCCTGCAGTGGGAACTACTTACCCTCTCACAGCTTGAGCTCACTGTCCTGATATCCTCAGAGCTGCATCCCTCCTTGATCTGATGCTCAGTAGTCCAGAGCCATGCACCTTACACTTCAGGGCTTTTGCTGTTCTCTTTGCCTAGAATGCCTTATTAGCTTAGATTTATTGAAATTTTACTGACTGATCCTTCAGAGCTCAGCCTGAAATTCCTCTCTCCTGGATGTCCCCTGCCATCCCTCCCAGTGGAACTAATCATTGTCCCTCTGGGATCCTGTAACCATGGCTCACGTCTCTGCTTCACTTTATGATGCTTCTCCTTGTCCTTACTTGATTATCTATATTGCTTCATCCTAGGCTGGAATAATATTTTCTTTCTGTTTGTATCACTTTCCAGAACTTAGCCTGGCCGAAGACACTTAGCCTGTTTGTGGTCTTCCAGTTAGAAAAGAGGACTCTGGCTAGAGTTTGAAACTGGCTTATGGGATTTTGAAGACTCAACCTGTGGTCTGTTTCATGAGGTCGAATCTGAAAATCCTCTAGGGAAGGGGTCCTAAAGGAGGCCTAATTGAGTTCCCCCATTTCAGACATGTAAATGTAGAATCCACGTGGCACTTACTGGTTGTGCAAAATAATTTTTGGTGCAAAAATAATTTTGCCAATACATGAATGGCAAAAACTGCAATTACTTTTGCACAAATTCCTCTCTGGTAGGAAGGACTTGGATTTAGAAAGACATCAATTTGGGTTCCAGCCCTGCCACTTCCTGACTCTCTGACCTTGAGCAAGTTATTGAACCTTTCTGAACCTCGGTTTCTCATCCATAAAATGATTCTTTTTACAAGACAAATGTTTTATTGAGTGCCTAATAAGTGTTGGCCATAGGGGAGTGAATGAAATGGACATAGATCTTATAGATTAGTGGGCACAGATCCAATGGCTTTATAAATTAGGTCTGTGGTTACCATGCAAAAAGAAACTTCAAGGGAAGGTTTGTCTGAGGAAGCACTGTGGGGCTCAGAATTGAAGGTTAGTAAGGGCAGATGAGGAGGTTGCAGAAGGATCCAGCGCAGAGGCTATAGAATGTGTGAAGGCTCAGAGGCGAGAGGGCATCTGGCTACGTTGCTCAGGGGATTAAATGCACAGCTGCAGTTTTCCAGCATGTGACGAATGCCACACTGGTAGTTCTGAAGATGAATCTTGGATGGTAGCTAAGTGATCACTTAAAACCCTTTTATATAGTCTTCTCTCCACTGTTTAGCATGTTTAAAATCTTCCAACATAAAAAGTCAAATAAAAACTATAATTTATGTGGATGCTTATATTCGCTGTTTGAAAAGTGATGTGCACATTCCAGGGCGCAGCCTGGTGCGGATGTTAACCACATAGATTCTGGAGCCTGTTGCTCTGCCACTTCCCAGCTCTGTGGCTTCATGCCCATGATGTGTGCCTCAGTTTCCTGATCTGTAAGATGGGGACAATAACAGTACTTACCTCGTAGGGTAGTTATAGAGATTCAGCATGTTTGTTATTATGGATGGGAATAATTTAAAGTTTTTAAAAATGTATTTAGGTTAAAAGTATGAGTCAATATAGAAATGTTAAGCTAACAATGGCAAAACTTGGTCTGGATACTTACTAAGTGCTGTTCTAAGTAGCTTACACATATTATTTCATTCAGTGCCTACTGTGAGGTAGATGGTATTAACCCATTTTACAGGTACAGACAGATGACTAGTTTGATCAGGGTCACACAGTTTATGGCAGAGCAAGGATTCCAATGCAGGAATTCTGTCTCCAGAGCTCACACCCCTCCGATAAATATTCCACAAGATAGATATCTTACCATACTGTCTTGGCTAAGTACTACAGATAGGTTCATGAGTAATGCAAAATTATTCACTCAAGAAATACTTATTGAGCATCTACTATGTGCTTGGCTGTGTTGAAAATGCTGGCGTTACAATGGTACACGGTAAATCTCCCACAGAGCTTTGGCTTACAGATGATAAATCAGTAAACAAAGACATAAACCAGATAATTTCAGACCCAGATAAGTCCTGCAAAGAAAATAAAGCTGGATCATGGAAAAGAAATTGACTGGGGAGGTTTTGTGCTGTCCCCTGCCCCCCCATGTCCTCCATGGGGAGTCTGCACCGTGCCTGGAAAGGAAGGCTTTTGTCCTTCCCCAAGCTGCAGCTTGGCTCTTCTGATAAGCCAGGCCACGCCACTGCCATGAATTCCATCCAAATTTCAAGATGGTCAGGCCTATTAAGTCAGACCTTTTGACGAGTGTGCAGAGCATGGATTTATTATATGTCAATGTTTGTTTAAATTTGTAACTCTCTCACAGTGGAATTGAGGAGGCAGGCTTCAAATAACCATCAAAGCCCATTAATTTTCTCCAAATGCAATAGCATATTAATCAGACATCACTGAGGGTCTGTGGTCCGGAGGTGATGCTGATGCGAGAAAGATATCTACCCCCGTCCCTGCCTCTCCTAGGGAGAAGCAGGTTTTCCCCTGTGACTGTGTATTTATTACACAGCCTTGTGGCCAAGATGAATAATGAATGTAGAATCATAGTTGTGTTTGAGCCAGAAGGGACCTTATTGAGGGAGGCTGTATTTTCTGAACCTAAATTTAGGTCCTATATGAGCTGACAAGGTATATTTAAGCTGCTTCTAAGTATGAGAGGCAGTCTGGATATGGGTTTCAGGCACTCGGAAAGCTGAATGTTTAGATGGTTTGCGGAGTGTGTAACACAAAGGCCTTCTTGGGCCTGCCCTGGGGAAAGCCAGGGAGGACTCTTACTATGACTTTGTAGCATTAGTCCTCTTTTCTCATCTTCCAGAAAATGGGGCTTCGAAAAGGTGTGAATTGCCCATAGCACACAGTAACTTACTGAGTGAACCAATATTCTATACAAAGCAGGCAGGGCAAGCTTCATAAAAGAGAATTTGATTGCATTGCACCTCCCTCTGCCTAAAACCATCCATGGCTCCCTATTGCTTTAACAAAGAAAGTTAAATTCCTAACCATAGTCCCCTGTATGATTGGGCCCTGGTCTGCTTTGCCTTCTCACTTCTCTCCTCTCCAATCCAGCCGTCATGAACATCTTTCAGTTCCTTAGACACTTTCATCTCATTCACCTCCAAGTCTTTGATAACGTTATTTCCTCTGCCTAAACCACTCTACCTCTGCATGGCCTGGCTGGTTTCTGCTCAACCTGATGCTTCAGTAGCAGCCCCATTCCCCCTGTTACGTCCTCCTGGAACCTGCGGATTAGATTTACCTCTCCTGCTCTCTGTGACTCTTACCCCCTGCGTACCTTGCATGCTGTTCCACTCAGTGCTGGACATAGAGAAGAAGCCTGACAAATTGTATTCATTTTGGAGATGATGCTTAGTATGTGGTTCTCTCTCCAGTGGCCCTGGTTTGCTATTTTCGAGAATGATAAACCGAAGAAGGCTACAAGTTTATTCCTTGAGGATCTCCCCAATTCTCAACTCGTTTTACTTGCCTTGATTTAATGCCTCCAGGATCAGTGTTTTGAAAATTCCCACTCTGGCAGTTTTCTTGGAGCTTTAATAAATTCTTCTCTGCCCCTTCTGCCCATCATGGGAAGAAGGGAGCCAGCTCACTCCCTGCCACTGGCCAGCAGGCTGCCTGTTCCTACATCAATCAAACCATTAAAAACAAAAAAAGATTAGGAAAATTCCTGGGAGCCTTTAGAGGCAGGGGCAGGGGCAGGGCCTTCAGCTGGACTTCTGCTAGAACATATCCAGCCCCAGATTGTGGCAGATTTGCAGTTTTTACTTTGAACAAAGTTTCTTAGGCAATGGAAAGAAGTTTGCAATCCGTCTGCTTGCCTGGTTTTGAGCCAAAGAGCTCTGGGAGGATCTAATCCAGCACCTGGGGATTAGCTTTTTGATGGTTGCTTTCGGGAGGGTGCCTGGATGTTTACTGCATAACAGCTCTGCCCGGCAGAGGAGCAATAAATACAGAAAATTCCCAAAAGGCCATCTGGAAAAAGTGACAGGAAATAAGCATCTATCAAGTACCTCCCATGTACCAGGATCTGTGCAAGATTCTTTGCATCTTTTATCTCACACGAGGCTCACACAACCCTATGGGTTTATTGCTATGAATACTATTTAATAGTAAAATTGCTAAAGTTTACTGAGCACTTGCCATGCTTCAGACCTTATGTTGAGTGCTTACAATGCATTGTCTCAGGGGATCATTACCACTGCCCTCTAAGGTACAGGTTACAAATGTCCCTTGATGTAGAGGGACATTGAAACAAGCACAGGTTTATACCATGTGGAAGTAGGATTCAGGCCCTGTGCAGAAGACTGCAAGACTCATTGTTAATTTCAGCATCCAGCATTCCTGCTTAGTGCCCACCATTGAGACTTTTGAGGCTTTCTGAAGGATATTATTCTGGGAGACTACCCTCCAAACCAGGATTTTCTTTGATGGATTTAGAGGACTCAGCTTTCAGGTAGCATGACTTCAACATTTGCACATAACTCATCTCTTATTTGTTTGATGAGCGTATAACTCATCTCTTATTTGTTTTCTCATATACTCCTGTTTTGATAAATGGTATAGCTCAAAGCATGATGATGAAGTAACAAATAATTTGTCTGATTTTTCCATGGTGGATGCGTAACTCAGAATCAGATGGGATCATCAGAACTTCTGATCAGCATGGTATGGAGCCAGGCATCTGTGAAACCTAAAGCAAATCCAGGCATCTCTTGACTGTGCAGTTTTTAGTAAGCCTTTTGAGACACCAAAAATGGTTTATGGACTTACAACTTTTTTTTTTTTTTTGAGATGGAGTCTAGCTTTGTCGCCCAGGCTAAGGCGCAATCTCTGTTCACTGCAACCTCCACCTCCCAGGTGCAAGTGATTCTCCTGCCTCAGGCTCCCAAGTAGCTGGGATTATAGATGTGTACTACCACACCTGGCTAATTTTTGTATTTTTAATAGAGAGCTTGGCCAGGCTGGTCTCAAACTCCTGACCTCAAGTGATCCACCTGCCTTGGCCTCCCAAAGTGTTGGGATTACAGGCATGAGCCACTGCACCTGGCTGATTTACAGCATTTTTTATAAAGGACTTTATGGGTCCAGGAATCTAGAAAACAAGCTCTGTTCTAAGACAAGCTTTGGACTTCAAGAGAACTCCATAATAGGTAGAGGTTATGAGATATAGCTGTTCGAATATGTGTGGATTTTATTGAGTAGATCACTCAGATATGAATTAATTGTTCAATTAAATGCATTCATATACCACACATTCATTTACTATTTTAATTCTTCTATTACTTATTGACTGAGTCTGCCATTCCACTCATCAAATCCGTTAGTCATTCAACAAACATTTCTGGTCCAGTGTGTGAGCTTCTGGACTCTACAGGGAAAAGTAACTTAAAAAAAATTTGCTTTGTGTTCTAGGTTCAGCAGGCACTAGCCAGGAAATTACTGACAGATCCAAAGGCTTGAGCTGCCATTCTAAGCTTTGGTTAGGCATATGTGTGTGTGTACATGTATGTGTGTGTGTGTGCATGTGTGTGTGTTGGATTTGCAGGCTTACTCCTGGCATTTTGCCACATAGATATCTAGGATTCATTTCTGGCAAGTTGAAGATCATCTCCAAGTCTCCCTTTCCCCATCTGTAAAATAATCGGGTTGACCAGATGACGTGGGATTCATTGTAAGATTGTCTATCAGGTGCCTAGCCCTATGTTCTTAGAGGCAATTGCTCTCTTGCAACTTTCAGTCCAGGTTTGAAATGAGGGTTCATCAGGAAATGACCTACCTTGGCTTTGCTCTTTACACTCAAGGGAGGAAAATGTGTCGCTGTGGTTGTTTCCCCCACTGAACTGCTGATAGTGGTGAGGAAGTAGGGGATACTGGGCCTGGCTGCATGTGTTGTCACAAAAACAAGAACAGCTCTTGACACAATGAATTTTTTTTTTCTCTATCCATAACTTAAATCTTCTCTGTCAAAAGGGGAAAATTATACAAAGGAAAAATTCCAAAAGGATAATGAGTCCTCATTTCCTCCTGCTGCTTCTCCTCCTTGGGCAGTGCTGTCAAAATGTCCTGACATCACCCTCCTGCCTCCACCTCAACTTATGCTTCCAGATGATTCTCACCCCCAGAAATGCTCAAGTTGGGGAGGGGCGGACATGGGGGGTCTGATCCTGCCTCTTCGTGCATCGGTACAGCATCTGGAACCCCACTCCTGGTACTTTTCCTTTGGTTTTGTCATTTGCCCCATATTTGTCCTTGTAAGTCTTCAAGGATAGAGGATATATGTCTTCTCAAGAAGAGAAACAACTTCTAGCAATTTTCTAAAGAAATCATCTTGGAGGTGTCAAACTAAATGCTCCCAAAAGGGGATGCTACATAGAGGAAGTACTATGATGATAGAGAATAACTATTGACATGGAGAGATGTCTAGGATACATTGTAAGTTTTTAAAATGCGTGGTTACAAAATCATATCAATAATATGGTCTTACTTGTGATATTGATTGAGATATGGATGTAGATATACATCTATTGATGTAGAACAGAATATTATTAATAACTAATATAAATCTCTGGATGGAGATGCTATGGATAAATTTATTTTTTCCTTTTTTTACTTGTTCACAGTTTTTTATATATATATTTTAAATTTGAGATTAAATTAAATGGGTCTGGCTCCATCACCCAGGCTGGAGTGCAGTGGCGTGATCTTGGCTCACTGCAACCTCTACCTCCCAGGCTCAAGCCATCCCCCTACCTCAGCCTGTCAAGTAACTGGGACTACAGGTGGACACCACCATGTCTGGCTAATTTTTGTATTTTTAGTAGAGATGGTTTCATCATGTTGCCCAGACCAATCTTGAACTCCTGAACTCAAGCAGTCTGTTCTCTTCAGCCTCCCAAAGTGCTGGGATTACAGGCATGAGCCACCACGCCCAGCCATTTTATAATGGTTTATAGTACACATATATTACAACTGCAATTTAAAAAATGCAGTAACCATTAACTTAGGATCTAACTGGGGAAGCCAGGGCATGCAAGAGTTACCTGTCTCTCCTCATCCCCTCTATAAGCCAGTAACAGATTGGAACTCAGTCATTCTGCTTCCATGCTCAACCTGTTTTGATGGGACATCCTGATCTCGTAAAGATTCATCAAGAATCTTTTAAAACCCTATTTAAATGAGTTCACCAGGAAAATCCCAATTTTAAATACTCTGCCATGTTGCTGTCATGGGTAAACCCCTATGCATAGAAGCAGTCTAACAGTGTGTTCTGGAGTTCTGTTTTTACCACTTCTTAGCTGTGTGACTTTGGGCTTCCATTGTCATCTGAACAGTGAGGTTAATAATAATCCCTATCTCAGAGGGCAGGGGTGAATATTCCTTTAGGTGATGCTTTTGCATAATGCATCCTACTGAGTATGTACTTGGATTAGTCTGTTCTCACACTGCTAATACAGACACACCCAAGACTAGGTAATTTATAAAGGAAAGAGGTTGAATGGACTCACAGTTCCACATGGCTGGGGAGGCCTCACAATCATGGTGGAAGGCAAAGGAGGAGTAAAAGCACATCTAACATGGCAGCAGCCAAGAGAGAGCATGTGCAGGGGAACTCCCATTAAAAGCATCAGATCTTGTGAGATTTATTCACTACCACAAGAACAATATGGAGGAAACTACCCTTATGATTCAATTATCTCCACCTGGCCCTGCCCTTGACACAGGATTATTAAAATTCAAAGTGAGATTTGGATGGGGACACAGCCAAACCATTTCAGTACTGAATGCATATCGAGTACTTCTGGGTGGTCGGCATGCTTCAATTTGGGGTACAGAAAATATGATCACTGTACACACCTTCTCATCCACCCATCTTCATTTTTTATTTTATTTTTTATTTCAAGAAAATTTAGCGGCATTGAACAACCATTGTGCTAGGTAGGGCAAGATAGCTTAAACAAACAAATGACCAAAACAAAAGTGAATGTTGAAAGCCGGCCCCCATTTCCAGAGCCCGATTTGCTTTCAATTACTCCCCTGTACAGTTCTTGAGTTTTTATAAGATTTACATTTTGTTTTTTTGAGATGGAGCATCGCTCTGTCACCAGGCTGGAGTGCAGAGGCACAATCTCAGCTCACTGCAACCTCTGCCTCCTGGGTTCAAGCAGTTCTCCTGCCTCAGTCTCCTGAGTACCTGGGACTACAGATGCCTGCCACCACGCCCAGCTAATTTTTGTATTTTTAGTAGAGATGGGGTTTCACCATATTGGCCAGGCTGGTCTCGAAATCCTGACCTCGTGATCCGCCCATCTCAGCCTCCCAAAGTATTGGGATTATAGGCGTGAGCCACTGCACCCAGCCTAGAATTTAAAAATTTTAATAATTTCTTATTGCAAGTCTTAAATCCCCAAAGGAGAACTGAGTAAATCTAGTTTACGGTAGAAATCCCCAGTCATTAAAAAGCAATAATAATCCAAGAAAAGAAAAAAAAAGAAGCAAGCAATGTGGTGTCAGACAGATTAGAATCCAGTCTCTGAAGGACTTTCTGCTTTCGTTAGTGATTTAGAGACATTTTCTCCCCCTCCTTTCTGAATATACTTCTGAGCAGTGGAAATAAAATAGTTTTCTGTAATAACTTGGTGAACAAGTCACCTGAACTATTTGGTTCTAAAGATGATTAAAGATTATGTATGAGGGAGCAAAGCAATGAGGCCAAGAAGCCCATTGTCTTGTAAGAGCTCTACCAACAGTCATTATCAGGAGAGATTCCTCCCTTGTCCCACTCCAACTGATGAGTCATGAATCAACCATGAATCTCAAATACTCAAGGCTGCCAATTACACTGAAATTATTTAGTCTTGAACCCAATCTATGGCAAAAATCCAACTGACGGACAGACACTTTGCAAAACCCTGTTTAAATGAGTTCACCCAACCAAGAAATCCATATGGCCCCAAGTTGCTGGGGAGTTGTTTCTGTTTTCCCGGATTAACTTAAATGTCTTTAACCATCTGTTGTTCTTTTCCAGTGGTAGCCAAACCTCAAACATACTAAGTGAAAAACAGATTAAAAAAATGCCACCTGGACTGAGCCCTGTGCTAGACAGGTATTTGGTTCTCCCAGAAACTTTCATTGTGGTTATGGTTATTCCCATTCTTGGTTGGGGAAACTGAGGCTCGGAGAATTTAAGTTAATTACTCAAGTTGGCACAACTATTAGAAACCAAGAAATCCTTTAGGATCCCCTTTCCTTTCTTTCCTTTTTTTTTTTTTCCTTTTTCTCTTTTTTTGAGATGGAGTCTTGCTCTGTTGCTCAGGCTGGAGTGCAGTGGCATGCTCTTGGCTCACTGCAACCTCCGCCTCCCGGGTTCAAGCAATTCTCGTGCCTCAGTCTCCCGAGAACCTGGGATTACAGGTGTCCGCTACCACACTGGCTAATTTTGGTATTTTTACTAGAGATGGGGTTTCGCCTTGTTGGCCAGGCTGGTCTCGAACTTCTGACCTCAGGTGATCCGCCCACCTTGGCCTCCCAAAGTGCTGGGACTACAGGTGTGAGCCACCGTGCCTGGCCCCCTTTCCTTTCTACTGTCTGCGTTCAATCCTTCATCAAGTGTTGGCGTCTCACCTCTGCAATGTAGTTGACAATCTGATTACTTCCTTTAATTTCCATTATCTCCAGCATGGTCCAAGGCTCCATCATTGTTCATCTGAGCTATAGCCAAAGCCTCTAACAGGTCTCCCTGCAACCATGTTAACCCCTGACAGTCTATTCTTTCTGCAGCAGTCCAATTGTTGACTTAAAAAATGCAAATCAGATTATATCATTCCATTGTAGTGCCCTTCCAGAGTTTTCCCATCCACAAGGATTAAAATCTGGACTCTACCCCATCACCTACCACCTCTCTCTGACTTCACCTTGCCTGATTCCCTGTCGCTTTCTTCAGTGTTCAGACCTCCCTGATCTTTCTTCGTGTATCTTAAGCCCCCCGAGCTCATTCCTGCCTCGGTGACTGTGTATTTTCACTTGCTCTTCATTCTGCCTGGAATGCTCCACCTCTCATGTGGGACTTGGGCTTCCTGGTCCAGGTCTCAGGTCCAGTGTCACCTCCCTAGAGAGGGTGTCCATGACGATTCCAGCTGGAGGAGTCTCGCCTCTTTTCTTCCAGCTGGAAGCTTCATCTCTTCTCTCTCTTTCATATAACCTGCTTTATTTTCTTTAAAGCCCACATCAATCCTGAAATTATTTTGTTTACATATGAATTTGCTTTTTTGGTATGTCTTCCCCGTTAGAATGTAAATTCTATGAGGACAGAAACCACAGCTGCGTGTTTCCTGCACCTAGAACCATGCCTGGCACTTGATTCAAACACTGGCCTTGAGCAAACCTCCACCTAAAGAGTCTCAGTTTTGTCATCTATAAAAATGGGGATAATGATGATCTTTACCTTACAGGGTGGATGCGAAGATGAACTAAGGAAAACCTGTGGCTCCCACGGTCTGCTTGGCGTCTGGTGCACTGTTGGGCCTCAATGACTGTTACCCTCCTCTTTTCCCGTCCATCTTTTGGTGTGGTATTGACATTTCCTAAGCAGCAAATGATGACTGTTCTATTTTGAACTCCCCGATATTTCTGGGAACCAAGAAATCCTGAAGTCATTTGACTACACACATGACCATGGAAATTCTTATTGGTGAATCAAAGAGAATGTCTTTAACTTTCTATTATAATCTTCTTTTAAAAGTAGGGACAAATTTGACTTATTTTCAGTGCAACAATGGGATTTTGCTAAGGAAGTTTGTTAAACTCCTCTTGAGATGGTTGATAAAAAGACAAATAATGAACACCTGGTATGCAGAGGGTTTAGACTTGCCTAGAGGCAGATGCTTAGAATAGAGAGAAATCTTTCATACAGGCTGCCTCTGGCCTCTCTGTGCACCTCCAGCCCCCTCATGAGTGATGTTCACCTTGCTCTCTGCCTTGCAGCCACACTGACTTTATTTCAGTGCATGGAAATTTCCATGCTGTCTCCTGCCACGGGGCCTTTGCACATGCTATCCCCACTGGTTCACTCTTCTTTCTAGTCTAACCCTAGTCTGCTTTTACTTGTCCTTCAAATTTCTACTTATATGGCTCTTTCTTAGGGAGACCTTCACTGATGTTTCCAAATCAAACCCTTTCATCCTACAATCTCAAGGTGCCCCAAGTTTATATGTATGCATATCATTATTAAATTAATAGGCCTTCTCCTAATTTGGCTATCATCATATAATAATAGCTCACACTCTTAGAATTTGTTCTGTTCTAAGCACTTCAGTTGTATTTTATCTAATCCACAGAAACCTCATAAGATAGGGTACTATGATTATGCCCATTTTACAGGTGAGGAAACTGAGTCACAGAGAAAGTAAGTGATTTACCCAGGACCACGCTTCAGGTAAATAGAACGGGAATTAGAACTCAGGCATCTTTGCTTCAGAGTCTGTGCTCACAACCAGTGTGCTGTTTTGTGTCTCTTTTAGGCTCCTTGGGAGTAATGACTATGTTAATGTTTGCTTCTCACTGTCTCTGTGGTTCTGGTGCAGGAACTCATGCGTAGTAAACTCCACCTAAGTATTTGGGGATGAATGAATGGCTCCTTCTCTCTATTTCTGTACCCCAAAGACTCTATTTCCTTACAGTCTTGGTGGTGATCATGAGAAAGTGTCTTGGCTCTCACAGTTTGAATTCCAATTCCAGGAGCACTGTAATGCAACTTTGTCAGACCCATTGAAGTACGAGCCAGCATCCCACTCTGAATTACAAGAGCTGAGCAGAATTCTAAATTCTCCCTCCATGCCCACTCACCCTCTTCCCTCATAGCACTCTGGAGGCTGTGTGCCACCCAGGGAAACACTAAAATGCATTCTAGGGCAACAGAGAAGTCACCAGAATTACTGAGGATGCAGCAAAGTTGATATTATCTTATGCATTACTCAACGGAGATGGATTGTTTTTTAAGAAATCTCTTGCTTAGGTGAGAGTGGCGGGATGAACTACCAACTTGCCTTGCTAAGAACCAGCAAGTCCGACAAGCCCTTGCTGAGCGATGCCCACAGGGACGTTGCCAGCCAGATGCACAGACTGTTGCTGATGCCACACATGTGGTTTTCATGAAGCTTGAGACACAAGTATGCATAGTGGGTGGTATATCCTCCTCTGTCATGCAGACTGTGAGCTCTAGGAGGGCAGAGGCCCAGCATGGACTTCTCAGGGCACAGTTCAGGGCCTCACACATAGCAGGTGCTTGGGAAATATTGGCTGAATTAATATATAGGATATAGGGCCCATGCACTTAAATGGGCTCAACTCCAAATGTTTTATCCCAGGGCGGCAGGAGAGCAGAGGAAGCATGCATGCATGACACAGCACTAAATGACAGAAGTGTGCTGGGGGTGTATACTTGGATCAAAGAGGCATTGGTAGAAGAAGAGCTGCATTTTACAGAGTGGAGGCAGACTATGCTTTGTCCAGGAAAAAGTCAAATTATGCAATAGAGGCCTGAAGGCAAGGAGATAAAGTCCTGCTCCTCAAATCCACTTCCCTGGGCCAATGAGATCTGTGTTGATCCATCTATCTATGTTGGACTCACCTTACAGACATCAGGTCAGACGTGTAGACCAGTGTTAGGTATGGGGAGGGACACATACAATGGATGAAGGGAAGACTAGAATAATATCAGTTATGGATTGGCAGGATTTATTGGGTAATAAGTAGCGTGGCTCTGGGCCACGGTGTGCCTGAGTTCAGATTCAGAGCCTGCTCCTTAGGAGCTGTGCAGTCTTAGCCAAGTCACCTCACGTGTCTGTACCTCAGTTTCCTTCACCATAAAACATGCCTTCTGCCTCACAGTGTTGTGGTCAGGGTTCAATGAGCCAACGTATGCAGAGTACTTAAAAGGACTGCCAGACACAGCAGTCAGTGAGTGCTACATAAGCATTAGCTTATTAGGGTGGGAAAGGGGTACTTGAATTCATGCCACGAAGCGTTCGTTCTCAGGACTGGTTAACACCTCGGTGTTAGCAGGAGGAAGTGAGAGAAAGTAGACACAGCGGGGCTTAGGGAGATAGTGCATCTGGCAGGTTTGTAGGTTTGGATTGAACACAGGCTCTGTAGTATGTTAGCTGGGAGGCTAGCAAAGGGGAGTATGGGGTGCTCCCCATCCAGAAAGCATATTGCAAAAGGAAAATACAAACTGAAAGCTCAAAGAATGGGCCTTGATGCTATAGCCCCGCCAGCAGAGGGGGCTGCTGAGCATGTAATGCCCTTCCTGCTTGGGGCTGGAGGGTTGTACCCAGGTGAGGCTCAAAGGGCCAGTCCTCCAGCTGTGGCAGCCAATGGAACGTTCATGGACTTGAGCTAGGCTTGCCTTGCAGAAGACATCCCTGGATGGATGGGATGGGACTCTTATTTATGGAAGGCAGATGCTTTGTTCCTCCTTAGGATCCAACAAGCTTAGAAGGGAATGTTTTCAAGGTAGGGAGTCTCAGATTCACTGTATCCTAATTGCCTGGGAGTTTATTTATTTATTTGGTGACAGAGTTTTGCTCTTGTAGCCCAGACTGGAGTGCAATGGGGCGATCTCGGCTCACTGCAACCTCCGGGGAGGTTTATTAAAATGTAGATTCTTGGGCTTCACCATAGACCTATTGAATCAGATTCTGGGGAGTAAGAGCCCAGGACTCGGCATCTTAAATACACTCCCAAAGGGATCTGATGCAAACCATAGTTTGAGAGCTTCTTGCTCTAAATCAGTGATTCTTTTAAAATTTTAAATTTATTTTAATTTAAGTTCTGGGATACATGTGCAGAATGTGCAGGTTTGTTATATAGGTAAATGTGTGCCATGGTGGTTTGCTGCACCCATCAACCCATTACTTAGGTATGAAGCCCCGCATGCCTTAACTATTTATCCTGATGCTCTCTGCTCCCCGCCACCACAGGCCCCAGTGTGTGATATTCCCCTCCCTGTGTCCTTGTGTTCTCATTGTTCAGCTCCCACTTATGAATGAGAACATCCAGTGTTTAGTTGTCTGTTCCTGTGTTAGTTTGCCAAGGATAATGGCTTCAAGCCCCATCCATGCTCCTGCAAAGGACATGGTCTCGTTCCTTTTTATGACTGTATAATATTCCGTGGTGAATATGTTAAATCAGTGATTCTTAATCAACAGTGCACCTCAGAAATGATGGAGAGCAGTTTCCACATACAAGCATGCCAATCTTGCCGCCTAGAGATTCTGATGCAATAGGGCTGGGGTGGGACAGGGCCCAGGCATATGAACTTTTTTTAAAAAGATGCTTTTCCAGTGATTGGATGAATAACAAATTGGCTTGCTTATTGCCTGGTCATACAATACCTGAGAGCTTGTTAAAAATGCAGGTTCCCAGGCCTAGTTCTAGAGTTGCAGAATTTGCCTCTATGGGGAAGGGGTGATTCTTAGCATTGGCTAAAATTGGGACCCAGGGTACCTACTGCTCTGTGCCTCTAATTACTCAGGGCCTCCCTGGTGATTATAGCAAGGGGGACTCATGTTGACCAGTACCTGCTATGACCATCCCTGAGCCATGAGGCACTTTACACTTCTTCCTTCATTTACTCCTACAACTACCATGACTTAACCATTGTTCCCATTTTCCAGATGAGCAAAGTGAGGCCTACGGAGGAAAGGAGGAAAGCTGTGATGCTGAGAAGGGGTGGAGCTCAGGATAAAACCTTAGAGCCACAAAAGTTCTCTTCTAGGCTTCCACTCCAAGCCCAATGTAGGGAAAAGTGTCATCTTTTGAGGAGAGGTAGTTGAAAGCTTTTGTACAGGGTCAGGGCTGCCATACCCCATGATGGCTCCATGTCATTGGCCAGTGGCGTTTGGTGTGTGTGTGCGCGTGTGTGTGTATGATGGGAGGTGTCTCCCACAACTAGGGATGCAGGCAGGACCAGTACACATAATACCATTGCTCACTAACTAGCCAACAGCTCAGCAAGGGGAAGTGTGTAATTCTAGACCGTTTGGCCAAGACACGTGATGAGTGTGGGTTTGGGGGGTGGACATTTGGGAAGGTGTTTCCATACACATTTTCTGTATTAATCAATAAGACATTCTTAGAATGATTATGAATTGAATGGAGTGTCCCCCCAACTCCCATGTTAAAACCTTGGACCCCAGTACCTCTGAATGTGATATTATTTGATATTATTCTTTTTTTTTTTTTTTGATACGGAGTCTCGCTCTGTCGCCCAGGCTGGAGTGCAGTGGCACGATCTTGGCTCACTGCAAGCTCCGCCTCCCGGGTTCACGCCATTCTCCTGCCTCAGCCTCCCAAGTACCTGGGACTACAGGCGCCCGCCACCACGCCCGGCTAATTTTTTGTATTTTTAGTAGAGATGGGGTTTCACCCTGTTAGCCAGGATGGTCTCGATCTCCTGACCTCATGATCTGCCTGCCTCGACCTCCCAAAGTGCTGGGATTACAGGCATGAGCCACCGCGCCCAGCCTATCAGATAGACTGTTTACAGAGGTACAGAGTCTATCTGCAAACACATGGATGTGGGCGGGGGACAACACACACTGGGGCCTGTCGGAAGATTCAGGTGGGGGAGGCAGAGCATCAGGATAAATAGCTCATACATGCGGGGGAGTCTTCATACCTAGGTGATGGGTTGACAGGTGCAGCAAACCACCGTGGCACACATTTACCTATGTAACGAACCTGCACATCCTGCACATGTAAACCTGAACTTAAAATAAAAAGAAGAGTCTATCTGCAAATAATATCACATTCTGATATTATTATATAAGCACATTCTGACCTCAAGTTAGAATGAGGTCAAGACAGCGAGCCCCAATCCAGTACGACTGATGCTCTTACAAAAGGGGAGATTTCCACAAAGAAAAGGTGATGTGAAGAGACACAGGGAGAAGGCAGCCATTGACAAGCCCAGGAGAGAGGCCTGCGAAGGAACCCTCCCTGCCCACACCTTTATCTTAGACCTCCTGACTCCAGAACTGTGAGACAATACATTTCTGTCATTTAAGCCACCTAGTCTGTGATTCTTTATCATAGCAGCCGTAGCAAACAAATACAGGCAGTAATTCTGATTATTACCCCCATTTGACAGGTGAGGTAACCAGGACTCAGAGAGACCATAACATCCACCCGGAGTCACATGACAGTTAAGTGCAGGTGGCCCCACTAAATCCTAGATGGGACCTGGCTCCAAGATTCCAGTTTCCTCTACTCTCACTGGGCCCCGCTGTGCCACATTATTGCGGCTGGACGGACAGCATTCCTGGGAAAACCATTTAGATTTCATTCCCCTTCCTTTCTCTGACAGAAGCTGCTGGTGAGGAAGGTAATGATCTTGATCAAACTGTCTCCCGAACGCATGCCTGCCTTTGGAAGGAGCAGACTGGGATGAAATTCTCTACTCTGCATCTTATGAACCAGAGGACACGAGGCAGGTTTCTTAACCCCTCTCTACGATTCCGTTTCCTTCTCTGAGAAATGGGGAGATTGGAATAGATCGCAGAGGGTGATGGTGAAGACTGAAAACAGCCTAGCACAGTGCTTGGGTATAGCAAGCCTTGGGCGATGGTAGATGCTGCTGTTATTTCTTGAAATACACTCTGGACGCTGAGGCAAGAGAATCACTTGAGCCCAGGAGTTCGAGTCCAGCCTGGGCAACACAGTGAGACTCCATCTCAAAAAACAAAAAAAACAAAAACAAACAAACAAACAAACAAAAAAAACAACCTTCAAAATACAGGAAATTAAAGGTAGAAGCAATGATGTGGGTCCAAACACAGAGAGACAACAGAAGAGCCACGAGCCTCTGGTGCCAACACAAAGCCTGACTAGGCCAGGAAGCTTTAAAATGATCTCCTGGGTAGGGTAGAGCCAAGGGCTGGCGTGGGAGTTGGAAGTCAGAGACAAGAGCCCAGTCTGGCTGTCAGAATGGGTTAGGGCTACCCAAAGAGTGGGCTCTGGACAAACCCTTGTTTCTTCCTGGTGCAAAAAGGCTGAGGGCCGCATAGGGTCCTACTCCCCATATCGTCTCCTGGTTGACATGTTTCCACATCCCCTCCAAGGCATGGTGCATGGTACAGGGATCAGGGATCTTGTGGTCCCAATGCTCCTGTCTCCACTGGGACTGAAGGAACTGGTATATAGCAAAAGCAGGGCTTGCTTATCGCCCTGCCGCTTGGAAGCCAATCCTCGTTAAACATAGTAAACACATGGATGCTTTTTCAGGCCCTCCACACAGGGCCTGATACGGCTACAAGCAAGACCTACTAGAATAGTCTTCTGAAGCCTTTGCATATGTTCTGTGCTACAGCCAGCGATATAAATACGCCTCACACACGGCGTTAAAAGAATCACTCCGCAGCCTACACAGATGTCAAAATAATAACAGGATGATGTTAGGCAAGGAAATAGTTTTGATGCCTATTCCCCCATTTAGAGTTATATAATCCTTTTTTTGGTTGTTATTGTTGTTCAGGAAAGCAGTCTGCAAGTTGCTTCGTCCGACAATCTAAGATTGTTACATACCAGCAAAACGTTTGAACTTGGCAGGTTTATGCACTGTCCGGATTAAAGGGAACTTGGGTATAAGGCCACTTTGGAGAATGCATTAGCTGGACTGGGAGTGCCCAATACTTACATTAACTCAACATATGTATTGAGGACCTAGTATATGCAGGGTACTGTGCTGGGTGCTGGAGATACAGATGGACCAAACAGGTATAGCTCCTACCCTCTGGAGCTTTGCAATTCATTACAGGGAAGCAACCCCAACCCATTAACCAGCGACATAATAAAGTCATTGCAAATTGTGATTTCTGCTGTAAAAGAAACAAACAAAAGGCTGACAGAATGAAAGAAACGGGATACAAAATGATGGTTTGGGCCTCTCCGAGGAGGCAGCATATAAGCCAAGACTCAAAGGCTAAAAAAGATAGAGCCATTGAATGGTGTGGGGAGGAGCTTTCTAGGCAGACAGAAGAGCCTGCACAAGTCCCTTAAGTTGGAGGGAGCTCAATGTGCCAGAGGAAAGGAGAGCAGGCCAGTGGGGCTGGACTTGAGTGAGGCAGGCAGCAAGTAAGGAAGGGGAAGTGCCCAGTCAAGTTCCAGCTCTGATTATTTTTATTAACCCAAGTCTGTTGCAGATTGGGCTGCCAAATAAAATACAGGACCCCCAGATAAATTTGAATCTCGGATAAACAACGGGTGGCATTTTAGTGGAGGTATGCCTCAAATCTTGCAGGGGATTTATGCTAAAAAAAAAAAAAAATCCATTGTTTATCTGAAATGCACATTTAACTGGGAGTCCTGTATCTCTCTTTGCCAAATCTGGTAACCCTGGTTATTGTGATCAGCTGACTCTATGCACACTGGGAAGACAGCAGAGGTGTTCAGATAAATCCTATGGACAAAGATGATGGTCTGTTTTGTACCTGCATTTTCTGCGGAGTAGATCAAGGACTGCATCTAGGTAGAGCGGATGTTGCTGTGTGACCTGTAGCAGATTGCTTAACCTCTCTGTGTCTCTCCTGCCACAACTGAGAAACAGGGATCCTTCTGGGTCTTGAGTAGCTCAGTAGATTTTACTGAGGCTTCCCTTGCAGAAAGTTTCCTAACGTGCTGCAGAGAGCAGTGGGGTTTTGATTATCTGAGGGCGTAAGTTATCACGGCCGTTTTGAGCCCCTGAGATTAGATTACTCAGAGGAATTTCCTGGAGTACAGCAAGGGGAGTATTACTGATTTTTTCCTTTTGCCCCTGACTCTAATTTGGCATGACATAGTACAGTTACTGATTTTGACTTTATTTAAAATTTTGATACCTTGTTCAACATGGATTTTTAGAACTACTTTTGATTTTTAAAGCTATTGCATTTGAATACTGTTGGTTCCAATGATGGAGTTTCTTGGTGCCCCTATAAGTTGTGCACCCAAGGAAAGTGGCTCACCAGCCTCACCCTGGTACCCTGATCCTGGCTTCCAGTGGAGAGACCACAGTGTTGAGGCTAGATGCACTTGCCTGGGCGTGCTTTTGGACCCATCTCTCAATAGCTGAGTGACCCTATCTGAGTTTCTTTTTTTTTTTTTTTGAGACGGAGTCTCACTCTGTCACCCAGGCTGGAGTGCAGTGATGCGATCTTGGCTCACTGCAACCTCAGCCTCCCAGGATCAAGCGATTCTCCTGCCTCAGCCTCCCGAGTAGCTGGGACTACAGGATTGTGCCACCACACCCTGCCAAATTTTTGTATTTTTAGTAGAGACGGAGTTTCACTGTGTTAGCCAGAATGGTCTTGATTTCCTGACCTCGTGATCTGCCCGCCTCGGCCTCCCAAAGTGCTGGGATTACAGGCATGAGCCACTGCACCTGGCCCTCAGTTTCTTTATCTGTAAAGCATGTTTAATGAAAGCACAATCTTAAAGTTGGTTGGGACCTTAAATGGAAAAAAAACAAAATCCATGTCCTATAGTTAGGCTAGTGTCTGGCATTCACAAAGTGCTCAAAGCATGTTCGCCATCCCATTATTATCTTTGAATCTCAGTTTCCTCATCTTGTAAAGTGGAAATGACACTAACTTCTACCTCCATGTGTTCTTGTGGGGCATCAATGAAATAATGATGCAGAATGTTCTTCTAAGTACTGGGTCCTTCAGCATCCTCTTCTTTCTTTACATCAGGAAAGCAGGATATTTTTATTTATTGCGCAATTGCACTGACAGCTCACCACTTTCCAGCAAGAGTCAGTGACGGTATCCAAGTAAGAGTGTGTATGCTGCGAACACTATAACAGAGACACAGATGTTGGTACCATGAAGCAGAACCAGGTGGAAATGTGTCAACCAGGAGACGATATGGAGAGTATGACCCTATATGGCCCTCAGCCTTTTTGGACGAGGAAAAAGCAAGGGTTTGTCCAGAGCCCACTCTTTGCATAGCCCTAACCCATTCTGACAGCCAGACCAGGCTCTTGTCTCTGACTTCCGACTCCCACGCCAGCCCTTGGCTCTGCCCTACCCAGGAGATAATTTTAAAGCTTCCTGGCCTAGGCAGGCTTTGTGTTGGCACCAGAGGCCCATGGCTCTTCTGTTGTCTCTCTGTGTTTGGACCCACATCATTGCTTCCATGTTTAATTCCCTGTATTTTGAGGTTTTTTTTTTTGAGATGGGGTTTCACTATGTTGCCCAGGCTGGACTTGAACTCCTGGGCTCAAGTGATCCTCTTGTCTCAGCCTCCAGAGTATATTTTGATTCAACTTTTGCACTGAGAGCCAAGATTTGAATAGGTTTAATGCCAGGCCACAGTCATTCATTTATTCAGTCAACAAATACTTATTGAGCACCTACTATGTGCTAGGTACTTCTATAGATGCTGGAGATAACAGCAGCAAATTCACAGAGACAGGTGACCTTACTTAGGGAGCTTATCTTCCTATCGTAGAGGTAAACAAGAAAGAATAGAACAAATGAGATCAGGCACGTTCAGGGTGGTATGCTGTTGACAAATCTGCACATGTTCTCCTTGAGCCTAAAATAAAAGATGAAAAGAAAAAAATAATAATAATACAAGAATTTTAAACACACCATTCCTTGAGCATATCAAAATCAAGCAAAATGTGCATAAGAATTTTGAATGACATAAGTATCATTATATGTGTATGCACAAATGTGCACACACATTCCAGTTCAATACCACTAGTAGCCAATAACAGAAGTTTGCATTACAAATCTACCCAGAAAACAAAAGAGACACTCCTAAAAATATTAAAAGAAAACTTTTTCTGTTTTCAGATTTTTTTCTACAATGAACATGTATTACCTTTATCATTTTTTAAACAATGAAATAAAAGGTTGAAAAGCAAAAAAAAAAAAAAAAAAAAAAAGAAAAGAAAAGAAAGAAGAGAACAAATAGATGAGAAAGATAACTCTCACTAGAGTGGATTGCAAACCAAACAGAACCAACGGAGAGGGTGAGACACTGGAAGAGGGTGCTTTGGGGAGGGGCACCCTCACTGAGGTGTGACATTCAAGCTGAGACCTGATGGACCACAAACTACATTCCTCCTTCAAGCTTTGTGTCTTTATCTGTGACATGGGATCAGAGACCCCACCTCTTGGGAGGATGGTGGGAAGTAACCGTTTGACAATGTGATCAGTCTGGCCTTAGCTTAAGGTAACTTGCCTTTATCTCCCGTAGGTCTCCCAGACCATGGTCCTCACCTAACAAGGATATCGGTTGTCTGCCTTGTATGTCACTCCTTCACGTTCACCTTCTTCTCCCCTTGTTTTGCATCCTTGGCAATGATCTCACGTTATTGCCACTGACCTTCTTCCTTATCACTGACTCTTTCTCTCTCCCCTGTTCTCTCTCATTTCTGTCTCTTTCTCTTTTTCTTTCAAACCCATCTCCTCACCCCTCTGTGAGGTGCATCCCAGCCTGGATACCACCTCAAAGTTGGGTTTGGGATTAGGTGTATTTATAAACCATGAACCAGTGAAAGTTTTAGAGAGAAGAAAACAGAATTCAAGGTCAAAGCCATGTTCAGGGCACGACAAACTGAAACTACCTCTGTTCACATGAAAAGAACACACTTATATTTAGCACTTGATATGAAAAATGGTAACTTCAGGCACCATCAGGTGGGCTTTTGCCCGTGTTTCTAGCTCTTGGGTGAGATTTCTTTTCTGCTTTTAATGTTCTTTTCCTAATTAAAAAAATTCTGTTGCTAAGAAAGGGTTCGAAGGCTTGCCACGTTTCCCACACGGCAGCTCTTCTGTAGAAAAGAACAGAGAAAGGAAAATAAAAGTTTCCAAACCAAGGCGTAAGTCCTTTGAATTTTCCAAGAAAGGCAGAAGCAAAGACTGTTGTCTGGTGATCCTAGAATCTCTGCTTGTCAGGATGACTCTGCAGGTCTTTCATCACTCTGAGCTAGACCTTGACAAAGGGCTGACTTCCACAGCTCAATTTGCAAGTCTTAGTCTTGTGTACGCATGGTGTATGAACTGTCTTTTGTGCCAGAGTCATTAATAATTTATCCTAGTCACCTGGCCCAGTAGAAAGTGCAAGCTTGTGAAAGACTAGGGTTCAAACCCAAGACCTTCAGTTTACGCCCCAAAGGGTCTTTCCAGACCACTGTACTCAGAGAAGCCCCCTACATTTTTTCTCCATCCCTCACTGAGGGAGGTACAAACTTTCAGAGCCAGTGTCTGATTCTCCACATCCTTTTCCTCTTGCTATGGTGATAACACTGAGATGGAAGGTACATGGAGATGGCACCTCTCTCAGCCTGGGTCCCTGGGTGACTACAGTGGAAATATCTCTTTCCTTATCTGCACTTGACATGTAGTGTGAATCAGAAACGGACCAGCTCTAGGGACTTAGGGGCTATTTGTTACTGCAGCATAACCTAATGGATTCTGACTGATACAATAGCATCTTTTATTTTTTCTTTTACCTCTGTGGCACTTATCACCATTACCATGTTTATTTATATTTGATATGTTTATTCATTTTCTGTCTCTTCTCTATAGAATATAAATTTCATAAAACCCATCTTTTTGTTTTTGTTGTTGCTGATGTTCAAAGGAGTAACTCCAGTATCTGGAGTGCCCAGTACGTGATAGGCATTCAATGAATATATGTATTGAATGAATCGATTAATAACGGGGTTAATGCGGGAAGGTCACCTAACTTCTATAAACCTCACATTCTTTATCTTGGGAATATTAAATGGGAATGGGAATATTAATCATGGGAATGGTTAACCATGCCTGCCTCATAGGGATGTTTTGAGAATTAAATATGTAATGAATGTGAAGTACCTGGTACCATGCCTGGCACACAGTAGGCATGTAGTAAATATGTGTTATAACAATTGTCAGTCCTGTGAACCAAGAACAGGGCCCTCTATATGTAATGTCAGTTACATTTTGCAGATATATTTTATATTCCCTAGTCTTGTCAAAGGTCCCTGAGCAAATAGGTGGCATGGTTGCACTGGAATCCAGGATCCTCCCACACTGAGTCTCTAGAAGGTTTGTTCTAAATGTCTGCTTTTAGGTCTGAACACTGGTTTTGGGGAAAGTATTTCTACTGTATTCGACTGGAGTATCATCAGGATCCCCTAGAGCTTTAAATGCTTTAGGTCTTAGGGCGGATGTTCAAATAGGAAGGAACAGTGGGAGCTAGTGTCTGGGGAAGCTTTCAGGGACACAGGTAGAAACACTATATGGATAATTAAACTTTGAAGTAGATAACACCTTAAAGAGACAGAGTGCTATGCCTGACTTAGCTTACACTTATTTTCTTTGCTCAGTACTGGGTGTGGGATCTGGTCCTGATGCAGGAGAAATGGACACAGTGGAATCTCTTACAGATCCTTGTTGGCCAAGAGATTGATGAGCCTAGAAGGAACCTAGATGGGAAGGGGCTTATGTAGGTGCCAAGGAGCTGGGCTCTGGTATTGGATGAACTCAAGTTCACGTGTGACTCCTTCACTTTCTAGATGAGTGATGTTGGGCAAACTGTCTCTCCTCTCTGTGCCTTGGTTTCCTCATATGCCATTTTGGTTAGAATCAGGTAGGATTCTGTGTCTCCCCTGCTGGACTTGCTTCCTTCTATCTGTTCTCTTGGCCAAGGCCAATGTGTTCTATGTGGCAAATCTGATCATGTAATTTCTCTCCTAGAAATTCCACCCAAGCCCAGCAGGTCGAGGCTGCAGTGAGCCATGATTGCACTACTGCAAACCAGCCTGGGTGACAGCATGAGACCCTTTTTCAAAAAAGGAAAATTTCAATGCTTTGGCATTGACTTCAGGGGAGAGCGTAACTCAGTGTTCCAGCTCAGGCCCTGTCTTAGCTGGCCTTTGCTCACGTCCCCAGTCCACCTGCACCTGCTGCGCCTGCCGCAGCCTCACTCCAGCCCAGCTTTGCAGTAGGCCTTCGCACCATTTAGATTCTGCTTGGCAGCCCCCACGCTGTTGCCTTCACCCCATCCTGTCCTCCCACTGATTCTTCCTCAACCTTCAGATCTCACTTGAGATGTCACTTCCTGAAACCCTCTGACACCAGCATTAATGCTCACCATGCTACACTGATGTCACCTTTTTAATTGTCTGCCTTCTCCAACGCACAGTTTCAGGCTGGCTGGAATGGGGCCATAATTGTGGGAGGGCCAAATAGCTGAGTGGTTGACCACATATGCTCTGAGATCAGGTTCCCTGGGCTGGAATTGTGGGTTCATAAATGAGAGTTCTGGGCCCTAAGACAACCTTCCTGTGCCTTGGTTTCCCCATCCATGTTGTGGGTGTCCTTAGACAACACTCTTACCTTCCCGTGCCTCAGTTTCTCCATTGTGATGTGGGCCGTTGAACAGGACTCTTTACCTGCCCAGGCCTCAGTTTCTCCACCCATAAAATGAGACAACAGCAGTCATTCTTGTGTGGCTGCAATCAGACAATGCAAACAGTTTTTTTTAACTACTTTTCTATGGATTTGTGGACCTGAAAATAAAAGGGTTCATAAAGCGGTGTGTGAACACCCACACAGACACCTGTTGTACACTTTTTCTCACTGTCCTTTCACTAGGGGACATTGGGAATACTCCTCTTACATCACTGAACTCTGCACAGCAGTTAGTCTAGGTTAGGAGTGGCCTGGAGTTTAGATGGAGACCGGATGGATTGTCAGTCTAGACTTTTCTTGTATTCCATCCTAGCAGCTCCATAAACAAATGTGATTCTGAGCCATGGCTTTCACAGGCTTTCTGAATCTCAACCAGTACTGTGGCTGGGCCATTAAGAAGCCTAGCATTGCCTGCAACCTGCGATGTTTTACCATCGCAGTATGAGATGTGTGTGTGTGTATAAATGTGAGTTGCAGGTGTGTGCATTCATGTATGTATGTGTGCACGCCTGCAATATGTGTGGGCATATGTGTACATGCAATGTGTGTATGTGTACATATGCATGTATGTGTATATATGTGTGTACATGCAATGTGTGTGTATGTGTATTCATGTGTGTACATGCAACGTGTATGTGTATACATGTGTGTACATGCAATGTGTATATGTGTGTATGTGTACACATGTCTGTACGTGCAACATGCCTGTGTATATGTATATATGTGTATGTACATGCAATGTGTGTATGTGCATGTGTATACATGCAATATGTGTGTGTATGTATGCATATTCATGTGTATATAGATGTGTGTACATGCAATGTATGTGTACATATGAATGTATGTGTATTCATGTGTGTACATACAATGTGTATATGTATGTGTATACATGTGTGTACATGTGTGTACATGCAATGTGTGTGTATGTGTGTATGTATATATGTGTGTATGTATGTACATGCAATATGTGCACGTGTGTGTATATGTGTGTACCTGCAATGTATGCATGTGTATGTGTGTATGTATATATGTGTGCATACACACAATATATGCATGTGTATGTGTATACATGTACACGCAATGTGTGTATGTGTATATGTGTGTGCATGTGTATGGGTGTATGTATATATGTGTGCAAGTGTACATGTGTGTACATGTGATGTGTGTATGTGTGTGTGTACATGCAATGTGTGTCTGTGTACATAAATGTAAATGTGTGTGGTGTATGTGTGTGTGTGTGTATACCCATACCAGTGAGGGTGCTATGGTCTATTTGTGTCCCCTCACATTTATATCTTGAAACCTAATCCTCAGTGTGTACAGATGAGGATGTGGAGCCTTTGGGAAGTGATTAGGTTATGAGGGCTCTGCTCTCATGGATGGGATCTGTGCCCTTATGAAACAGGCCCCAGAGAGATCCCTCAGCCCTTCTGCCCTGTGAGAACACAGTGAGAAGAGAGCTGTCTATGAGGAATGAGTCCTCATCAGACACTTCATCTGCCAGCACCTTAATCTTGGTCTTCCCAGCCTGCAGAACAGTGGGAAATCAATTTCTGTTATAAGCCACCCAGCTCTGGTGTTTTGTCATAGCAGCTCACGTGGACTAAGAGAAAGGGTGTCACTCGGAAATTCGGGGGCTTCCATTTTATGTATTGTGGTTTTAGCTGTTTTTCCTTTAAAAACATCAACCCTTTAAAGTACGTGTGTGTGCATGCATGTGTCTGTGGAAACTGCCAAAGACGACGTGGAATTCCGCCTCTTCTCCCTCCTCCCATCCTTCTCCGTTTTTTCTCTCCGTGCCCCTCGTGTTGCTCTGTCCCCTGGACTCTGCCTCCATCTCTGTCTCTCTCTCCCTCTCCCTCTCTCTCCTCCTTCTGTATGCCCAGCACCCAGTCTCTGTGTTGGCACAGGAGTACTGGTTGCCTAGGAAACTACCGCAGGGCGAGCTCATGCGATTGGCCAGGCTGGGACCTGACTCTGGGTTGGCGGGCAGATTTTTTGGGTGATTCTTGTCCTCATTCCCCTTTGGGGGAGGGACATTCTCCGGGATACAAAGAAACCTGGCTGTGCCGTGGCTGCTAGGGCTTCTCAGCCTGGAGAGGAATTCCTGTCCTAATGAGGATTCAGAGTTGCAGAACTAGGCCACCCCGGAACAAATTTCCAAAAAGGCAGAGGCTGGGAAGTGGGGGCGGGGCACCAGGGCAATCATAGCTAACACCTATATGTCAGTCACTGTTTGCTAAGCTCTTTATATGCATTCGCTCATTAGCAAACCTATGCAGTTGGTGTTATTTTTCTCCCGATTTTACAGATTAGGAGAGGGAGACTGAGAGATAATAAATAGCATGGCTGAGGTCACACAGTGGCTAAGTGCAGAGTTGGGATTCGAACCCTGGTGTGTTGTAGCATTAAGAAGTCCTCACAGCCGCCTTCCCTGAGGAGCCCGGTGGAGAGAGGGAAGATGTGGGACCACGAGGATAGATTAGATAGCTCCTTAATGTTCTCTTGCTTACCTCCACGCTTATCCTTGACCTGCCTGCTTCTTCTCTCTCTTGAGTAACCTTTCAGTTCATGGAGCTCTGAAGTCCTCAGGAACTAACATGTTCCACCTGCTTACTCATCTTTCAAGAACGACAAGGTGTTCTAGAGATGGATGATGTGATGGTTGCACAACAATGTGAATGTATTTAATGACACAGAACCGTACCCTTAAAAATGGTCAAGATGGCAAATTTTATGTTATGTTTATTTTACAATTTTTTAAAAAGGAGTGGCAGGGTCATATGTATAACCAACCTGGTCTTATGAATCTGTGATTTTATCCCTCTGGTTTTCCCATACTAGGGATAAGAATCAGCTAGCAGGGTGGTTTTGAGCACTTTCTGTATGGTTGGCAGGCTCTCTGATGAGGCTTAAACATGGATGATTTGATGGAATCCTTCCAACAATTCCTCCTCCTATTTCCATTTTACAGATGAAGTAGCTGAGGCTCAGAACATTGAGAAATTTCTAGAGGTTATACGGTGAGCTAGTGTTCCAGCCTCAATTTTAACCCTGGCCTTTCCATTCCTTTCCTTTTCCTTCCTTTCCCCTCCCTCCCCTCCTTTGTTCCTTCCTTTCTTCCCTCCCTCCCTCCCTCCCTATACTTCCTTCCCTCCCTCCCCCCCTCCCTCCCTCCCCCCATCCTTCCTTTCCTCCCTCCTTCCCATCTTTTTGACGGAGTCTCTCTCTGTCACCTGGGCTGGAGTGCAGTGGCACAATCTCAGCTCACTGCAACCTCCACCTCCCAGACTTAAGCCATCCTTCCACTTCGGCCTCCCTAGTAGCTGGGACTACAGGCATCCACCACCATGCCCTTTTTTTTTTTTTTTTTTTTTTTTGTATTTTTATGGAGAGAAAGGGTTTCACCATGTTGCCCAGGCCTGTTCCCAACTCCTGAGCTTAAGTAACCTGCCTGCTTCAGACTCCCAAAGTGCTGGAATTACAGGAGTGACCCACCGCGGCTGGCCTAACCTCAGGCTTTCTGACACCCACTCTTCCCAAATTGTCTAGGGCCTGCTCACTGTTGCTCACTGTTGACGTTGCAGGGATGTGAATGAGAGAATTCTGCTTCTCTGCAGTGGCCGGGGATTAAATGATTCCCTGCCCCTGGTTCCAGCTCAGTCACTTTGGAAGGCTCCAGTGCCCGTCAGTCTCCTAGTGGGACGTTGGCTGGCCCAAGCCATCTCACCAGTGTCCTCAAAGTGTCAAAGCCACTTCAGTGAGGTTGAGAAGGGGTGGCTGGAAATAAAGCCAGTACCCAATGCAGGTAAACCTGCCAGATCAAAGCTAATGAAGCCTGTCCTCAGGAACCACAGTGGAGTTTGGAAACATCTGGTGTGATTACTACTATCATGGGTTCTGGAGACATGGCCGGTGGGGCAGTAGCTTGGTGGTGGAGGAGTGGGGAGGAATTCAGGGCTTTGCAGGGCCAGGGGAGGACGTGGTGGGGCAGGACATGCTACCTTTCAGTTATCTCATGGCGAAATTCCAGCTAGAGCCCTTCCTGCTGTCATGTGCCCATCACACATCCCATCTGGGTCACTTAGCAGAATTGCTGGGTTGCTGTGATTTTTAGTTCTAGCAGCTGCTACTCTTGCATGTATCATCTCATTCAATCCTTTCAAGACCTATGATCAAGTCAGCCACAAGTCTTATTTCCATTTTATTTTATTTTACTTTTTTTTTTTTTTTTTTTTTTTTTAAAAGACAGAGTCTCGCTCTGTCACCCAGGCTGGAGTGCTGTGGTGCGATCTCAGCTCACTGCAACCTCCACCTCCTGGGTTCAAGGGATTCTCCTGCCCCAGCCTCCCAAATAGCTGGGATTACAGGTGCTTGCCACCACACCCAGCTAATTTTTGTACCTGTAGTAGAGATGGGGTTTTGCCATGTTGGCCAGGCTGATCTCGAATTCCTGGCCTCAAGTGATCCACCTGCCTCAGCCTGCCAAAGTGCTGGGATTACAGGCGTGAGCCGCCATCCCTGGCCTTATTTTATTTTTTGAGACAGGGTCTTGCTATGTTGCCCAGGCTGGTCTTGAACTCCTGAGCTTGAGTGATCCTCCTGTCTTGGCCTTTCAGAGTGCTGGGATTACAGGCGTGAGCTACAATGCTTGTCCCTTATTCCCATTTTATAGAGAAAGAAACTGAGGCTCTGAGGGATGAAATGGTTCTTCCAAGCTCACACAGGTAGCAAAATGCACAGCCAGCTGTGGCTAAGCCTAACTCTCTCCTCTCTCTCTTCCTTCCTTTCTTCTTTCTTTCTTTTCTTTGTTTTCTCCCTTCCCCTCCCTTCCCCTACGCTCCCCCCTCCCCCCTCCCCTCCCCCCTCCCCTCCCCCCTCCCCTCCCCCCTCCCCTCCCCCCTCCCCTCCCCCCCTCCCCTCCCCCCTCCCCCCCCCTCCCCCCTCCCCCCCCCCCCCCCTCCCCCCCCCCCCCCCCCCCCCTCCCCCCCCCCCCCCCCCCCCCCCCCCCCCCCCCCTCCCCCCTCCCCCCCCCTCCCCCCCCCCCCCCCCCTCCCCTCCCCCCCCTCCCCCCTCCCCCCCCCCCCCCCCCCCCCCCCCCCCCCCCCCCCCCCTCCCCCCCCCCCCCCCCTCCCCCCTCCCCTCCCCCCCCCCCCCCCCCCCCTCCCCCTCCCCTCCCCCTCCCCCCTCCCCCCTCCCCCCTCCCCCCCCCTCCCCCCCCTTCCCCCCCCTCCCCCTCCCCCTCCCCCTCCCCTCCCCTCCCCTCCCCTCCCCCTCCCCTCCCCTCCCCCCCCCTCCCCCTCCCCTCCCCTCCCCTCCCCTCCCCTCCCATTCCCTTCCCTTCCCTTCCCTTTCACAGGACTTATCACTTCTTGAGGATTAATTGAGGTACCTGGGGAGTCATGGTAGGAAACTTATCAGGTGGTCAAGGATGAAAAGTGGGAGCAAAGAGTCTTTGCCATCTTTCACAGTTCTGTTCAATGTAGACATCTGACACTCGCTAAATACCAGAACACAAAGTCACTCGGATGTGGAATATTTGCAAAGGGCATCGATCCTCCATGTGGGGTCCCTGGGCTAGCATCATCAGCAGCAGCAGCATCACCTGGGAATTTGTTAGAAATGCAAATTCTCAGACCCCAGCTCAGACCTAGTGAGTCAGAAATGCTGGATGCGGGGCCCAGCAATCTGCAGTGCGAAGTCAAATGGTGGTAAAAAGATATGTCCATCTGGAACCTGTGGCTGTGACCTTATTTGGATAAAGAGGTCTCTGAAGATGTTATTAAGGTAAAGATTATGAGAGGAAGTTATCCTGGATGAGGATGAGTCCTCAAACCAAAGACAAGTGTCCTTCTAAGAGAAGCAAAGGGGAGAGGATTCACAGAGAAGGCCGTGTGAATGGGAACAAGGCGGCTATAAGCAAAGGAACACCAAAGATAGCTGGTAACGTTTAGAAAGCAGGAACAAGGCGTGGGACAGGTTCTCCTGCAGCACCTCCAGAAGCCACCAAGTCTGTGGACTCCTTGGTTTCAGACTTCTGGCCTCCAGAACCATGAGAATAAATTTATACTGTTTTTTGTTGTTGTTGAGGCAGAGTCTCGTTCTGTTGCCCAGGCTGGAGTACAGTGGCGCAATCTTGGCTCACTGCAACCTCTACCTCCCTGGTTCAAGTGATTCTCCTGCCTCAGCCTCCCGAGTAGCTGGGATTACAGGCGCCTGCCACCATGCCCGGCTAATTTTTGTACTTTTGGTAGAGATGGGGTTTTGCCATGTTGGCCAGGATGGCCTCGAACTCCTGACCTCAGGTGATCCACCCCCTCCTCCGCCTCCCAAGGTGCTGAGATTACAGGCGTGAGACACCACGCCCAGCCATTTCTGCCATTTTAAACCACACAGTTTGTAGAGATTTGTTATGGTAGCCACAGAAAACCAATACAAAGCCCTCCAGGTGGTTCTGATTCACAATAAAGTTTGAGAACCAAAGGCTCAGAGCAGTGCCTCTCCAAGAGTGCAGATTTAAATATACATATAGGCCCCATTTCTTGCCCACCTAATCAGAATCAGCCCAAGGATGAACATTTTTTAATAAGCTTTTAATGGTGGTTTCTACGCATACTAAAAATTGAGAGCATTTAGCCTTGAGGAGTATTATATGGTGAGTAAATACCTTTTGTTTCTCTGTCAGTCTGGCTATACGAAGCCAAATGAGATATATTTTTTAGCCAGTTTCCTACACCTGTGGGAGTACTGCTCTTTTTATTGTTATCATCATTACTATTATTTTTTTCTTTTCTTTCTTTTTTTTTTGAGATGGAGTTTAGCTCTTGTCACCCAGGCTGGAGTACAATGGCAGGATCTTGGCTCACTACAACTTCTACCTCCCAAGTTCGATAGATTCTCCTGCCTCAGCCTCCCAAGCAGCTGGGGTTACAGGCACATGCCACCATGCCTGGCTAATTTTTGTAATTTTAGTAGAGACGGGGTTTTGCAAAGTTGGCCAGGCTGGTCTCAAACTCCTGACCTCAGGTGAGCCGCCCATCTGGGCCTCCCAAAGTTCTGGGATTACAGGCATAAGCTACCATGCCTGGCCATTACTATTATTTTTATTGCTCATTTTCTCTGCTTCTTTGCAGTTGGCAGGAGAACAAAGTGAACCAGTTTATGGTAGAGATGATTGTACCCAGTTAGGACTCTATATCTGCCCGCTACTGTAAGTGTTCCCAGCACACTGTATAAAGTGTTGGGGCCTAGATGTGAGACTAGTAGAGCCCACAGGCATGAGGCTCAGCTACCCACCTCGCATGTGGGAGGCAGGACCACCGTGGGAGCAGAGCAGGGACATGGGAATTTCCTAATCATCTGCTTGGACAGCATAATGAAGTCAACATGCTGCATAATTAGACACTTGGGAAGTTTCCATTATTCACCATGTTCTGATCTCTAGCACCTGGTGGCAGTCCCTCCAGAGACAGAGAGGCTGGCTGGCAGGAGGAGCTTGCGTGGCTCCCTGGACCCTGAAGCCAAGGGATCCTGAGCACGTCATCATGCCTTGAACCCGTGGGAGGGTCTTTTGAGTCCAAGTTGTCCTGGTGTACCTCCTTGCCTGCAAGAGACAGGAAGACGGGAAGACGCAGCAGGCTGGGAGGAACAGTCAGCTAAGGTCGTGGGCTCCCCACGGGATCCTTCTCGTGCTGAAAACTCAACCTAAGGCTTTCTGGACTTGCTGAGCAGGAGCGGCCCATTCCATTCATAGTTTCTACTGGTGGCATTGTTCATCTCCTCTACGCAAGGTGCTTCGCATATTATCTTAGTTAAGCTTCGTAAAATGTCTGTTCTGAAGGTAGTATTGATTCACATTTTAGAGAAGATGAAACAGGCCAGCAGAAAAAGTAGCCTGATAAAGATCACACAGCTGGTAAGACAGAAGCAGGATGTGTCTAACTCAGTGTTTCTTACCTCTGTACTGTTGACATTCCGTTCGGGGCCAGATGATTCTTTGTTGTGGAGGATTGCCCTGTGCGTTCTAGGGTGTTGGGCAGCATCCTTGGCTTCTATTCATCAGATGCTAGTAGCACACCCCAGCTCGGCTGTGACTACCAAAAGTGTCTCCATACATTGTCGATGTCCCCTAAGGAGCAAAATCAACCCCCATTGAGAAATATATATATATATATATATATATATATATATATATATATATATTTATGAGATGCAGTCTCGCTCTGTCACCTAAGCTGGAGTGCAGTGGCGCGATCTTGGCTCACTGCAACCTCTGCCTCCCGGGTTCAAGCAAGTCTTCTGCCTCAACCTCCCAAGTAGCTGGGATTACAGGCACACGCCATCACACCTGGCTAATTTTTGTATTTTTAGTAGAGACGGGGTTTTATCATGTTGGCCAGGCTGGTCTCGAACTCCTGACCTCAGGCGATCTGCCTAACTCAGCCTCCCAAAATGCTGGGATTACAGGCGTGAGCCACTGCACCCAGCTGAGAAACAGATTGTTTTTTCTAAGATGCTACTCTCCCTCCTCAAACATTCTAAATCTGAGCAGCTTTGAGGCACCAGGGTATGAGGTTATATATGACATTCTTCTTTACCTATGCACTTTCTAGTTAGCCCACTTCCCCCCGCTCCCTCCTTTCCCCCACCCTCTGTCTTGCACACACACAACCTTCTGCCATTTTAGAGGTATGGAACAACATAGAATTTGGCTGACTTGTCAGAAGTTCATATAGCTAGTAAGTAGTGAAATCAAAGTAAAGCTAAGTTTTGCAGACACTCTTCTAGCCCTTTTCCTATTTCCCCATTTTCTCTCCTCCAACAGTTCCAAGGCATGCAGGAAGCTGGGTGAGCTCCCTGAAGCTTCATTATGTGGCATCCATCGGCAATAGTCTCTTGCAGTAATCGATTTCCTTATTTTCTCTCCATTCTTTTCCGGGAACCTACTTGGTTGTCACCTCTACAGATGAACAGCTGTTTGTAGTGTGTTTGAGACCGTATCCCTACTTGTCACGGTCCCTGTACGTAGTAGGCCCTCAGTAAATATTTGTTGAATTAATGACTAAATCACTCTGAGTGTCATTTCCACAAATTAAAATAACATGACCTTAGCTCGTAGTGTCAATGACACTTTGCCTGGCTTACAACTGGTTTTGAGGCATGAAGCAAAAATCCACAGAGGCTGGAGAGAGCAAAAGCACTTGCTGATTGGAAAGAGCCAGGGATACCTCACAGATGCCAAGGGCAAAAGTACAGTCCAGCTAATGCAGCAGCAGGCCCAGGACTAAGGTCATTATTCCGCCTTTCACCCTGGACTGAACGGCGTCTGATCTCAGATTTGCGTAGCAGTTGGCTTGATCTCTGTCTCCTCTGTTTCTATTTTTCACTTCTTCTTCTTCTTTTTTTTAACCTTCTGAATTCCTCTCTATGTCCAGACCAGTGTTCTCTACTTTATCCGTACGGTAAAAGATGACCCCATCAGCATGGCAAGCTCAACGCCCCCACATTGACGTGTCCTCATATTCAAGCACAAACCCAGACCTATGAAGGTTTTGCACATTTAATTTCAAATTTCCAGGAGAAGGGATCTGATTGGTGCTCCTTGTATCAGGTGATGCTCTCTGGCCCAATCAGAAATGGCCACGAAGTGGGGCTTTTTCGTATAAAAATGACCCCTGAGGTCCCTTTCCATGTTTAGGGAGCAGTTCTTAGGAAACTGGGGGATGGGGAAGCACCCAAAAGCCTCTAGTACATTTTCCCTGCCCAGGTGAGGAGTAGTAGCCCGCCCAACCTTGCCTGCATCAAAGTCAAGTGTTGGAGAAAAATCAGGAGTTGGCATGTGACTCTCAGGTGAGCATAACTGGCTCAGACCCTCATCCAATTCTTCTCTTTTTCTAAAAAAAGGCTCAGAAGGAGGCCCTGAGAGGAAGTTGGAGTGCAACAGCTGCCACTTCTAATTACAGCCAGCCTTAGTCAATTTGGATTAATTGGGGGCAGAAAGTCCGATTTACGCAAAAGAACAACCATATACACGTTTCTTTGTTTTGATTGCCTATAAGGACATACAGCAAGTTATCCTACGATGATTAAAAAATGTGGCAAACACAAGTAAAAAGAAGGCAAGGAGGACAAACAGAAGCTCAAGCAATCGAAATCCCAGGAGACAGACTTTATTGACTAAAACCATAGTGATAATAATAAACACACAGTTGGAATTAAAACAGGTACTTATAAGATGTTTGGAAGGTGTTTGATTCTCTTGAGTAGCAATAATGATAAGAAAGAAAAATAGCAAATGTGTATACAGTTGCCTCTTAGTATCTGCAGGGGCTTGGTTCCAGGACCCTCCAAGGATATCAAAATCTGCAGATGCTCAAGTACCTCATATAAAATGGCATACGATTTGCATATAGCCTACGGACTTTCTCCTGAATACTTAAAATCATCTCTAGGTTACTTATAATGACTAATACAATGTAAATGCTGTGTAAATAGTTGCTGCACTGTATTGTTTATTTGTATTATTTTTATTGTTTTTTTTATCTTTCTCAACTTTTTTATTTTTTATTTTTTATTATTTTTTTTAAGGCAGGATCTCATTCTGTCACCGAGACTGGAGTGTAGTGGGGTGATCTTGGCTCACTGCAACCTCCGCCTCCGGGGTTTAAGAGATTCTCCTGCCTCAGCCACTCAAGTAGCTGAGATTACAGGCATGCACCACCATGCCTGGCTAATTTTTGTATTTTCAGTGGAGATGGGGTTTTGCCATGTTGGCCAAGCTGGTCTCCAACTCCTGGCCTCATGTGACCCGCCCACCTTGGTCTCCCAAAGTACTGGGATTATAGGTGTGAGCTACCACATCTGGCCCCTTCTCAACTATTTGTGGTTCTAAGTTGGTTGAACCCTCGGATAAGGAGGGCTAATATACATTTACTGTGTGCCAGGCTCTATTCTAAGTGTTTAATGGAGTCCATGTCTACTCGTTTAATTCTGCAGCAACATGATGGTGAAGACACTGCAGGGCAGTGGGGGTGCTCACAGTCTTCAAAAGTACTTTAAAAATTAACCAGGAGAGTGAAAGGGGAGGGCATGTCTGATCTTCTCTAGAAGAAGCATAACAGAGTGGATAAGAGCTGGGACTATGCAGTAGCCAGACAGCCTGGGTTTGAATCTTGCTAAGTGACCCTGTGTGAGTTACTTAATCCCGCTGAGCTTTGATTCCCTCCTCTTTAAAACGTGGCTAATAGAACTTTCCTCAGATAATTGTGGTGAGTGTGAAACATGGCATGGAACCTATGTGAAATGCCGAGCACAGCCCTTGGCACATAGAAAACACAATCAATACCATGATATGTAGTTAGGGTTACAGGATCTAGAGTCCACCTGTGTACCACAAGCTTTGCACACTTGGAATTACTTCTCACCAAGCTTCTATTTTCTCATCTGGGAAAACATGCATGATGATAGAATCTACCTCCTGTGTTCTTATGAGGAAGGATTCAGGTAATGCAGGTAAAGTTCTTAGTACAGTGTCTCACATATTGTAAGCTTTTACTATATATGATTGTTTTTGTTGTTAGCGTTCTAGAATGATGAAATAAGCACAGAGAAAAAGGTAGGCCATTAAAAATGACAACATGAAACCCATTATACTGTTAAGTGATTTGGACTGTGTAATTAGCAAATTACACTCATTTCCCCTCGCCCCAAAAAAGTGCTTTAACAAGAGGAGGCTGCTTGTGCCAATCATAACACCCTATAAACAATGCATTTCTCCTGGAAGATCCATTTTCTCCAGACAATGCTCTTAGTTTGATGGCATTTGCATTCCCCTTGATTTGCCTAATTTTAATGAGACATTAGATCAACATCACAAAAGCAATTTCAGATTACTCGGGTTCCTTGACAAAAATTCTATTGTCATGACATTGTTCAGTTTATACATGGAGAATTTTTGCCATTGATTTCTGGGACAAAACTCTTATGTAATGCCAGCAAAAGTGTGAAATGGTTGTTTTTTTAAACATATAATTATGGTTTAAAAAATCCAGGGAACACCTTCTTGGGGTGTTAACACTACACATTAGTGTTTGTCGATGCAAGCAGCAGAAACCAACCTTTCCTAGCATAAATGAAATGAGAATATATTGAATGCCTTTGAGAAGGGAAGGTCGGGGATCCAGAAACCAGGGAAATTTTAGGCATCTAGAAAGCAGGATTATTGGACCATCTTGTAAAACACCACCACTTGGTAAGCTGCAATTTTTATCTTAGCCTAGTTTTATTTAAATTGTCAAGTCCTAAGAAGTGTCCCCTTGGTCTAGTGTGGATCCTATGTTGCCCCTTCATGGGTAAGGGAAAATGAGGCTTGATGATTTCTAGCTTTACGAAGACCACAGACATTGGAGGAGAGCAAATTTCCTAAAAGAAGAGCAGGAATGAGAGGACTAAGGAGATGGTGTGTTTGTAGGTGTGGGAACTCCTTTTCTTTAGTTATCATTTACCAGAATTCCCAGCTAATAATGCTTTGCAGTGATTTATTAATGTCCAACTTTTGCTGGCTACTGACTGTCACTGGAGATATAAAATAGCCATGCTGTGGAAGAAGGTTGTCACTATGTGTGTTAGTCACCACAGACATAGATGGAGTGGCTTAAACAACAAATATTTATTTCTCACAGTTCTGGAGACTGGGACGTCCAAGGCCAAGGTGCCTGCAGATACGGTATCTGGTGGGGACTAGCTTCCTGGTTTGTAGATGGTGGCTTTGTCACTGTATCCTCACATGGCCGAGAGAGGTAATCTCTCTCATGTCTCTCCTTATAATCTCACTCATGAGGGCTTCACCTTCATTACCTAATTACCTCCCCAAAGCACCACCTCCAAATGCCATCACATTGGGAATTAGCTTCAACATATGAATTGGGAGAGATACACAGACATTCAGATCATAACACTAAATTATGGAGAATCAGGGTTTTCAAAACCATTCTTAGTCTCATTTTATTTAACTTAGAGAGTTTTTGCTGTACCTAGGGATGGACAGAAAATGTGCTTTCCAAAAGGTAGGCATTCTTTGTGATGTGGGCTTTGCAGTCATTTTGCATGGAGAGGAGGTGCCTACTCTAGATTGAGACCCAAAGCTAGGGAAGGGATCAGTTAGCGTGTGAAGATGATGAGATGGCAAAGACAACTTTGTAGCACTCTTTACCATGGATGTAAAAGGGTCAGGTGAGGCTGACAAGCCAGTCCTCATGGCTGCTGTGAATAGGCCAAGGAAAGCTGGGCTGAAATTGCATTATAAATTATTTAGGTAGAACATGAGGAAAGACTTGCTGGCTGCAAGGGAAGTTGACATTATGGCAAGTCTTCAAGCTATGTTTTATTTTTTTGATCCGAGGTGACCAATGTATGCATTCCCTCCTCCTCCACCCGTGATTCCACATCTATGGTATATATCACCAGATAATCAGAGTGCTTGTCTCCTCCTTGGCGGGAATGGATCTCAGGATATTTCTCAACACAGCATTTTACAGGGTTTCTATTAGCTGAGTGTGGTGGTGGGCGCCTGTAATCCCAGCTACTCAGGGGCTAAGGCAGAGAATTGCTTGAACCCGGGAGGCGGAGGTTGCAGTGAGCCAAGATTACGCCACTGCGCTCCAACCTGGGTGACAGAGTGAGACTCTGTTTCAAAAAAAAAAAAAAGGTTTCTACTGATGTTTCTACTGATCAACTAGATTTTGTGTGTTTGTGTGTGTGTGGTGTGTGTGTGGTGGTGGTGATGGTGGTGGTGTGGCACAATTTACTGCCCCTCATCTAGATTCAGAATTGGGAATGTAAGTGGAGACATGAGCTGCATTAAATATCTTTTCAATATTTCACCTTACTTGGGTGATACCGCCAACTCACTGAGTAACTGCTAAGGCAACAGCAATGACTACTACAACAACAGAACCCCCCAAAGGGGAAATAGAAGGACAGTGAAGCTTACAGGGTGTGAATTCTTTGAAACAGTGTGAGGTATTAACCAGAAGTGTTTAATTCCCTTGAGAACGCAAAATAGAGACATATCATGCAAGACTTTTTGCATTGTATACAGAAAGAAAATACAAACCACTCTGGCTTAAATAATTTATGCAACTTATTGACCAAAGCAACAGGAAAATCAAGACACGATGCCCAGTTCAGGTGGGGCTTGATCTAGCAGTTTAAAGACCTGAGTTCCTCTCCCTTTGCCTTTTCATTCCTTCCTTGGGCACCTCTTGGTGGGTCATTGTAGCTCTATGCTTTTTTCTTCTGGTCTGAAAACAGCAGCAGCAGCTGCAGAATTTCCATCTTCAGCACATTCCATTCACAAAAGAGAGAGTGTCTCTGCAGGTACCTCTTTCTCATGTCCTGGGGTTCTCTCTTTCTGTCTCTCTCATTGGCTGGAATGGGATCAGTGTCTGGGAGATGCCAGGAAAGTCAATCCTTAGAACCAAGGGGAAGATCAGCCCGGCCTAAACCATATGGCTGAGATTGGTGTACAGGTAAGTTCCCCAAATGAGAAGCAGGTTATGATTGAAAGGAATGGGGAGAATGGATACTGGAAAGGCAATGAAAGTACTCTTTGTAATGGTAATATGTGCATGTGTGGGTGGGGGGCTGAAGTCTGTTGCGTAAGAGCCACTCCTTAAATAAAATAGGAATAAGGAAAAGATGGAAAATTGATCATGTCCAGAGGTGACCAAGGTGCATATTGTAGAGAAAACCGTTTCTTTCTTTCTTTCTTTTTTTTTTTTTTTTTTTGAGACGCAGTCTCGCTCTGTCGCCCAGGCTGGAGTGCAGTGGCCGGATCTCAGCTCACTGCAAGCTCCGTCTCCCGGGTTCACACCATTCTCCTGCCTCAGCCTCCCGAGGAGTTGGGACTACAGGCGTCCGCCACATCGCCCGGCTAGTTTTTTGTATTTTTTAGTAGAGACGGGGTTTCACCGTGTTAGCCAGGATGGTCTCGATTTCCTGACCTTGTGATCCACCCGTCTCGGCCTCCCAAAGTGCTGGGATTACAGGCTTGAGCCACCGCGCCCGGCCCCGTTTCTTTCTTAAGAGAGTCCATCACCTCCTTCATTGCCTCTTGATGTAGAAAGCGGGGTTTGGGCCAACTTTTCCACTGGCTCTCTCCACCAGCTTTGCCTGGAGTTCTGCTCCATTAGCAACCTCAGCCATGTGTGTTTGTGCACCCGGCTCGGCTGGGAACTGATGTGCCAAGTAAGCCTGTGCTTCCCCAGTGCTGGTGGATAGAGGGGAGGGGCAGCCAACAGTGGGGTCACCAGAGGACTAGCGAAAGAAGAACTTGAAGAGAAACAGACGCTATTTCTCCTTCTCTGTCTCTCCTGGCAGTTTGTGGCTACTCCATGGGGCTGGATGGCTACTCCAACAGGATGCAGACATTTTAAGATTCAGGCTTGAACAAGGTGCTCAACTTCTCATGGTCTCATGCCTAATCTCTATACAGTGATCATAGAAGTGCGTCATTCTGCGAATAGTTGTAGGCATTCCATGAGATGATGTATGCAAAGCAAGAGGGCTTCACTTTGCATCTTAGGTTGGATTCCTTAGAAGCAGAGTCTGAGATGGGGGTTCTTGTGCAAGTGATTTATAGAGGGACACTTTCCAGAGAAGGCTGGTGAGGAAAGCAAGATTGTGCAGGGCAAGGAACTCAGCTAGGATATAGCAGGGGAAGGAGACCAGCTAGGTCAGCTGTTCTTCAGCCTGATTCCATGCGAAGCCCTGAGCATCAGTTGCATCTCAGAGCTGGTTCCGCTTTGAGGCGAGGGTCTGGCCTTCCGTGTTTTCATGTTAGTCATTGACTATGGGCTGTTTGTTAGCCATTGACTGTGGGCTGCTTGTGTTTGTCATTCACTATGGGCTGCCTTGTCTATGGGCTGCTTCAAGGGGTGGGGAAAGAAACCTTATTGGCAAGGTAGCTCTCATTCAGCTACAGCCAATTTTCCATAGAAGAAGGTGGCTGTGAGCCATTAGCAATCATCATTCACAGCCTCTGGGGGATGGGGACACCTGCTGTGAAAAGAATCTGGGCAGGGCACCAATGGTATCCACCACATCATGATGGATACAATCTGGTTTCAAAGTGGGAAGGAGGCAGGATTGGGGATTAACTCTAGTTTATAGACAGGAGAACTGAAGTCGGGAACTTGCCCAAGGTCAGACTGCTAGCAGGCATTAGAGAAGAAATGAGGATGCAAGTTTCTTGCCTGTTGCAGTGAGGTTATTCATATTATCATAGTTTTCTAAAAAAAAAAAAAAAAAAAAAAAAAAAAAAGGTTTCTTATAAATTATCTGCCCGGGCCCTTTATTTTAAAAACAAGGAACCCAAGGGCCAGAAAAGACCAAGCAATCCCAAGTTCACAGAGAGAGTCGGGCAGACCCAAGACCAAGCCTGCACGATCATATTCACCTTTGAACCCCATAAATCTCATTCTGCTGCTTCTTTTTGAAAACAGGCAATGAAGGGAGCGGCTGTTGCTTTGTGGAAATATGTTCCCATGAACTCAATGACCCCCCCTGCTGCTTAGAAGCAAATCTTGATCAGGCAGTGAATAAACCTTCCAGACAACAGTATTCTTGCTTCAGGAGAGGCTTGTGGGAAAATGCAGTGAGCTCAGGTGCCTCAGAGTGAGAATGACGGAAAAGACTGGAGCCAGAAATCTTGCATTTACTTGACAAATATTTATTGTACTATGCGGTGGGGATATAGCACTGTGCACTCCAGACAGGTTCCTCCTTCTGGAGTTACAGTCCAGTGGGAAAGGCAACAATTAACTAAACTACCCTTTATGGGATTTAAATGACAACAATGGTACGTGCTATGAAGAGGTTCGGGATGTTGTGTGAACATACGACTGAGGGACCTGACCTCATTTGGGGCCAGAAAGCTTTTCTCTTAGGCTTAGACCATAGACCATAGACAGTGTAGCTTAAACAACAAATGGAGATATAAAGAATGAAGAGAACTTAATGAGAAAAAGGGGTTGAGGGAGGGGCTGGAAGAACATTCCAGGCAGAGGGAACAGCTTATGCATGATTTCCAAGGTGGGAAGGTTTTGTTCGAGGCCAGTTTATTTGAGAAAGGCCAGGGTGGCTGGAGGGCACGGTGAGAATGGGTTTGATTGGAGATGAGGATGGAGATTCAGTTCTTTAATAAAAGGGAAGACATAAAGTGAAGGTAAACAGGAAGGTGTCCCAAATGTGTGTGTTTGTGGGGCAGGTAATAGGACAAGACTTGTGGTTGTAGAAGTATCATTCTTATTGTGGTGGATTGGGAAGAAATATCCTTACCAATATGGTGGACTCAACTGGCAACATTGCTGACTCAATTGGCATGGCCCTCTTTTTCTTCAAAACACTTAGACCTAGTTGAGACTATTTCTCTATATCTATATATCTATGTCTTTGTCGATATCTATACTCCAAAAGAAAGAAAGAAAGAATTATTAAGGAAGAGCTAATAGGATTTTGTTTAAAGGATTAGACAAAAAAAGAAGAGCTCCAGCATAGATAGAGGTTCTAAAACATAAAGGTTTGTGTTGATAAAAGCTGATGTCTCATCAAGAGACAGGTAACATGGCCTAGAGCCAGTGTGAAGTGTAGAGCTGCAACTGACATTCCTATAATAAGGCTAGGACTTTGCTTGTTTTATGAAGAGCTAGAAAAACTCTGTTGACATATCCAAAGAAGCTATAGGGAAGGTTGTTGCCTGCCCAGGGTTCAAGGCTGAGAGAAGAAAATCTCTGGTGAAAAAGTAAAAGGTCAAGTCTACATTATGTGTAGGTGCACCGCCTGAGTATAGAAATTCTAACGTGAGAAATTAAGGTGTGAACTAATCTAGGGCTAAAAAAACAGCTAGTGAACAAGCTACCTTTGTAGTCTTATTTCTATATCCCTTGACTCAGAGGACTTTTACAAAATAAAGGAACCTCTGTTGAAGGTTCTAATAATAGTAAAAAATTATAAGCCAGGTAATTAGGCATCTCACGTGAAGGAAAGTTAGCACACACAATAAGTACTAGTATCTCAAGAACTTGAAACAAAGGAACCAAATGGAAGAAACAATAAAATAAGTTTGTTTAAAATGATCAAAGAGAATTTTTTGAAAAAGAATGGGAGGCCATAATGAAAACAGAGTATTGTTTAAAAAAAAAAGGAAGATTGTTTTTAAAGCTAACTAAAATTTATAGAAATCAAGAATATTGTCACTGCCTGGTAACGGTGGCTCATGCCTGTAATCCCAGCGCTTTGGGAGGCCAAGGCGGGCAGATCATGAGGTCAAGAGATTGAGACCATCCTGGCCAACATGATGAAACCCTATCTCTACTAAAAACACAACAATTAGCTGGGCAAAGTGACATGTGCCTGTAGTCCCCATGGCTTGGGAGGCTGAGGCAGAAGAATTGCTTGAACCCAGGAGTCAGGTTGCAGTAAGCCAAGATTGTGCCACTGCACTCCAGCCTGGCGACAGAGCAAGACTCCATCTCAAAAAAAAAAAAAAAAAAAAAAAAAAAAATATATATATATATATTGTCATTGAAATTAAATAGTCAATTTCAGAGTTAAACAACAAATTAGATATAGCTTCAGAAAGAGGTAGTAAATTGAAAGATAGACCTGAGGAAATTGGGAAAGATAGACCAGGATGCAAAAAATGAAGACTTGAGAATGGATTGGAAGAAGTCCGGAGTAGATAAGAAAGATGCTTCAGTTGTATAGGTGAGAGATGATTGTGGTGTCTTGGGCCAAAATGGTACTAGTGAAAATGGAGACAGGGAAATGGATTAGAAGAAAATTTAGGATACTTTGTATTTCAGAATTGAGAAAAAGAACATGTCAAGGCATGCCTTGCCTTCTGAGGAAAACAACCACCAATGGATGTAAGTGGGAGAGAGAAATATTCTAATGCCTTATAAGGAAGATTTTGTTTTTTTAAGAACCAGACTTCTATTTTTTATTTTTAATTTTTAAAAAAAATTTATTTCATCTTTTTAAATTATTATTATACTTTAAGTTCTAGGGCATGTGTGCACAATGTGCAGGTTTGATACATAGGTATACATGTGTCATGTTGGTTTGCTGCACCCATCACCTTATCATTTACATTAGGTATTTCTCCTAATGCTATTCCTTCCCCAGCCCGCCACCCCCCGACATGCCGTTGTATGTGATGTTCTCTGCCCTGTGTCCAAGTGATCTCATTGTTCAGTTCCCACTTATGAGTGAGAATATGCGGTGTTTGGTTTTCTGTCCTTGTGATAGTTTGCTGAGAATGATGGTTTCCAGCTTCAATCATATCCCTGCAAAGGACATGAACTCATCCTTTTTTTTTGGCTGCATAGTATTCCTTGGTGTATATTTGCCACATTTTCTTAATCCAGTCTATCATTGATGGATATTTGGGTTGGTTCCAAGTCTTTGCTATTGTGAATAATAGCAAATAAACATACATGTGCGTGTGTCGTTATAGTAGTATGATTTATAATCCTTTGGGTATACACCCAGTAATAGGATTGCTGGTCAAATAGTAATTGTGGTTCTAGATCCTTGAGGAATCGCCACACTGTCTTCCACAATGGTTGAACCAATTTACACTCCCACCAACAGTGTGAAAGCATTCCTATTTCTCCACATCCTCTTCAGCATCTGTTGTTTCCTGACTTTTTAATGATCGCCATTCTAACTGGTGTAAGATGGTATCTCATTGTGGTTTTGATTTGCATTTCTCTGATGACCAGTGATTATGAGCATTTTTTCATGTGTCTCTTGGCTGCATAGATCTTCTTTTGATTAGTGTCTGTTCATATCCTTTGCCTACATTTTGATGGGGTTGTTTATTTCTTGTAAATTTGTTTGAGTTCTTTGTAGATTCTGGATATTAGCCCTTTGTCAGATGAGTAGATTGCAAAAATTTTCTCCCATTCTGTAGGTTGTCTGTTCACTCTGATGGTAGTTTCCTTTGTGGTGCATAAGCTCTTTAGTTTAATTAGATCCTATTTGTCTATTTTGGCTTTTGTTGCCATGGCTTTTGGTGTTTTAGTCATGAAGCCCTTGCCCATGCCTATGTCCTGAATGGTATTGCCTAGATTTTCTTCTAGGGTTTTTATGGTTTTAGGTCTAACATTAAGTCTTTAATCCATCTTGAATTAATTTTTGTGTAAGGTGTAAGGAAGGGATCCAGTTTCAGCTTTCTACATATGGCTAGCCAGTTTTCCCAGCACCATTTATTAAATAGGGAATCCTGTCCCCATTTCTTGTTTTTGTCAGGTTTGTCAAAGATCAGATGGTTATAGATGTGTGGCATTGTTTCTGAGGCCTCTGTTCTGTTCCATTGGTCTATGTCTCTGTTTTGGTACCAGTACTATGCTGTTTTGGTTACTGTAGCCTTGTAGTATAGTTTGAAGTCAGGTAACATGATGCCTCCAGTTTTGTTCTTTTGGCTTAGGATTGTCTTGGCAATGCAGGGCTCTTTTTTGGTTCCATATGAACTTTAAAGTAGTTTTTTCCAGTTCTGTGAAGAGAGTCATTGGTAGCTTGATGGGGATGGCATTGAATCTATAAATTACTCTGGGCAGTATGGCCATTTTCATGATATTGATTCTTCCTATCCATGAGCTTGGAATATTCTTCCATTCGTTTTTGCCTTCTTTTATTTCATTGAGCAGTGGTTTGTAGTTCTCCTTAAAGAGGTCCTTCGCATCCCTTGTAAGTTGGATTCCTAGGTATTTTATTATCTTTGTAGCAATTGTGAATGGGAGGTCACTCATGATTTGGTTCTCTGTCTGTTAATGGTTTTTTAGGAATGCTTGTGCTTTTTGCACAGTGATTTTGTATCCTGAGACTTTGCTGAAGTTGCTTATCAGCTTAAGGAGATTTTGGGCTGAGACGATGGGGTTTTCTAAATATACTTCATGTCATCTGCAAACAAGGACAATTTGACTTCCTCATTTCTTAATTGAATACCCTTTATTTCTTTCTCTTGCCTGATTGCCCTGGCCAGAGCTTCCAGCACTATGTTGAATAGGAATGGTGAGAGAGGGCATCCTTGCCTTGTGCCGGTTTTCAAAGGGAATGCTTCCAGTTTTTGCCCATTCAGTATGATACTGGCTGTGAGTTTGTCTTAAATAGCTCTTATTATTTTGAGATATGTTCCATCAATACCTAGTTTATTGAGAGTTTTTAGCATGAAGGATTGTTGAATTTTGTTGAAGGCCTTTTCTGCATCTACTGAGATAATCATGTGGTTTTTTTCACTGGATCTCTCTATGTGTTGGATTACGTTTATTGATTTGCGTATGTTGAAAGAGCCTTCATCCCAGGGATGAAGCCGACTTGATCATGGTGGATAAGCTTTTTGATGTGCTGCTGGATTTGGTTTTCCAGTATTTTATTGAGGATTTTCGCATTGATGTTCATCAGGGATATTGGTCTAAAATTCTCTTTTTTTGTTGTGTCTCTGCGAGGCTTTGGTATCAGGATGATGTTGGCCTCATAAAATGAGTTAGGGAGGATTCCCTCTTTTTCTGTTGATTGGGAGAGTTTCCAAAGGAATGGTACGAGCACCTTTTTGTACCTCTGGTAGAATTCGGCTGTGAATCCGTCTGATCCTGGACTTTTTTTGGTTGGTAGGCTGTTAATTATTGCCTCAATTTCAGAGCCTGTTATTGGTCTATTCGGAGATTCAACTTCTTCCTGGTTTAGTCTTGGGAGAGTGTTATGTGTCCAGGAATTTATCCATTTCTTCTAGATTTTCTAGTTTGTTTGCATAGAAGTGTTTATAGTATTTTCTGATGGTAGTTTGTATTTCTGTGGGATTGGTGGTGATATCCCCTTTATCTTTTTTTTATTGCATCTATTTGATTTTTCTCTTTTTTCTTCTTTATTTGTGTTGCTAGTGGTCTATCAATTTTGTTGATCTTTTCAAAAAACAAACTCCTGGATTCATTGATTTTTTGAAGTGTTTTTTGTGTCTCTATCTCTTTCAGTTGTGCTCTGATCTTAGTTATTTCTTCCTTCTGCTAGCTTTTAAATTTGTTCACTCTTGCTTCTCTGGGTCTTTTAATTGTGATGTTAGGGTGTCAATTTTCGATCTTTCCTGCTTTCTCTTGTGGGCATTTAGTGCAATAAATTTCCCTCTACACACTGCTTTAAATGTATCCCAGAGATTCTGGTGCATTGTGCCTTTGTTCTCATTGGTTTCAAAGAACATCTTTATTTCTGCCTTCATTTCGTTATTTACCCAGTAGTCATTCAGGAGCAAGTTGTTCAGTTTCCATGTAGTTGTGCGGTTTTGAATGAGTTTCTTAATCTTGAATTCTAATTTGGTTGCATTGTGGTCTGAGAGACAGTTTTTTCGTGATTTATGTTCTTTTACATTTGCTGAGGAGTGCTTTACTTCCAATTATGTGGTCAATTTTAGAATAAGTGCGATGTGGTGCTGAGAAGAATGCATATTCTGCTGATTTGGGGTGGAGAGTTCTGTAGATGTCTATTAGGTCTGCTTGTTGCAGAGCTGAGGTCAGGTCCTGGATATCCTTGTTAACCTTCTGTCTCATTGATCTGTCTAATATTGACAGTGGGGTGTTAAAGTGTCCCATTATTATTATGTGGGAGTGTAAGTCTCTTTGTAGGTCTGTAAGGACTTGCTTTGTGAGTCTGGGTGCTCCTGTATTGGGTGCATATCTATTTAGGATAGTTAGCTCTTCTTGTTGAATTGATCCATTTACCATTATGTAATGGCCTTCTTTGTCTGGTTTGATCTTTGTTGGTTTAAAGCCTGTTTTATCAGAGACAAGGATTGCAACCCCTGTTGTTTTTTTTGCTTTCCATTTGCTTGGTAGATCTTCCTCCATCCCTTTGTTTTGAGTTTATGTGTGTCTTTGCACGTGAGATGGGTCTCCTGAATACAGCACACTGATGGGTCTTGACTCTTTATCCAATTTGCCAGTCTGTGTCTTTTAATTGGGGCATTTAGCCCATTTATATTTAAGGTTAATATTGTTATGTGTGATTTTGATCCTGTCATTATGATGTTCGCTGGTTGTTTTGCCCATTAATGGATGCAGTTTCTTCATAGCATTGATGGTCTTTACAATTTGGCATGTTTTTGCAGTGGCTGGTACCAGTTGTTTCTTTCCAGGTTTAGTGCTTCCTTCAGGAGTCCTTGTAAGGCAGTCCTGGTGGTGACAAAATCTCTCAGCATTTGCTTGTCTGTGAAGGATTTTATTTCTCCTTCACTTATGAAGCTTAGTTTGGCTGGATGTGAAATTCTGGGCTGAAAATCCTTTTGTTTAAGAATGTTGAATATTGGCCCCCACTCTTTTCTGGCTTGCAGGGTTTCTCCCAAGAGATCCGCTGATAGTCTGATGGGCTTCCCTTTGCGGGTAACCCAGCCTTTCTCTCTGGCTGCCCTTCACACTTTTTACTTCATTTCAACCTTGTTGAATCTGACAATTATGTGTCTTGGGGTTGTTCTTCTCAAGGAGTATCTTTGTAGTGTTCTTTGTATTTCCTAAATTTGAATGTTGGCCTGCCTTGCTAGGTTGGGGAAGTTCTCCTGGATAATATCCTGAAGAGTGTTTTCCAATTTGGTTCCATTCTCCCCATCACTTTCAGGTACAGCAATAAAATGTAGATTTGGTCTTTTCACATAGTCCCATATTTCTTGGAGGCTTTGTTCGTTTCTTTTTACAATTTTTTCTCTAAACTTCTCTTCTTACTTTATTTCATTAATATGATCTTCAATCACTGATACCCTTTCTTCCACTTGATCAAATCAGCTATTGAAGCTTGTGCATGTGTCACAAAGTTCTCGTGCCACAGTTTTCAGCTCCATCAGGTCATTTAAGGACTTTTCTACACTATTTATTCTAGTTAGCCATTCGTCTAATCCTTTTTCAAGGCTTTTAGCTTCCTTGTGATGGGTTCAAACATTCTCCTTTAGCTTGGAGAAGTTTGTTATTACCGACTTTCTGAAGCCTACTTCTGTCAACTAGTCAAAGTCATTCTCCGTCCAGTTTTGTTCCATTGCTGGTGAGGAGCTGCGATCCTTTGGAGGGACATGCTCTGATTTTCAGAATTTTCAGCTTTTCTGCTCTGGTTTCTCCCTGTCTTTGTGGTTTTATCTACCTTTGGTCTTTGAGGTTGGTGACCTACAGATGGGGTTTTGGTGTAGAGGACCTTTTTGCTGATGTTGATGCTATTACTTTTGGTTTGTTAGTTTTCCTTCTAACAGTCAGGTCCCTCAGCTACAGGTCTGTTGGAGTTTGCTGGAGTTCCACTCCAGACCCTGTTTGCCTGGGTATCACCAGCAGAGGCTGCAGAAGAGCAAATATTACAGAACAGAAAATATTGCTGCCTGATCCTTCCTCTGGAAGCTTCATCTCAGAGGGGCAGCCACCTATATGATGTGTCTGTCGGTCCCTACTGGGAGGTGTCTCCCAGTTAGGCTACATGGGAGGCAGCCTAACTTGAGGAGGCAGTCTGTCCATTCTCAGAGCTCAAATGTCATGCTAGGAGAACCACTGCTCTCTTCAGAGCTGTCAGACAGGGACGTTTAAGTCTGCAGAAGTTGTCTGCTGACTTTCGTTCAGCTGTGTCCTTCCCACAGAGGTGGACTCTAGAGGCAGTAGGCCTTGTTGAGCTGTGGTGGGCTCTGCCCAGTTCAAGCTTCTGGGCCACTTTGTTTACCTAGTCAAGCCTCAGCAATGGCGGATGCCTCTCCCCCAGCCAGGCTGCCACCTCACAGTTCAATCTCAGACTGCTGTGCTAGCAGTGAGCAAGGCTCCATGGGTGTGGGACCTGCCAAGCCAGGCACGGGAGAGAATCACCTTGTCTGTCAGTTGCTAAGACCTTGAGAAAAGTGCAGTATTTGGGCAGGGAGTGTCCTGTTTTTTCAGGTAGTCTGTCATGGCTTCCCTTGGCTAGGAAAGGGAAATCCCCGACCCCTTGTGCTTCCCGGGTGAGGCGATGGCCCGCCCTGCTTCAGCTCACACTCCATGGGCTGCATCCACTGTCCAACCAGTCCCAATGAGATGAACCAGGTACCTCAGTTGGAAATGCAGAAATCACCTGTCTTCTGTGTCTATCATGCTGGGAGCTGCAGACCGGAGCGGTTCCTATTCGGCCATCTTGGAATGCTGTAATTCAGAACCAGACTTTTAAAGATTATATGACCATTAGAGATGTGATATGAACCTAACAGTTTTTGACACCAAAACCCATTTGTGGAAATACTGATCTGGTATGGAAAGGAATGTTGTAGCTTTGAAGTTTCCTGGGGGTATAGAGTCCTGGGTTCTGTTGGCAGCAGAGGAGTTGGAAAGGGTGAGGAACATGGGGCAGCCAGTTCAGGTGGCTGCACCCCTCTTGTTCTGCATCTTGGCCCAGGACTTCACTTCAATCTAGGGTGACAAGATAACTTAGATGAGAGAAACTTCTATTGTAGATCTTGCCTCTCACTGTAACTGTTGGGTTAAGAAAAGCCCAACTCTGCCACTTACGAGCTGGTGATCTTGCTCCAGTTTTTTTCTGTCTTTGAGCCTCAGTTTGTTCATCTACAAAGTGGGATTGATGATAAGACTTATCTTGCAAGGATTTAGATGGGATTCACTGCATAACGCACAAAGGGTCCATACAAGAGGAGGTTTCATGAACACTGGCTGTCATGGATTTCCAGATGAGGACCTGCAAGGAGTGACTTAACTATTGAAATTCAAGGTATAATGTACATGTGAGAGGTGGGGGGAGTAGGGCTGATTATACACCAGCAAAATCCCAGAGAAAGCCAGATCTCTGTGGAGAGTCTCCTTTCCGTGTAGTGGCTGTTGCTGCAGTTTGGCCCTGGATTTTTGTCCAAGTGCTCAGGTGTGCTTTGAGGATTTCCTCAGGAGTCTGGTATTTCGCTTCGTTGACCTCCCCTACCTCTGCCTTTGCATCCCTTTGTGTTGTTACCAAGCAGGGCCTCTCTGAGTATACCACACAGCCCTGTGGAGCCTATAAATAGTGACAGGGCAAACTAGTTCAGATGCAATTGCTGCTGACTCAGACATTCGCTCCTCTGGCAGAAGGGAGGCACCATAGGATTTAAATAGGTGTGGCTCTTCCCTCCCCTTGTATGGGCTCCTTACTCCTTGTCTGCCTTTCCCACCATTCTGCCTGCGTCCCAGCCACCCCCACTGAAGGAAGGTCCCAGCAGAAGCTGGCCCTTTCATAGGTCTCCCATTCTGGGGTCCTGGTGTCTTGGTACTTTTCCATTCTCTCTTTGTCCTTTGCCACCATGCCAGCAGAAGAGACGTTGGGAAAGAAAAGATTGTCATTGTCACAAGAAAGGAGATAAAGTAAAGTATGACAAATTTCCCAACTGTGCTCCTCTGATTCAAGTTGTGGGTAGAGGAGGCAGTTTTACTCCCCACCTCAAAACTGCATTAAAACAGTTGACAAAACAGGGCAACTTCTCATCCTTGGAAGATGACTTTAAAATAGGCCATTAGAGAAAAGTAAGCTAAGAGCCAATGTATTGCTAAATATACCCATTCTTATAAAATCTGCTATTTTTGAGTTAAATGTTGCGGAAATTACCGAATTTGCATTTAATTATTTTAATAGATCTTGTTTACAGATGACTAGGCAAAAATAAAAAAAAAAAAGTCCCCCAAACTAATTCACTTTGACTGCTCTGGTTGTAACTGTGCGTAAAATAGAAAAACTTACTCTGAATATTTTCTCAAAGTCGGAGGGAAAACCAACTTCAATTCCATTTTGTCTCAGTGTCAGTACCACACATACTGTTTCTTTTATTAAATGAAATTTATACTTTTGAAGTCAGGGATAAAATTTATTCTCCCCAGTGAAGGACTCTTCTAGACCTGTCTCCTGATTGGCTTGTAGACTTTGTTTTGGGTAAAATGAGGAAGAAAGTGTTATATAGTCCACAAGAGCATGGCCTTTATGGTTAAGCAGAACTGGGGTTGAATTCAAGCTTTCCTTCTTACTAGCTGTGTATCCTTGGGCAAGTCACTTAACCTCTCTGAGCCCTGGTTTACTGTTTTCAAATAGAGACAGTAATTTAACTGTGTAAGAGTGTTATAAAAATTAACAAGAACATATGTAAGGCAGCTACTATAGTGCCTGGCAAACAGTAGGTCCTCAGTAAACACACATTTCTTCCCTTTCCTCCTCTCCTTCCCTCTTTAGATGTGATCAGGCATTTTCTTCCTCTTTGACAGAGAAAACTTGATAGGTTCAATGGTTTGTCAAATACTTTCCAGGTCCCAGGGATAATTGTGAGAAAGAAGAGAATTTTCTGTGCAATCATTGTTCCTGGCCATACTTGTGGGCAACTTGTATTTGGAGCTTGTTTCTCAGAAAGAGATTGGCAGGTGTCTAGTCTACTTGAAATACTTTTCATTCCTATCTCTGGTTTGGGGACACCGAGGGCCACCAGCCTACAATAGGCAATCTGCCTTTGTGCTTTGAAGCTCAGCTGAGAATGTTGGGGAGTGGTCAGCTTTGCTGTTTTGTTTCTGTGTTGGCAGGTCCCCTGCATTCCACAGAGGCTGCACATCTTAATTAAATGGGGAAGAAGCATTGAGTGAAAAAGACAGATTAGAGGGTCCATACCCATGTGTGGCCACCTCACTGGGCCAGGGAAGGGAAAACGAAAAGGGAAATGGTGGTGGTGGGGAGTGGTTTCCAGTATCCTCCTCAGAACTGTTCCAGCTCCCATGACTCTTAGCATAGTGTTTGCCACATACCAAGGAAAAGGACTACAGTCCAGACCATCTTCATTTAACTGAACTCTAACCATGAGTTTCCAAGTGTGGGAGGGTAGCACATTCATTCAACAAACACCGCACAATGAGTTCCATAAAGGCAGGGGCTGTTGACAATCTTTTCTCGCCAGTGTACTCTCAGCATTTCACATACTATCAGACACCTAGTGAATACTAGATAAATAGTGAATGGGTTTACACAGCAAGGCAATCAACTCCAGTGCAGTGGCTCTCAAACCTGAGTGAACATGCATCAGGATCACTTGGAGAGCTTGTTAAAACACAGATTGTTGGCCAGTTTGCCTAGAATTTCTAAGTCCTTATGTCTAGGGCAGGACCTGAGAATTTCCATTTGCAGTAAGTTCCCAGGTGATGCTGTTGCTGCTGGTCCAAGGGCCATATTTTGAGAACCACCACTTTGGTGGTCAAGAGTGAAAGCACTGGAGTTTAGAATACTTGAGTTTGAATCCCTGCTTCACTAGGTATTAGCTGGTTAACAATGAGCAAGACACTTAATTCCTTTAAGCCTCTATTTCTATATCTATGAAGTGGAGATAATAATACCTGTGTCATAGGATGATTAAGAGGATTAAATGAGAGATTGACTTAAAATTTTCGGTGTAGACCTTGTTTATAGTAGACACTCAATACATAGAAGGTAGCTGGATTATGTACTCAGCATGTACTTTGGCAAGGCCCTCATCTACCCCTCATCTACCTTGTGACACAGAATGCAGAGACAGACACCTTATCATCTCTGCCCTCAAGAAGCTTGTAGATGAGTGGGGAAGCCAAGTGGTTAAAGCAATAATCATTTACCATGTGATAAATGTGGGCTCTTATGGGGCACAGAGGGAGACATTCAACCTAGCTGGGACTGGGGGCTTAGGGAAGGATCCTGGTGCAAGACTCATGCCGAAGCTGAATCTTAAATGTAGAGAAGATGGGGAAGGTTGTTATAGGCAGAGAAAATGTTTGGGTAGAATTGGAAGGGCCCATTTGGTGGCCTTGTAGTTATCCAAAGGCCTTTCACGGTGCCCAAATCTTACTATGAGTAACTCCTTGGAGTCATGGCAGAGTCTATCTTGGAAGTTTAATTCATTGAACCGTTATTAGATGTAGACTTTCCTACTCGCTCGGTTCCACCCCCTTGGAGTTTTGATGTTTCATGAACATCTGAAGCTTGTTCTCACCGCAGCCTTTTGGATATGCTATTTTTTCAACTGGGAACTCTCTCTTCCCTGAGACTTACTCATGGATGGCTCCTCTTCTTGTCACCTGCTCAGAGAGGCCATTCTCTGGTGCCTATTTTAGAGTGACCCCTCTGTTCCCTACACTATATTCCTACTGGGCTCCATTTCTCTTCAGGACACATCTCACTTGCTCAAGTCACATATTTATGTACTTATTTATTGTCTCTCCCCCACTAGAAGTTCAGCTCCATGAAGACAGGGACTGTGTCTGGCTTAAGTGCTTAGGTACATGATCAACACTTGATAAGTGTTTCTTGAATGACTGTATGACTAATAGTAAATGGGTGAATGAGTGAATCCCTGTACAGAACCCCACAATGGTCCCTTGAGTCTACCTAGTTTCTCTCCTTCATGTTACATTGGAAGGAAATGAGGCCCGGGGAAGGGAAGGGAATTTCCCAAAGCCACACCGGGAGTTGATGTTAGATCTGGCCTTGAACCCAGGACCCTTGACCCTTGGAATAGTGCTCTTAGCTCATCTACCCAAATAGACAGCAGGCACTTTATGGGATGAGCCATCACACGGTGGAATGCCCGACATCATAGTGACATTGTCTGATCAGTATTTTTTTTTTGAGTGGGGTTTTGCTTTGTCCCTCAGGCTGGAGTATATGACACTATCACTCCTGGGCTCAAGTGAGCCCCCTGCGTCAGACTCCCAAGTAGCTAGGTCTACAGGTGTGTGCCACCATGCCCAGCTATTTCAAAATAAATTATTTTTAGAGATGGAGGTCTTACTATGTTACCCAGGCTGGGCTTGAACTCCTGGCCTCAAGTGATTCTTCTGCCTTGGCTTCCCAAAGTGCTGGGATGGCAGGTGGGAGCCACCATGCCTGGCCTGATCATGCAGTCTTTAGTAGCTTTGACTTTGGTGGAAGTGTCATTCCTATATAGAGTGCAGCTTAATAGCACTGGGTGACTGGGAGTGGACAGGAATGAGTTTTAGAAGTAAGTACGGTAAAATATCATGATAGACAGCATCCTACTTCATCAGGTTGTCCTAGCCAATTGTGAAAATCCTGTGATTCTGAGTCAGAGCAGACAAGCTAGTAGTTATAGTAGTACTAATTCTAGCCCTAGTACTAATGAGAATACAGTCAACATTAATTGAGCACTTACTATGTGTGAGCCACTGTGTCTAGTGCTTTATATATGCCCAATCTTTCAACAGCCTGTTAATTTGGCACCATTGTTACCACCCCATTTCACAGAAGAAATGGAGGGTCAGAGAGATGAAGTCACCTGTCCCAGGTTTTGGACCAGCGTTGGTTGACTCCAGAGCACATGCTCTTAATGTTGATAAGGCACATAAATCCTGGGCTCAAATCCTGACTATGATACTTAGGGCCTCAGGTAAGCAGCAGCCTCTGTGAACTTTGGCTTCCTCATCCACAGAAATGGAGCAAAAATACACTCCCTGATGTGTTGCCATGAATCCCATTCAGGGATTCCTTATGGCCTTTATTGGCATCCATAAATGCCAGCTCTTACAGTTAATGACTCCTCTTCTATTCTTTAATTCTATTTCAGTATTAGGTGTTTTTTGTTACCATATACCCATTAAGATCCCAGCAACCCAGGGAGTCACCATTTTTCTCTGTCTTGCTGGCCCTGTGTTTTCCCTCTTGCCTTTGGAATTTCTAAATCTTGTTCTCTGCAAGTGAGAAAGTGGGGAGGTTCTCTTTATAAAACATGTGAGCCCCTTTCAGGCTACAGGAAGACAGGAAGGAGGCCTGGAGAAAGTGACATCTGGAATCAACCCAAAGGATTTGAGTGGTTTCTGGAGGCTGCAGGGGGCAGGATGTCCAGAGATTCCTCCTTAAGGAGCAACCACAGGCTCCCATTCACTTTGTGCATGTGGCTGTTGCTGCCTCCAGGAACGGAGCTCAGGGGTGAGTCAGATGAAATTGCAAAAAGGCTGGGTGGTTCTGGAGTCAGACAGGCTCCCAGTTCTGTTGAATCTGGCTCAATCTCTTCCTACATCTGCAGTCTTGGACAACCCCCTTTGTCTCTCTGAGATTTGGTTTCTTCATCTGCAAAATGGGCTGGTTGTGAAGAGTTAATAAAGGGATGAGCAGTTAGTTAAAAGAAAAGGATTGTATACATGTGAGGGGCTGATATTAAAAGCTGCTGAATTTATTTGACAAATATTTATTGAATACTAAATGCCTCTGAGACACTGTTCCAGATCTGGGTTTGGCAGACTATGGCCCTGAGGCCAAATCCACCTGCTGCCTGGTTTTGCAAATAACATTTTGGTGCAACACATCCACGTCAATTCACTGACCTATCATCTATGGCCGATGCTGCTACAACAGAAGTGAGTAGTTGTGACGATGACAGGCTCACAAGCTTACAATATGTAGTCTCTGGCTCTTTACAGAAAAAGTTGCTGATCCCCAATTGAAGTGATGGGAAAAAGTGAACAAGACACACACACACACACACACACACACACACACACACACACACATCTCTCTGATTGGACTTTCCAGGGGCAGGAAGACAGATAATAAGCAAAGTAAAACATAACAAAACTAGATAATATATAAAAAGGTAGCAAGCACAAGGGAGAATAATAAAACAGGGGTGGGGGACAGACAATGCTGGGGAGAGAGTAGAATTGTGGTTTTGAGTAGGTTGACCTGGACCATCTTCACTAAGAAGGTGCCATTTTAGTCTTGACTTGATGGGGAGGAGGGAGTGGGCAGTGAGGATATCGGGAAGTGTTGCAAGCAGAGGGACCAGCAACTGCAAAGGCCTTGAGGCAGGAGTGTGCTCTGTACATCCTAAAATCAGTGAGGAGTCTAGCATGGCTGGACCCAGATAGGCAGCAGGGACGGGGTTGGCGGAGGCAGAAGCAGGAGAGGAGAATCTTCCTTTCAGGCTTGGCCAGTTGTCTCAGACCTCGTGGCCCTCCTGTACACTGCCTTTTTCTCCGAGTGAACTGGAAACCACTTCCAATGTTGACCCAAGAAGTAACGTGATCAGAATTATACTCTACAAATCTCAGGGCCTCCAGGGGAGCTAGAGAAAAATCCAGGAGATTAGAGAGGCTGGGAGGCTCCCTGTTGACCTCTGAGTCTTTTGTCCCTGAATATTTCCTTTTACACCTTACGCAGCCGTCAAGAATCCAGACATCAACAGGAGCCCGGCTGGATGGGACACAGCAGGTCTGGGGACTGTAGCAAAGTGAGGGACACATGGCCCTTTCAGGACAACCACTCTTTACGTCCAGCCGGTGGCTCTTATGTAGGAATGTCAGCTCAGTGTCACCAGAGCTGATTCCTCAAGAGAACTCAGAGATGCAGATTTTAACATAAAATTGTCCTGCGTTGACATATGAACTTGTAATTCAACTTGTCTTTTTAAACACCATGCAGCACAAAACATATTTGCAGTAGCTTTTCGGCAAACATACTCCCAGTTTACTGAATACAAGGATTTGGGCTTTGTTTTATTTTATTTTATTTTACTTTTTTTTTTGAGTAGGTCAATTGGGACCTGGCATTAGAAAATTGTTGTTTGTAATCATGTGCCCGGGTAAATTGTGATATGAACCAGAACACACACAGGAGGACTCTGTGGTGCCCTGCATAGCCCTCAGGCGGGTGTAGCAGGTTGCACAGGACTTGGGTCTGAATGTCCCTTTTGGCTCCTATTACCTTTCGGGTATAGCTTGTACAGGAATGACAGTTCATTCATATTCTGGGGCTGGCCACGTGCTCAGGACTATCCAAGAGATTGAGAAGTTGACTCATTGTTCGGGGCCTATGGAAGTGTGCACTCTGGGAGAAGGAGTAACACAAGCTGTCCTTAAAAACGGAGAACCACTACTCTCTGCTTCTACGAGTTTGGCCTATCTATCTATCTACCTATCTATCTATCTATCTATCTATCTATCTATCTATCTATCTATCTATCTATCTAATCTATCTATCTATCTATCTAATTTATCTATCTATCTGAGGTTTTGCTCTTGTTGCCCAGGCTGGAGTGCAGCGATGCAATCTCGGCTCACTGCAACCTCTGCCTCCCCGATTCAAGGGATTCTACTGCCTCAGCCTCCCGAGTAGCTGGGGTTACAGGCATGAGCCACCACACCTGGCTAATTTCGTATTTTTAGTACGCCATGTTGGTTTCGCCATGTTGGTCAGGCTGGTCTCGAACTCCTGACCTCAGGTGATCTGCCCACCTTGGTCTCCCAAAGTGCTGGGATTACAGGCATGAGCCACTGTGCCAACTCCGAGTTTGGCCATTTTAGATTCCACATCTAGGTGGAATCACGCAACATTTGTCTTTCCATCCCTGGCTTCACGCCTTTCAGGTGTGTCTATGTTTCCAGGGCTGCGGAGAGAGGGAAGTGGAGAGATATTGACCAACGGGTACCAAGTTTTACTTGTACAAGATGAATGAGCTCTGGAGATCTCATGTATAGCCATGTGGCCATTGCTAACAATACCATACTGTATACTTGAGATTTGCCAAGATGATAGATCTTAAGTGTTCTCACATGAAGAAACAAAAGGAAATGGTAACTATGTAAGATGACAGATGTGTTAATTACCTTTATTGTGGCAATATGTCACTATATATATGTATATCAAAACATCAAGTTGTATACCTTAAATACATACAGTTTTACTTTTTCAATCATACCTCATTAAATCTGGAATAAAGAAATATATACTGGAAGCAAACATACATACAAAAACCCAACAGAGAAACACTGTCTAGTGCCAGGTTACCAAACTGAAGGCCTTAGGCCAGTCTGGCCAACAATCATGTTGTGTTTGGGTTAATGGTCTTATTTAAAAGAATGTTTTAAGCTAGTTGCTGGCTTTTGAAAATCAAAACATTTCACACAATTCCTTTGCATATATACCTAGAAGTGGGATTGCTGTATCATACAGTAGTTTTATTTCTAATTTTTTGAGGGACCTCCATATTGTTTTCCATGGTAGTTGTACTGATTTCTATTCCAACCAATAGTGGATAAGGGTTCCCTTTTCTCCATATCCTTGCCAATAGTTACTGTCGTTTGTCTTTTTGATAATACCCATTCCAACAGGTGTGAATGGCTATGCAAAATTACTATTTGTCAATTAAAACTAAATAGGTAAAATAAAAGCGGGGGTGGGGGGAAGGACTTTACACTAAATTTCAGATGTGAGCTTCTCTTGATGCAAAGCATCAGAAGACTCTGGCCACGCCAGGCCCAAATTCCTGCGTGGATGATTGGGTAATGCTGAGAATGGCTGCCTCTTGCAGGTGCAGTTGTGTGCTCCCTACTCACCCAGCAGTTTACTTCACTTGTTTGCATTCCCTGCCTGTCCCCTCCCTCCCTGAGGCTTTTGAGTTTGCATCCCTTGAAGTTGGGGCTACTGATCTGAGGAAGGCTCACCTGGGGTTGTGTCCTGTCTGCGAGAACCGCCATGCTCAACCCCAGGACTAGAATGCCATGTGTTCTCTCTGATCAATGACCAGTTATGATTGCCCTACCTGTTGTGTCTCTAAACACCTAGCCCTGTATACCAGCTCAACATCCAGGGCACAGGACAGAGCAGCCTTCAGATGAAATTGCAAGCAGGTATAGGGCTGCTGTTCTGGTAGAATTCTGACCTGTCCCATGGGTTCCAGAGGTTGACTTTCTTCTCTTCCAGGTCCTTCTGTCCTCACCTGGTGGCCCAGAGGATCCCTGTCTCTGAGGGTGAACTCTGTGGCCACTGATGCTATTCTGGAACACTGAGAGGCAAAGGAGAGAACAGATTTTCCCTCTGTCCCATCTGATGTCCTAATGTAGCCTTCTTGGGCAACTTTATCACATAACAAAGTCAGGGTTGCAGCTGGGACTCTGGAAACATTTCATCTATGATGTCATAATTGATTTTCCGCCTTTCATCCTCCCTCTAGACTCCCTTCTCCTTCCCCACACCATCCCTGTTTCTCTGCTGCTATAATGCTTCACTGATTCCCCTTGATGGTTGCAGAGAATTCACTCTCCATGACTTGTTTTGTCCCTGTTAATCCCCAATCAATATGTGGCATCCAATGTAGTCGCTGTTCAGGGAAAAATAATTATTATTCTGCCTAGACCAAGAGTTATCTTAATTTAAAAGGATAAATTGCTCACTCAACTTCCAGACTTTTCATTCAAAAGGGAGACAAATTCATGGGTTGGCAGAGGGAGGCGGCATTTCCTCATAGCCTATGCATATAGAAATACTCTTCTTATCCTTTCAAAAACTCGTTTGTATTTTTTAATGAAGGTTATGCCAATCTCTTTGAAGACATTTTCTCTAGTCCTCTCAACAGCCTGAGAGGTAGTTTATAACATGAGGAAACTGAGGCAAAGAGATAACAAGACTTATCCAAAGTCATTTAAGTTGTCAGTAGCAGAGCTGGGATTGAACTTAGTGTGTCAGACTCCAAAGCTCATGCTGTACATTGAAGAAAACACTCTTCCAGATCTTCATGCCCCGGCATTTCATTCTTGTCTATCTCCTGGGACAAGGTGAAAGTCCCCTTCTGAAAGATCTTCTCCTGGCATGAGTTTGATGATTTATCTTTCTCCAGCAAACCTGATGTATAGAGTTTTAGTTATGCATAGAGAGAAATGATTATGTTTGTGAGATGAATTATTGCACATTTGAGGTCACAGAGTGTCCTTAATGTCCCATGAGCAGGTGAGAGGAAGGATCAGGGGCTAATGAATGGGAAGAAAGCCAGGGACACAGAGTTTGCAGAGCCACAAGAATATCAGGTAAGACTCAGCTCAGTTCTTGAACACAGTAACCCAACCTGCCTAGGCCTCCCAGTCTGTGGGTAAGATGAAGTCACGGTAACAGGAACTGTGCACATTTTCTGGCTCTCATCTTCATTCACACGTACTGGACTTCTGCCCATGCAAAGTTTTCCTTTCTTCTGTCTGGTAATTCTTGTGGTGGGGTTATTGCACCCCTTCTTTTAGCTGACTGCATCCATCTCATAGTGTCCGCCATGTTTTTTCTTCTATGTTGGCCTCATTGTCAACGTTTGTATCTTGAGATGCTCTTGAGGGTGCCATGGGCCACCATGTCGTAGGCTTTGTGTCCAGATGTTTACGAAGGTTCCAACTCTAAAGATTTCCAGAAGAGTGGAAAGAAGTCATCTCTCCCCCATTCTGGAATAGACACCACTCTCCAAGCTCCAAAGCCATCCTGCTTGAACTTTGTCCTAGAGTCCTACGAAAACACAGCCATTAATTTCCCCATCTGTTCCATCTCCAAATTGCTCCAGGAGGCAGGTATCTGGTTCTTGATCCAACCTCCTTTCTTTCTTTTGTGACATCAAAGCTTTTTGCTTTCTTCTTCATCCCCAGCTAATGCCCTCATACAGTTGTCTAAGGGGCCCAGTTTACCAGCTTTCTGTATTCTCAGTCATGTCTGAATTCCAGTTTGGCTTCAAGGTAGGATATAGTAGTATTTAATAGTATGGGCTTGGGTGGGAATGTAAAATGGTGCAGCAGCTTTGGAAAACAGTTTGGCAGTTTCTTAAAATGTTAAATATAAACTTACTATACGACCCAGCAATTTCCCTCCTAGGCATCCACCCAAGAAAAGTGAAAGCATATGTTCACACAAAGACATATCCATGAATATTCATACAAACATTATTTATAATAGTCCAAAGTGAAAACACTCCAAATGTCAATCAATTAGTAAATGGATAAACAAAATGTGGTATATCCATATAATGGAATATAATTCAGCAATAAAAAAGGAATGAAGTACTGATACCTGCTACAACATGGGTGATCCTCAATAACAGTATGCTAAGTGAAAGAAGCCAGATGTATAGGCTCGTGTTGCAGAATTCCTTTATGAATTGTCCAGAAATGGCACATCTATTGGGAAAGAAAGTAGACTAGTGGTTGCCTGGGCTGAGGTGGGGATGGCGGTGAAGATTAACAGCAAATGATCATGGGGACTTTTGGGGGGTGCTGAAAATGTTTTAAAACTGGAGGATAATTGAAATTCCATAAATTTACTAAAAATCACAGAATTGTGTCCTTACAATGTGTGTTTTATGGTATGCAAATTACATATCAATAAAGCTTTTTATTTTTTAAAAAAGCATCGATTTTAGATTCAGACAGACCTTAATTGCTTAATAGCTTCCTCTATTGCTTGTCAACTAACTGTGCTACTGTGGATTATTTACGTTGGTTGAGCCTCAGTTTCCCTATCCATAAAATGGGCGTAAATACTACTTCATAGGGTTGTTGTAAAAATTGAAACTGGTTAAAGCTTGAGAAGTGTTTAATGTCAAGGAAATATAATAGTAAAAATTAAAATACATTAAAAACTTAATATTGATATACTATTATATGCTCAATAAAAGTTAATTTCTGTTATTGTTGCCTTTCCTTGCTGTGAAGACATTCTTTATATTATTAACATTTTGAAATGTACCATAGGAGAATACAACTAGCAAAATAATTGGATTTCTTTTATTTTGGAGAGTGTTTCTGAATATGTGGTGCATATGTGGATGGAAGGTGTCTAAGCTTGGAGGAGATGCAGTAAGCATTGCTATTACTGTCTACTGCATGCTGTCCCAAGTGGGTCCTGTCTGGACCGCATTTCAGGCCATCACCCTCCCTCCCACTTGCTTACCACAACAGGTCTTCTGGTCTTCCCAGGCTCCTGGGCTCCCGCTTCCTATTTTTGCAACGCTTCTCATAGAGAGGCTTAGAAGAGAGAGGATGGGCAGGATGTCCCCATGGGGCTTCCCGCAGCCTCTCAATTAGACTAGTTGTGGGGAGACTCCGGAGGAGGGAGGTCTGGGCCCATGCCAGCAGGATGGCTATGAGTCTGCGGAGAGAGAAAATAGAGCACAGAAAGGGAGCTGAACTTTCTAAGCAGCCAGTTTCATTTTGGGCATGGCAGTTTCTTGTGCTGTCAGGGAGAGTCAAGCTCATCTGCTGAGGAGAGCTGCCAGGGGTTGACAAACTCCATCCTTACAGGTTCCTCAGCTCCTCTTGGGCTTATTAAACACTTGGCTCTGCCTGGCTGGGGTGCAGAGCTTCTAGGTTGAGGAACATTGAGCATGTTGAAGTTGAGAGCGCCCTTTCAGATGATTTTTTGGCACTTGAAGTCTTCATCGTTTGCCTTGTATCATAGACACACTTCACTCTTGGATCTCACCAAGGGTTGACTTCTCCGTGTGCCCTGGTCTCTCTATTCCTATAGGCACTGTGCTACCTTCTGCCTCTTTACCTTTGTCCCTGCAGCCCTATGGCATTCTTATTTTTGCAGATGAGGAAACTGAGCCTGAGAGAGATCAAATAACTTGCTCAAGGTCACATAGCTAGTAAGTGGCAGAGCTGGAATTAGAACCCAGGTTTTAACGATTCAAGAGCCTGAGTGCTTGGGTATTAAGCTCTGCTACCTTCCAAATTTTGGTGTGAATTATAGTGCATTTTATAATTGTATGATGGCATATCTGCCTCCCTTGTGCAAAGATTGTGTACTTTTCATCTCTGTATCTTCTGGGCCCAGCATGAAGCCTGATGTACAGTAGCAAATTTGGTGCAAGTTTAAGTTCCTGCACCAGAGCCCACCTCCACCACTTACTAGCTTTGTAGCTTTGGGTGACTCAGTTAAAGCTTTCTGAGCCTCAGTTTCCTTGGTTATAGGGTAATAATACCTACCCAGCGTATTTGTGAAGATTTGGTGACATGTTGCATGCTTGGTGTTTGATGCATACCAGATGTGGTAGACATTTTTGTTTTCTTTTGGGACATTCAATCCTGTATATTTTCAACTGAGGCGGTTTAGATAGGGTTTACCTTAATCTCCAGCTCCAAGGAGGGAATCTCCTGCTCCTTGGCAGCCTGGCCAATCAGAGGGCTGAATTACCCTGGTCACATGGATTGGGTCAAAGGTGGACATGTGACCTGGATGAGCCAATCTATGCCTTCTCTGGGACTTTGGCTGGAAAAATGGTAAGTACAATGAATCACGTAAATAGTGAGCTGTGTAGCCACCAGGTGGGAAGGGATTTTTCTGAGAATGAATCCATCCCAGATGATTTTTCTGAGAACCAAGAGGAGAAAGAAAGAGAGAGTTCTGTCATATTGTTCATTTCATGCCTGTAGTTTTCTAGTGACATAAATCAATAAACTTGCTCTTTCTCATGTTCTCTCTCTCTCTCTCTTTCTCTCTGCTTTGAGCTAGCTGAAGTTGGTTTTTATGAGTTAAATTTTTATTCAACAAAGGGGGTGTTTTAAAATGGTGAGCTTTGTCTTTGTTGCCCTAGTGAGGGAATGAACAAAATAATATATGCTTGTTAAAGATCAGAGTTGGGCTAGGTGTGGTGGCTCACACCTGTAATCCCAGCACTTTGGGAGGCCGACGTGGGTGGATCACCTGAGGTCAGTAGTTCAAGACCAGCCTGGTCAACATGGCGAAACCCCATCTCTACTAAAATAATACAAAAAATTAGCCAGGCATGGTGGTGGGTGTCTGTAATCCCAGCTACTCAGGAGGCTGAGGCAGGAGAATCGTTTGAACCCAGGAGGCAGAGATTGCAGTGAGTGAGATTGCACCGTTACACCTAGCCTGGGCAACAGAGAGACTCCCTCTCAAAACAAAACAAAACAAAACAAAACAAAAAACAAAAAAACACAGAGTTAACTTTAGTTCTAGCAAAGATCAAATAATTAGGTAGGCAGTCAAGGTGAAGATAGTAACAGGTCCAGAATTTACAGGGAAGAAGGCTCTTCAAGGGGAAGGAAGACATTGAGGCTTAGTAATTTCATTGCTAAGACAGCCACAGTAGGGGTAGCAGATGAGATTGACCAGGTAGACTGGGGCCAGGTGATCAAGAGCCTTAACTGTCATGAGAATAGATTGGAAGATGAATAGTGGATGGTGAAACTGAAGGCTGGTAGGCCATTTGGGAACAATGCGGGTGAATGAGGACAGTGGCAGTGGGTATGGGGCACAGACTTAGTCCTTAATTTTGAGTCAGTATAAATTCGAATGGGGAGGGAGGATATGAATTGGGGTCTAGTCTGGTGTAGCAAAAGCCTTACACATAGTAAGTCCTATAATGCTCTGTTAGTTTGATTTGTTTATTTTTAAAGGGAGTGTTCTGGACATTTTAAAGTGTATATTCTCGTAAGACAATGAGTATGTAATATGTTAGGTGGTGATCAGAGCTGAGAAAAAAGAAATTTTGGTAGGAGGACAGGGAGTGGAGGATAAGGTGTTGTTAAGTAGGGTATCCAAAGAGAGCCCCCTGCCCCACCCCACTTTTTTGAGACAGAGTCTTGCTTTGTCACCCAAGCTGGAGTGCAGTATCCTGACCACACCTCACTGCAGTGTTGACCTCCAGGGCTCAAGTGATCCTCCTGCCTCAGCATCCCAAGTAGCTGAGACTGCAGGTGCGTGCCACCACGCTTGGCTAATTGTTTTGTGTTTTGTAGAGATAGGATCTTGTTATGTTACACAGGCTGGTCTCAAACTCCTAGCTCAAACCATCCTCCTGCCTTGGCTTCCTGAGTAGCTGGGACTGCAGGCAGGCACCACCATGCCTGGCTAATTTTTTGAATTATTTTTGTAGTCTTGGGGTCTTGTTAAGTTTCTTAGGCTGATCTTAAACTCCTGGGTCAGGCGATCCCCCACTTTGGCCTCACAAAGCACTGGGATTACAAGCCTAAACCACCATGCCCGGCCCAAAGAGAGCATCTTTGATAAGAAAACCAACCATTACCTCAAGACACATGAGACTGCATGCTTATTAATTTCTGGGAAAATATTTATCATGTAATGCTAGAAGGAAAAAATCAGCATATGAATTAGAAGCAGATTAGGATGGAGCAAGATTGCTTTTCACCTTTGGGGAAATCTTGAATTTGATTTGATCTTTTCATTTATTTATTTATGAATTTTTAAAAGCCCACATCACAACCAATTGTAACACAAGAGAGTGTTGTGAGCCCCAAGTTGAGTACGGTATCCCTAGGTACAGTCAATTTCTCAATGTTTCTCCTAAAGTGTAGTGTCCTGAGCTAAAACTTTCCAGAGCGTGCTGAGCAGCATCATGTGAAAAGGGACAAATGGATTGTTTTCTTCAGGCCTGTGACAGGTATATGATGATTCAGGGTGGCTGCTTTGACCTGGCTCTCTCTAGACTCCAGAGCATTTTGGGATTCTGAAAGTCAAAATTATTATCTTTGTGTGTGTGTGTGTGTGTGTGTGTGTGTGTGTGTGAATTACTGAGTGTTGCAGGCATCAGTCTTGACCTCTGGGGCTCAAGTGATCCTCCAAGACTACAGATATGTGCCACCACACTTGGCTAATTGTTCTATTTTTTGTAGAGATAGGTTTGCTATGTTACTCAGGGTGACCTAGGTCACCTCCTGGGCTCAAGCAATCCTCCCACCTTGGCTTCCTAAGTAGCTGGGACTGCAGGCAGGCACCACCTTGCCCAGCTAAGATCCACTTGTGGTCTTCAAGGGTAGCCCCAACTTGGCTCATTAATCATTCACTCATTTCTCCTCACTCACCACCTACTTGCATCTCTCCTCATGCTCAGGGATGGGCTGGTGGGCAAAAATCTTGCAAGGTACTTAATACACACATCACTCAGTTGTTCATAAAAGCTGAATGTTTAATGATTTTTAAATCCCCAACTTTATGATGGTATAATTGACATAACATCAAATTCACCCATTTTAAGCATATAATTCAATGATTTTTAGAAAATTTACTCACTTGTGCAACTATCACCATGATCCAGTGTGAGAACATTTTTTGTCACCCCAATAAGATCCTTGTGCCTGTTCTCATCCCTAACCTCAGGTAACCACTAATCGATTTTCTAGCTCTATAGATGTGTCTTTTCTGGACATTTCATATGAATGGAATTATACAGTATGTGGTCTTTTATGTCTGGCTTCTTTCACTTAGTATGTTTTTGAGGTTCATCCATGTCGTATCTGGTATCAATTCTTCATTTTTTTGTTGCTGCGTAATATTCCGTCATATGGATAGACCACTCCATTCACACATTTGTGATCATTGGAACTCTTTTTACTGCTGGGATATTATGAGTAATGCTGCTGTGAATACTCACTTGTGAGTCTTTTGTGGACACATGTTTTCATTTGTCTTAAGTAGATATCTAGGAGTGGAATTGCTGGGTAATATATTAAGATTATGTTCAACTTTTCAAGAGTTGAATGGCTTGTTTTTTAAGCTGTGTCAAAGTGCTCTCCCCATCACATATAGAGGGTTGTGTTGAGCATCTCTCATAACCTGGAATGCTCTCCACACATGGCTGCAGCTGAGATATTTGCAATGGAATATTCAGGTCCTTCCACGCCCAGCCATTTGCTGGAGCAGTTCCACCTACCAGTCATTCCGCCAAGCCTGCCCTTCCTGCCACAGCCAACCCTGAGGAAGGGGGAACACAAAGACGTCTGTGGCTGTCTGAACGTGGCTTTTTCTCCAGATGGGACAGATGCAGTGACTGTAAAAGCAGCTGCGATGTTTCCGTGCTGAAAAGAGCTTTTCATGCAAGAGACGAAAAGAGGAATGTCGTGCTGGAAAGGTGAACTTTGGGAACTGGTATGAAAAGAATGTGATGTGTGCTCCCTGTTTCTCTGGGACAAATGAGTCATGTTTGAGAAATGGTCCCTTTTCAGCCTCAATGACTGCTTGCATCTATTTCAACATCCAAAAAAAGCAGAGGGAGAGGAGAGCTGGAACTTGAGCAAGACTCAAAGGTTGCTGGAGACTCGGAAACAGTCATCTGATGGTGTGACAGGTCAGTGAGCCAATCAGCCAGCCAAAGAGCTGTGATGAAGGGAGAGTCCATGATTGTAGAGTGACACAAGGTCTCGTTTATTCTGGAGAAAGCTGGGGAATTTGGTCTCAAACAGCTGGTACTGAATTGAGTCTTTGTATGTCCAAGAGACAAGATATTCATTTAGATTTAACAGATGCCAACATTCCTTGGGCTCCTTAGTGGTAACTGATTCTCCCCTCATGGGCCTGAAGGTATTAAAAAATATTTAGAACTTGACTTTCAAGATTTAATTGTAGCCCTTAAGAAGTAAACTCAGACATACAAGAGGTGCGACACTGGCTAGCCATATGCAGAAAACTGAAACTGGATCCTTTCCTTACACTTAATACAAATATTAACTCAAGACGGATTAAAGACTTAAATATAAGACCTTAAACCATAAAAACCCTAGGAGGAAACCTAGGAAATGCCATTCAGAACATAGGCATGGGCAAATACTTCATGACCAAAACACCAAAAGCAATGGCAGCAAAAGCCAAAATTGACAAATGGGATCTAATTAAACTAAAGAGCTTCTGCACAGCAAAAGAAACTATCATCATCATGAACAGGCAACCTACAGAATGGGAGAAAATTTTTGCAAACTATCCATCTGACAAAAGGCTAATATCCAGAATCTACAAAAAACTTAAATTACAAACAAAACAAAACAAAACAACAACAGCAACAACAACAAAAAAACCACAAAAACACAGCTTCCCTTATTTCTTAAGGTGATCTCAGATGGCAGACTTCCTGAGTTCAAATCCTGATTGCGGAAGGTCGTTGAATAATTTATTTAACTTCTCTGTGCCCTGGTTTTCTTATCTGTAAAGTGAGACTGAAAATAACACCTCCCTGTTTTGAGGATTAACTGAGATCATCTGTGTAAGACACTTAGCATATTGGTGGGCACAGAGAAAGTCCAGAGTAAATTTATTTTTTATTATTAAGATAATTTTCTATTTGGAGCTTCTGTTTCACCAGGTGGATGAAATTCGAATCTTAACCTATTACAGGTAACCCCAAGCAATTCAGTATTGAATATTAAGTATTCAATGCAGTATTGAATTGCCTCTCCCGAAAGCTTTGGATTCTGTAATTGTGTGGCAGAACTGCGTTTAAAGGAGGGTAGGAGACTTTGATTGTCCCTGGATAGGTGAGAGGCCATCTGGTCTTCAGTTATCATCTCTTGAGGCAGACATTCATGGAAACCCATTTCATCTTGCATTTTCAGATGAGGCAACTGAGGCTCCGAGAGGTTAGGAAACTTGCCTAAAGATACACAGCTAGGTAGTGGATCCAGGACTCAAAACCAGGTCTGTCTGACTTTAGGGCCTTTGCTCTTTACCATTTGTCTTCTAAAAATGATTCCAAAGGCCTTTCTGCCTTATGTCCAGGTGGTCATACCATTAAGCAAAAGGGTAAGGATTTTTTTTTTTTAAGGGAGGTGGACTAGGTTGTTTCATATTGTCAGAAAAAGGCCTGAGAACTTGTGTCAGATGCCAAATAAAGCTTTAGTTCTTGGTAAATTTTGAGAGCAATTGGTGTTTTAGTTAATAAGAGAAATTCAATACATAGTTGTTGAATTGAAGGAAGGAGGGAGGAAAGAAGGGAAAAAATAAGACAAAGAGGGAAGAAAGCAAGAAAAAAGGAAGGAAGATAGAAAGGGAAGAAGAAGGGAAAGAGGGAGGCAGGGAGGAAGGAAAGAAAAGGTTTTGATTTTCATTTGCCAGCCACACCGTTGGAGTATATTGGTTTCATGGAGCTTTACCAAGGTTTTATGCCTTGGAATCTCTTGGAACATTTTCAAAACACGCATTCTAGGACCCCACGCCACAGCTACTGAATCAATTGGAATCACTGGGGTCAGTCCTGAGCGAACAAACTCAGGCAGTTTTATATGATACCTCTGAGAAGCGTGAGTTTGTGATTCTTCTTTTTTTTTTTTTTTTAAATAAAGCAAATTAAAGACCAGTTTAGGCTCAGCAAGGGGTTGTTCTGGTTTGTGAGTGGCTTTATCTCTTATTTGGATGCTTCTCAGTGATGTTTCTGTTGGGAGGAGGTGCTCAGTTTTGCCTTTCAGAGGCCATTAAAAGGCACCTCCAGTTCACGGCTTCCACTCCCCTTTGTGAAAGTCAAAGAATGTGTAGGGTTGACATTCTCCCTGAAACTGAATCCGGTGGCACTTGTCCACCTCAGCTTGCTGGCAGTAGAGTAAAAAATTTGAGGCTGGGCGTGGTGGCTTATGTCTGTAGTCCCAGCACTTTGGGAGGTCAAGACAGGTGGATCACTTGATGTCAGGAATTCGAAACCGGTCTGGCCAACATGGTGAAACCCCATCTCTTAAAAATAGAAAAATTAGCTGGGCGTGGTGATGCACGCCTGTAATCCCAGCTACTTATGGGGCTGAGGCATGAGAATTGCTTGAACCCCGGAGGCAGAGGTTGCAGTGAGCTGAGATCGCGCCACTATACTCCAGCCTAGATGACAGAATGAGACTCTGTCTCAAAAAAAAAAAAAAAAAAAAAAAAATTAAAGCACCTTCCTGGTTTTCAGGCCTAAATTGACCTAAACTAAAGTGTTTTCATTTGTTGTAGTGATGATGGTGGTAGTGGCTCCTCCAGGGGACCAGTCACAGAGTATCTGCCGTCTCTTTGGTAAGAGGGCTGTCCCAGCCAGTCAGGGTTAGTGTTAGAGAGATCACGTATTCCAGTCAGTGTGTGTCCTACCAAGCCTGGAAGTTGTTGCCAGATCGGTACATCCCATGATCAAGAATGGGAGAGGACCATCTTTGTTTGGTATAGCATCTCTGAATTAATTGGCAGCCTTCCTCAGGACTTGCAGTAATTGGACAGAAATAGGCATTGAAGTTCTGGGAAAATTGTCTTGCCTGAGAGGTGTCCAATACAAAGGAATTTGGGCAGGGAGGTCAGAATTAATGTGCTTAATATTCAGTTGCTGCTGGGACCCAGCCAAGGAATTGAGAGTGTCCTGAAAATTACTGGCCTCATTTGTTTGCCTTCTCTGGCTGTGTTCTTGGCACCCATGGAGGAGAAAGGGATGAACACAATAGAAACCAGAAAAAGGTCCAGGCCTGTATCTCAGGACAAAAAGAGTTTTGTGGTCATCATCAAGAGGAATTATCACCTGATTCGCCATCAATGGAGGCTTCTGTCCTAAGCTACCTGGCAGGGGTCACTGCCTTCTTCTGTCACTCCATTATTCATTCGTTCATTCATTCAGCAAAGCGCTTACCATGGACATCCTGTAAACCTGGAATTGTGCCTGGAAAATTCTGGAGAATTTTGTTACCTGTGATGGTTAAAATATTCCTAGAAATAAATGACTGTTGATCTAAGAGCACAGAGGCTTAACAATGAGCAAACTCACAATACTGAAGGCTCCCCCACTCCCAATTTTCTTTTTCTTAAATTATAATTTTTATTTTGAGGAAATTAAAAATAATACAAAAAAGGCTGGGCAAGGTGGCTCATGCCTGTAATCCCAGCACTTTGGGAGGCCAAGGTGGGCAGATCACGAGGTCAGGAGATCGAGACCATCCTGGCTGACACGGTGAAACCCCGTCTCCACTGAAAATACAAAAAATTACCCGGCCGTGGTGGCGGACGCCTGTAGTCCCAGCTACTCAGGAGGCTGAGGCAGGAGAATCGCTTGAACCCAGGAGGCAGAGCTTGCAGTGAGCCGAGATTGTGCCGCTGCACTCCAGCCTGGGCGACAGAGCAAGATTCCATCTCAAAATAAAATTAAATTAAAAAATAAAGAACTAGGTAATAATCACCCAGGTCCCCACTACCTAGAATCAACAATTGTTAACGTTTGGTTATTGCTAACAACATGTCTTCAAATATTATTGCTTTAACATAAGAATGAATACATTACAGATAATGTTTAAATTTCCTCTTCCCTATTGCCTTCAACACCTCACCTTCTCCCAACCAGGCAATTATGGTCATGAATTTCATGTGTTTTTTTTTTTATGCTTAATTCCTAATCTGTTAAGTTTTACATATAGATTTATGTTTCCATAAACTGTATGTGTTTTAATTTTGGGGAATTTTATTATATTTTAAATTTCATTCTGCATCTTGCTTTTTTCACTTAACATTATGCTTTGGGGCTTTATATATGTTTATAACTAGCTAAGTATTACATCTAACTCCATCCATCCATCCATCCATCCATCCATCCATCCATCCATCCATCCTTCTCTCTCTCCCTGTATCTATGTATCTATGTATCTATGTATCTATCTATCTATCTATCTATCTATCTGTCTGTCTGTCTGTCTGTCTGTCTATCTATCTATCTATCTATCTATCTATCTATCTGTCTGTCTGTCTATCTATCTATCATGATCTGTCTATCCATCCATCTATCTGTCTCTTCATCACCATTATCATATTTATGTATCTACCTATTTTTTGTTTTCCTGGCTGCCTATTTTATATATGTCTTATTTCATATACTTAGCCACTCAGTTTTCTTGCCTGGTTCCTTAGCAGGGATGATACTCAAAATATTTAACAACCCATATGCCCCAGGGACCAAATAATAAAAACATGTGATGGCTAGTCAGTCTAGACCTGGCCAAGAATAACTGGTAGGCCCATTATACTGGTCCATACCAGTTGACCTGTAGCTTCCCTGCAGGCATTTTGTTTTGCAAACCCTGCACTAACAATTCCTTCCAACACTGACTGTCTTATGAACAAAACCCTTGGAGTTTCTTCCTCAGGAATACCTTCCCTTCTGATGACTTATAATCCTCCCTCATCTCTGCTTGTAGAAGTCTAAGCAGTCTTTTAGGCCAAGTTCAAATACCATTTCCTGCATGAATGACTCTGGGATCTCTAAGACAGATTTTAATTCTTCATTCTGCCTTATTATTGGCATTGTATCTGTAGTATTGTCTGTGGATTGAATCCTTCAGTGGATTGCGAGTTTCTCAAAGCTTGGACGGCTCCTTACTTACTAATCTCTGTGACTTTGTTTTATATCCATCCCTCACTCAAATGTGCACATAAGCTGATGCCTGTGATACGCCATACCTACTCTTGTTAGGTTGGCAGAGAGTTAATGGTGGATTCTACCTGGCATGGGAGATTTAGGAGTAGGACATACATGATACAGCATGAAGATGTCAGCGCCCAGGGTTCTCATTCATCGACACTTTCCAACATGTTCCTTGGAAATAAATACATGGTCTTTAATGGTCCTTGGCTCTGAGACAGCTTGTCAGAGCACCATGGTTTATAGTATGGCAGAGTGACATTGCTGAAGGTCTCTGGAAGGAGCTGAAACTTCAGATGTAAAAGTGATTTGAGAAGGTGCAGCAGGGGTGTCCGTTGAGAGCTGGGCGGCATGGCACAGTGAGCAGGACACCGGCTTTGGAGCTAGTTGCCATGTTCTGTGAGCCTGTGCCTAGAAACCAGTCTAGAAAACTGCATTTGAATCCCATCATTTCTGGAGCATGGTGGGTGCTTAGCAAATATTTGCTAAGTGTGTGAATGGAGCCAGGTAGTCCTGGGTTCGAATTCCTGGTCTAGACTGAGTTTCAGTTTCTCTATCTGAAAAATGGTAAGATATTGTCTACCCTTAAGGATCACTGAACAAAGGAGGTTTCATACATGAAGAGTGCCTGACACAGCCTCGAAGACTACTAGGACTGGTAGGACAGCATTATTAGTGACCGTGTGATAAATGCATTGCAGTTATTAATATAGGTTAGGGCCTTTATATATGTTAGGGACAAACCCCCAGGGGCCAGTCATATGTCCCAGTGGTATTTTAGTTGTGTGATACTGGGAAGGTTATTTTACTTTCTTTTTGAGATGGAGTCTCACTCTGTTGCCCAGGCTGGAGTGCAGTAGCGTGATCTCGGCTCACTGCAACCTCCACCTCCCAGGTTCAAGCAGTTCTCCTACCTCAGCTTCCCGAGTAGCTGGGATTATAGGACTGTGCTACCACCATGCCTGGCTAATTTTTGTATTTTTAATAGAGACAGGGTTTCACTATGTTGGCCAGGATGGTCTCAAACTCCTAATCTCTGGTTATCCACCCGCCTCGGCCTCCCAAAATGCTGGGATTATGGGCATGAGTCACTGTGCCTGGCCTATTTTATTAGTTTTTCAACACTCTCAGCTTTAGTTTCTGCATCTGTAAAGTGACGACATGTAAATAAAGCAGATGTGTGTTTGGATACCTGCTGTGAGATGTCAGAGCAGGCCGAATGGTGACCCTCCAGAAATTCCCTAATCCTGGAACCTGTGCCTGTGACTTTATTTGGTAAAAAGGGTCTTGCGGATGTAACCAAGTTGAGGATCTGCAGGTAAGGAGTTCAAGTTCATTTCCGATTATCTGCCTAGGCCCTAAATCTGCTAGCAAGTGTTCTAGAAGAGAGACACAGAAGAGAGACATATGGAGAAGAAAAGAGGAGGAAATGTGACCACACGGCAGAGATCCTAGGGATCCAGAAGCTGGAGGAGACAAGGAGTGGGTTCTCCCCTAGAGCCTTGTGAGGGGGCATGGCCCTGCCAACAGCCCAATTTCACACTTCTGGACTCCAGTACTGAGAAAAAAAGTTCTGTTGTTTTAAGCCACTCAGTTTGTGGTAGTATGTTACAGCGAAACTGACAGTTTCTGTATTCTGGCTCTGTGGGAGCCTTTTGCATATTGTAGGTGCTTGCTGAAATGCCCTTAAAAAGCTCACAGTCGGCCTGGTGCGGTGGCTCACACCTGTAATCCCAGCACTTTGGGAGGCTGAGGTGGGCGGATCGCCTGAGGTCAGAAGTTTGAGACCAGTCTGGCCAATATGGTGAAACCCTGCCTCTACTAAAAATACAAAAATTATCTGGGCATGGTGGTGTGTGCCTTTAATCCTAGCTACTCAGGAGGCTGAGGCAGGAGAATGGCTTGAACCTGGGAGGCGGAGGTTGCAGTGAGCAGAGATCACACCATTGCACTGCAGCCTGGGTGACAGAGCGAGACTTCGTCTCAAAACACACACACACACACACACACACACACACACACACACACAAACACCTCACAATCTAGGGCTGGGAGATGACACATTCACCAACAGTGATACAATCTAGCTGGTCAAGGTTGTAATAGAGGGGCACGCAGGAAGGTCACACAACCTGGCAGGGAGGTATATGTGTGGGTGTTCCTGGGGATACTTCCTGCAGCTTTTCTCAGATGAGCCATAAAGAGCAAGGAGGAATTAGCCAGACACAGAAGAGAACAGGACATTTTATTAGAGAAAGCAACATGCACAGAGGCATGAGACAGCAAGAACAGGTAGTCATTCTTGTCTTCTTAATTCCCAGGAAGGTCAGATAGCCACCTAGAACAGTGCTTCCCAAAAGGTGAGGCACATGTGGATCACCTGGGGGATTGTGCTCAAATGAAGAAAAATAGATTTTGAGTCAGCGAGTCTGGGGCAGGCCCAGAGATCCTGCATGTCTTACAAGTTCCCAGGGGACACTGATGGTGACCACACTTTGAGGAGTAAGGCCTTAGTACCCTAAAGTCTACGGCACTTTTGCCCGTTACTTTCTTTCTTTTCTTTTTTCTTTCTTTCTTTTTTCTTTCTTTCTTTCTTTCTTTCTTTCTTTCTTTCTTTCTTTCTTTTTTTTTTTTTTTTTTTTTTTTTGAGATAGAGTTTCGCTCTTGTTGCCCAGGCTGTAGTGCAATGGTGCAATCTCACCTCACTGCAACCTCTGGCTCCCAGGTTCAAGCTGTTCTCCTTCCTCAGCCTCCAGCCTGGGATTACAGGCGCCCTCCACCATGCCCAACTAATTTTTTTTTGTATTTTTAGTAGAGCCGGGGTTTCTCCTTGTTGGCCAGGCTGGTCTTGAACTCCTGACCTCAGGTGATCTGCTCACCTTGGCCTCCCAAAGTGCTGGGATTACAGGCATGAGTCACCGTGCCTGGCCCACTGTTGCCCATTTCTTATCTCATTTAAGCTTCTCCGCCTCAAGAGAGAGCCAGATTTGCAGCTGTGAAACCAGATGCTGGAAGAAGGGAGGTGCTTTGCTCAAGGTCACACAGGCTCAAATGGTATCATTGATTTCAGAACCTGGATTTTCTGACTTTGAATACACTGTTCCTTTTAATAACTCATCATACAATTTCAGTATGACATAGGAATAAGGACTAGATTTTGATTTTTGATCCAGTCTCAGGGTCTTTTTCTTTCAGTAGATTGTTTATGTCACATTTCCACTTGTGGATCTAAAGTGCATGTTTATTAATTAGTAATAATAAGGATCATTTATATTATAGGCAAAGATATATTAATAGACCATCCAATAACTATTAACAATCATTTATAATCATTAACAATCACTACTAATTAATAATCACAAATAACAAATAAGTTAATTATAATTAAGCTGTTTCTCTTTATAGTACCTCTATATATGATATGGAGGTCTCATATGGCAGCAGTTTATTTGCTGTTTTCTTCAGAGGTCTGGGGGTGAACTGGGCTGTATCTGATTTCTTCCCCTAATCACAGTCCTAGAGGACTGTTCGATGGATCTTATGTTTAGCTCAAGGTAAACATGTTACCGAGTTCTTGGCTAACTAGTTATTTCAGACAAATACTGAATATTGAAAGGGAGCTAATAGTTTTTTGTTGTTGAGGATTGCTTGAGATTTAAGCTGTCATCAAAGTCCACCTTCAATAACAGCAAAAATGTAGTTTTTTACAAGAGGAGTAGTGGATGACCTCGGAAAGATAGGGCGGGGACTCCAGAAAGAATGAGAACATGATAGGGAGACATAAAGGGAGGAGGACAGTGTGGTCTTAAGGGCAGGTGGGCGTGGTGTGACCAGAGCTGGCATGCCTTAGAGATGGCAGAATTACAGCTGGTCACAAGAGGGAGGGGACAGATAGATGTCTGCAAGTAGCACTGGAAGTGGATTAAAAGAAGGAAGGGTGCAGATATGCAATTAGATATATAAATATTTCTTATCCTTGGCCAAACTAGTTTGAATGCAGAGTTACTCGCCCAGGAACCCCCATGGGGCTGTTGATAGTAATGCAGTGAAAGCTGATAGATTCCATTTTGGAGCATTGGAGCCCTTTGGCTTATCTGCAAGGGCATGTTACCAAGGGACTTGTTAACAGGGGATTGCACAGCAAACATCTATTCCTTCCCCACGAAAAGGATGAAGCTGGTGGCCCCTGTGCACCACCAGGCTGCATGGAAGCACCATATTCATAGTGCCCCAAAGGCTTCCCGTGGTCGTATGTAGGGCGGAGAACGCCTGGGACTGAGAGAACATATTTTTTCACATAAATATTTATGTCAAACGAGCTCTGCTAAGAAGGTGGCAAAACAAGGCGTGAAAACACAATGAGACAGAGCAGCCCGACTTTTTGCAAATATTTATGAGACAGGAAAATGCTGAGAGAGAGAAATAGCCCTGGAAGGTTGGCAAAGAAGGGAGAGAAACACCCAGGATGCCCCGAGCTGTGGGAAGGCTGTCTTCTGAGAAGAATGCATAGACGGGCAGGGCTGATCAGATAATACTGTTAGCAAGGGAAGAGGATTGACAGGTTTTCTTTGCCTTTTAAAGGCCTGTATGACAGTCAGATTGCTAAGCACATAGGGTTCTTCCAGAGGCTTTCACAGCCCCTTTTACAGATGGTCAGGGGAATTAAGAGATTTTTTTCAAGCTACTCAGCTGCCAAGGGAGAGAGCTGGGATTCTGTTCATATCACCTTGTTTCCAGCCCCTAGGAGTCTTCCCATCACTATGCTACAGTTCCCTGGCCCAGGTCAGGGCTGGGCAGTCGTGTCACAGACAATTACAACAACCTGGAGGCTGAGGTGGGAGCATTGCCTGAGCCCAGGAAGGTGAGACTGCAATAAGCTATGATTGCGCTGATAGAACCCCGGCTTGGGCCACAGGGGGAGACCTCCTGTCTCAAAACAATTAATAAATTAAAACAAATAAACAAATAAAATAATCTGGGCTGGGTGTGGTGGCTCACACCCGTAATCCCAGCACTTTGGGAAGCTGAGGTGCGAGGATCACTTGAGCCCAGGAGTTCGAGACCAACCTGGGCAATGTAGTGATCTCCCCTCTCTACAAAAAAATTTAAAATTAGCCAGGCGTGGTGGTGATGCGTGCCTGTGGTCCCTGCTGCTAGGGAGATTGAGGCAGAAGGATTGCTTCAACACAAGTGTTTCAGACTGTAGTGAGGTATGATCATGCCACTGTGCTTCAGCTTGGGTGGCAGAACAAGAACCCATGTCGAAAAGAAAGGTAATTTGTCTCTGCATTCTGTGCATTTCCTGTAATAATCTTGTATTACTTTTTTTAACTGAAAATATAAGCATTAAAATATGATTTCAAAACTCTAATAAACAGTCTAATATACAAATAATTATTCTTAATATGCCTTTTTTTGAATAAGAAATATCTGCTCTGCAAGCATCCATGCCAAACTGCATCAATGCAGACTCCATGGGGATGGGGGCAGGGAAGGGAAATGGGCAATTTCAGAGCTTCATTTTGTCAGTTTTTGTTCAAATTCTTTTTACAATGAACACTATTGCTTTTATAATAGGTCATGACATTAAACACACACACACACACAGAGAACAGGTCTGCATAACAGACATAATTAACATTCTTCCCTCTCAGTCTCAGTTTCCTCTTCAATAAAATGATAATAAGAGCAATCCCGTTTCATGGGAGCATCTAAGGATTGAGTGATATTATCCACATAAACTACTTACCACGGTGCCCAGCACATTGGAAACCCTCAGTCCATGTCAGATGTCATATTTTTAGCAGACAGCTCATTGCAGGAGTTCGTTGAGTACTAGTCGGGGATTCTAGCACATGTCTTGCCCATAGTAGGGGCTCAATGCTTTTGTTGAAGAAATAGATACTCTGGGACTGACTCTGGCTTTGAGAGCAAGGAATCCAGCCTTTGTGAACCATTCAGCTCTAGGCAGTTATCAGTCATTGCCGAGTTATTTTGCTGCTGCTCAGCCAAGGTTCCCCAGAAGTCCTCTTCTGATGTCCCTTTAGGACACGGCCACTTCTTGCCAAGCCACCAACAATTGTTCCTGCCTCTGGCAAGCAGTTATCTTCAGAGGGATGTAACAGTCTCATCCTTCCTAAATGCTGGAGATAATGGAATAGAAAAAAATCTGTGTTCTACACGAAGGCAGCCAGGCTGTGATGGTCAAGGGGGAAAGAGAAGCTCCTAAAATGTTTGCATATTTTCTCAAGAACAAGTTGCAAAAGAAATAAGTAGAGTGTCGCCTGGATTTGAAGGGTTGTATACAGTTATTCAACCCCAGTTTTGTATAAGGAGCAAACAGGCAAGCATAATTATTGGCTGTTGCAGAAAAAAAAGGGAGAAGGACATTGACATTAGCAGACTGTCTGTTGTGCCAGGCATTGTGTTTGATGCATTAAGTATGTTTTCTTTTTTCATACTCAAACCATATTATTAGGTTTTAAGATTTAAAAATATTAAAAAGGGCTGGGTGCGGTGATTCACACCTGTAATTCCAGCATTTGGGAGGCCGAGGCAGGAGGATCACCTGAGGTCAGGAGTTTGAGACAAGCCTGGCCAACATGGCGAAACCTCGTCTCTACTAAAAATACAAAAATTAACTGGGCGTGGTGGCACATGCCTGTAGTTCCAGCTACTTGGGAGACTGAGGCAGGAGAATTGCTTGAACCCGGGAAGTGGAGGCTGCAGTGAGCCGAGATTGTGCCACTGCACCCCAGCCTGGGCGACAGAGCAAGACTCCATCTCAAAAAAGGTACTATTATCATGTCTGTTTTATAGATGAGAAACCAACTTGCCTAAGGTCATGTAATGCGAATAAACAGGATAGAACTAGGATTTGAGAACTAGGATATCTATTTGGATCCAAATCTTCCTGAGGATGTGTGGGGGACAGAAAAATTAAAAAGACAAGATAGTAAATGGATACATTAGAATATGGGCAATTTGATTTTCTGCTCTCTTGCGAAGCGAGGCAGGCAGGAAGAGACCTTGTTATTCAACAAGGATAAATTCATTCATTTATTTAGGAGCTGGATTGGCTTGGTCCGTGGATGGTAAGAAGATTAAATCTTGAGTGCCTAGTCTGGTCCATTGGGAGTGGCTGCTCGAGGAGATTGATTAACAATGCCTGTTAAGGATATGAAATAGAGATTAGTGGTCTAGTTGCTATATCCTTGATACCTACTCATGAAGCAGAGAAGTGGCTGTTCTAAGTAACACAGGAAGAAGTGCTACTGAATGGAACAGATAAGGGGATGGTGGATTCTATCTTTGTAAAAACAAAGGTCTGAGATAGATGGTGAACACAGCTGGCAGTTTCTGAGAATCCCATGAGGATAGGCAAAGGCTTCATTTGAGATAGTGAACTTATAATTCTTGAACTGCCTCTATGGGAAGCAGCCCAGTCTGGACAAGAGAGCGGTTTTAAGAAGAATCCAGGAAGCAAGTCCTTCTTGTTGCAAAGTGGTTGTTAACAATGGGACTATGGGAGCTACACAGGGCCACATTTCAAATCCTGGCTCCATCATGTATGAGCTGTGTGAACTGGGGAATTTACCTCTCTATTCTTATCCACAAAATGTGAATACTGCTTCTAACTCTTGGTGTTGTTCTGAAGATGAAATGAGATAACATTATTAAAGTGCTTTGCACACAACTGGCGCTCAATGTGTGACTGTTCCCTTTTCCATGCACCACATGGTATCCTGCGGCTGGAAATGCTCCCCCTGTGAGGAAAGTCCTAACTGGAAGACACTTAGCCTAGCCCTTGGTATACAGGCAACTCTAATGCCCCCTTCCCATAACTGAACTTCAGGGGCCGTTTACTATTAGTGGAAACTGTGTTCCTAATTCCCCTCCCACTGTGCAGTCAATTAACCTCTTAAAGCCTGACAGAGGCAGCATGCAGGAAGATTGACAACATTGCTCACACTGTTTAAAGGTTCTACTGTGTGTTGAAAATTGTCTAAATGGGGGGATAATGAACAGTCACCAAATTGGAGCTTTCTCAAGCAGAGAGGAAAGAAAGGCTTTGGAGAGAGGTTGCCACCTGACCAAATGTATTAGCCAGGGTGCGGAGACGGAGGAGGGATGGTGTCAGTTCCCCAAGCCCAAGAAATGTTGGACCTGTTAGAGTATGAAGCATTTGGGGGCCGTTCACTGTTAGCAGTTTGTGTGGTTACTTTCTAGGGAATGCTGGGATCAGACAGGAATGGGCACACCTTGGACTCTGCCTGCCCCAGACAGGTTAATGGAACTGTGAGTCCATGGGCATCCACCATGATCTGGACTGACCTGACATGTGAAAACAATCCTAAAACTTATATGGAACCACAAAAGACCCAGAATAGCCAAATTTATCCTAAGCAAAAAGAACAAAGCTGGAGGAATCACATTATCTGACTTCAAATTATGCTACCGAGCTATAGTAACCAAAACAGCATGGCACTGACATAAAAATAAGACACATAAACCAATGGAGCAGAATAGAGAACCCAGTAACATATCCACACACTTGCAATAAACTCATTTTTGACAACAATGTCAAGAATATACACTGGGAAAAAGACAGTCTCTTCAAAAAATAGTACTGGGAAAACTGGATATCCATATGCAGAAGAATGAAATGAATCCGTATCTCTCACTGTATACCAAAATCAAATCAAAATGGATTAAAGACTTAGATCTAAGAACTCAGACTATGAAATAACTACAAAAACATTAGAGACAATCTCCAGGATGTCGAAGTGGGCAAAGATTTCTTGAGTGATACCCAAGAAGCACAGGCAACCAAAGCAAAAATGGATAAATGGGGTCCCATCAAGTTAAAAAGCTTCTGCATAACAAAGGAAACAATCAACAAAGTGAAGAGACAACCCAGAGAATGGGAGAAAATATTTGCAAACTATCCTTCTGACAAGGGATTAGTAACCAGAATATATAAGGAGCACAAACAACTCTATAGGAATAAATCTAATAATCTCATAACAAATGCGCAAAAGATTTGAATAGACACCATTGATTTTTCTGATGGCAACTTCCCCAGTGGGATGAGGTGTCCTGGGTGAAGGAGTGTCTCAAATCCTGGTTTTCTGTTTTATTAGCAGTGTGTCTTTTGGCAGGTAGCTTCACCTCTTTAAGTCTCTACTTCTTTCCTGGTAGATGAGGGGTGGTAACACTTATCTCACAGAACCCTTGTGATGGCTTACAGTCATGAATTTAGAAATTATAAGTGTAATTTGCCACATTCTTACTTTATGGTAGATGAGACACTTATTAGTCTACAATTTGATCAACAATCATGCAATGTAGGTTACACTATCCACTCTTGTATAAATGAAACATTAAGCCTCATAGAGTTGGTGTTTCTCATTCAAAACCTCACAATTAGAAACCAAAATCTGTTTGTCTCCAAACTTGATACTTTATTCCCTCTACATAAGACTACTTTGACATTAAATGCTGCTGATGGCAAAACAGTCTGATGCAAGAACATCTCAAATGCTCAAGAAATATTTATTTGTTTATTGTTCATTGATTGATTCACACAAATATTGAGCATTGATTAGCTCTGAAGCTGATGTTGGACCTTAGCTGGTTGATATCTAACATTACTGGCTATTGACTGTTACCTGGGTCAGAGTACAGAAGCAACCTGCCTTCTTTTTCTCTTAACAATGATTAATAACTATCTCAGAAATGGCCACCAATGTTTGCAATTGGTAGGAGGTGAGAAGGAGGTGAAATCCAACTCATTAACATATTCTAGCTGCTGGCAAACCCTTGATGTCTTATAGCGTATTGGAAACTCAATGGTCTATGGAGGCTCACAAAGATTCGGCAGCCCTATGTGTGTAGATCAGCTTGCACAGCAGTTTGGAGAGGGATGCAGAGGCTCCCTGAGAGGAAGCCTTCCCTGGGACCCTTCTCCAATTCCTCTGTCATCATGCTGACCTCACTGCTGTCATGATCTGTTTTCCTCTTTGCCCCTCTGTCCCAGCTGAGTATGAGTTCCTGGGGTCAGAGACAACATCTAATTGATCTGCACATAACCAATGCATTTCATAAGGTCAGGCAAAAATTAGGCAGTTAATCAGTGCAGAGAGAGGAAGAGGAAGAGGGAGAGAGGGAGGGAGAAAGAGGGAAAGAGAGATTGAGGGATGGAGAGGGAAGGAAGGATGAGAGAGAAAGGGAGACTGAGGGAGGGGGAGAGAGATGGAGTGAAAGAGGGAGAGAGAGAGAATGAGAGACTGAAGGACGAGAGAGGGAGAGAAAGAGGGGGAGGGAGAGAGAGAAAGACAGGGAGAGAGATGGAGGCAGAGGGGTGGAGAGAGAGAGGTGGAGAGAGAGACTGAGGACGGGAGAGAGAGAGTGAGGGAAGAAGAAAGCAGGAGGGAGAGAGAGACTGAGGGAAGAAGAGAGAGGGAGAGAGAGACTGAGGGAAGAAGAGAGAGGGAGAGAGAGACTGAGGGAAGAAGAGAGAGGGAGAGAGAGAGGGAAGAAGAGAGGGAGAAAGAGACTGAGGGAAAGAGAGAGCTGAGGGAAGGGGAGAGACTGAGAGAAGGAAAGAGAGAGACTGAGGGAATGAGAGAGGGAAAGAGCTGAGAGAAGGAAAGAGAGAGACTGAGAGAAGGGGGGAGAGAAGGAAAAAGAGAGACTGTGGAAAGGAGAGAGAGAGAGAGAGAGAAGGAGAGAGATTGCCAAGGGAAGGAAAGAGAAAGACTGAGGGAAGGAGAGAGTGAGGGAGAGAGAGAGTTGAGGGAAGGAAAGAGAGAGAGACTGAGGGAACAGAGAGAGAGAGGGAGAGAGAGAAAGAGAGTGAGGAAGGGAGAGAGGGAAGGGGGAGAGAGTGAGGGAGAGAGAGAAAGAGAGGGAAGGAGGGAAGTGGGAGAAAGAGTGAGGGAGAGAGAGGGAGGTGGGAGAGGGAGGAAGAGAGAGAAAATGAGAGATGAAGGGAGAGAGAAAATGAGAGATAGAGGGAGAGAGAAAATGAGAGGTAGAGGGAGAGAGAAAATGAGAGGTAGAGGGAGAGAGAAACAGAGAGAGTGAGGGAGGGAGAGAGACAAAGGGGTGAGAGAGAGTGAGGGAGAAGGAGGGAGAAAGAGAGGAGAGAGAGTGAGGGAAAGAGAGGAGGAGGGAAAGAGGAGTATGGAGATAGAGGAGGAGGGGAGAGAGGGATAGGGAGAGAGAGAGAGACCGAGGGAGGGAGAAAGAGAAACAAGTAAAAGAGGAGACAAAAGAGAGAAAACAAGAAAAGGATAGAGAATAAAAGGAGAAAAGTAAAGAGAAGCAGAACTTGGAGGGGAAGGAGACAGAGAAGAGAAGGGGAGGGAGAACAGCTTCACAGGTCAGCTCCTGCAGGGTTTCACTGGCTGTCCTCCAAAAGACGCGCTCTTAAGCTGTAAACATGCCCTATTTCTTAGGACACTGGGCTGCAGGGTAAGCTTAGGGATTTTTTATTCCAGAAAACCCAATTCTCTGTAAGCCTCAGTCCCCTTGTCTGTGAAATGGGCTTAACCACGTCTATTTCACACAGTTGTTGTGAGGATTAAGCCGTAAAATCACAGTGAAAAAGCCAGAGCTCCCACACACAGGAGACTGAAGTCCAGATGTAGTGCTTTGGAGAGAAGCTCACAGGGAGAGGCCCGGACTGCTGGGAGAGCCCAGCTTCTGATGCTGACCTCTCAGCCCTTCCAGTTCTAAGCACTGCGATTGTTCAATTCTTTTATTAGATGCTTTTCTCTGGCTTAATAGGCCCACGTCTGTGAACGGGACCTTTCCTGGGGTGCATACAGACTGTGCTATTTTGAATTCTGCATCATTAAGATAATTAGATGCCCAGACGGAGTTTAAATACTATTAAGAGTTTGGTGCATACTGGCTGGCCCTGGTGCCAGAGTCACTTGGGGACACAGTCTCTACTTCCTGCTGCTTTTCTGAGCCCAGAACCTTTATTAGAACAAAAAGGCTCTCCTGGGCGAAGGAAAAGAAGGGAAGAGAGGTGACATATTTTTGGGCCCATTCTTAGTGCCAGGTGTTCTGCAGGGAATTCTATGTGCATTGTCTAATTTGATTTCGCCCTTGTAACAAACATATCAGGTATATGTGGTTGCTCCCATTTCATAGATGAAGAAACATAGTGGTGGAACAGAGGGTAAATTTGTGTGCTCCCAACCTAGAAGCTAGGAGGCTCCATTGGCAAGGTGGCCTTGAGCACTTTTCTTTACCTCTCTAAGCCTAAATTTTCTGGTTTGTGGAGTGAAGACAATAATAATACCTACCATGTAGGATTGGTAAGAGAATGATCATGACTGAGATGGGGCATATAACACTCTTATCACGGTGCCAGACAGCTGGAAAGAACTAGGTCAGTGTTAGTTAACATTCTAATTCCTTCCCAGATTGTTGGGATCAAAGCTTAGGTTTGATTCTATGACTTTGTGAGTCTAGCTTATGTCCCACAGGGAGGCAGACATGGGTCCCACATGGGCATGGGGGCTGCAAGTCCCTGATCCTGTTTAGGATATGAGCACTTCTGGTTCTCCTCATGCTGTAGGACTTCATTAGGAATTCATTTATGCTGTGTCTGTGTATGTGTGTTGTACCCATGATGCCACAGGAACTTGGCGCTGCCATATCTGTATATATGTTCTGTGCTTGTTCATGTGCAAATCCACCTCTGTGGGGATGATAGAATTAATATCAGAACAAAACCTTGTTGTTTACAAAAGTGGTTTTGTGGATATGCTTTTATGTTGTCTTTCCAATGACTCTATGTCTTTGCCATTTATATTGCCCTTAACTTGCTAATATTTTTGTCTATAAATGTTATCTGAGCTTCTTCTTTATGTCAGACATTGTTCTAGAAAGAAGAGTGAATAAGAAGAGTTATTATCTTCATTATCATTGCAGATGCTTCTGTTTCAGTGACAGTGTAAAATAAAAAATAAGAAAATTGTATATATTAATTAGGACTCTGAAGAAGAAAAACAACCCCAAATTCTCAATGCATGTATATAATTGATGTTTGTTTCTCATTCACAGTACAGTGAGCTTTGCTCCATACAGTCATTCAGGGACTCAGGCAGCTTTCATCCTCTGGCTCCACTATTCTTCTAAGGTCTTGGAGTCCTCCTCTAAGTCCTCTGCATCTGTGATCAGTAGACAAGAGGAGAGTGAAAGATTGGGGACCAGATGGGAGGCTTTTAGTGGACCAAGCTTTGTGTGGGAAACATAACTTCTGTCTACATTCCATTGGCCAGAACTGTCATATGGCTGTACCTAATTGTAGAGGAGCCTGGGACATCTGGTCTAGCTGGTTTCCTAGGAAGAAGAGGGAACCATTTTAGTGAAGATGCCTACACCCTCTGCTACAGTACACAGGTATGGCTGTATTTATGCTCCCTGTGGGTTTGCATTTGCATGGCTTTCTTTGGAGGGCTCAGAGGAGCTGGTCTCTGCAAGAAAAGGATGCATCCTCAATGGATGGTCCCGTATGTTCAGTAGGGGAAGTCTGACCTCTAGACCTGCCTTTTTCACATACTCCTTTCTCCTTTTTACCATCTCTTACCCCATGTCCAACCAGAGACTCAGATCTAGTGCTCTACTTGTGTGTCTTCTTTCCTTCTCCCTTCCCAGAGTTAAGCTCTTCCACTCTTGTGAATCCCTCATCACCCCACAGAGGCTACACACAACTGGGAACCCAGCTAGTTTTTTGTACTTTTGAAACATTCTTTGCCATTAGTAGCAGTCATTGTAATGCTACCACTTAAGTTGAATGACCCTCACAATTTTCAAAGAACTTTTATATACTGAAATTTGTTGCTCAAGATCTATTTCATGAGACCCCAATGAAGGTCTGTTGGCACAGATGTGTTCTCTGAGCACATCTGTATGTCTGGTGGTTGTCATGGCTCCTGGCACACAATGGGACATCAATATGGCACAGCCAATGAACAAATGAGTCAATCATTGAGTATGCCTTATTTAGTCCTTCCAGCAACCTTAAGATTTAAGTATAATTCTCTCTCCTTGGTTTCATATTATTCTCAGGGAAGAAAATTGGGACTCTGGAAATGTAATCGCTCTCCCAAAATCACAACCATAATAATTGGTTGGACTTGGATTCAAACTCAGGCATGCTTCATCCCAAATTCTATGTTTTGTTTTGTTTTTTCACTAAATGATACCATCCCTATCATTTAATATTGATACCACATCCTTATATTTCTTGGTACTTTTCCAAAGTACTTCACATATGTAATTTTATCAGAGCAAAACAGAGTTTCAGTGTAGTATATAACACAGGTATGACTTTTTATTTTCATAGGTTTAAAAAAATCTTCTGCAATGAAATGCATCCTCACTAGAACTTAGCAGACTTTTTCTGTACAGAGCTAGATGGTGAATATTTTAGACTTTCTGGACCATGCAATCTCTGTTCAACTCCTCAACCCTGCCATGGTAGCACAAATGTGGCCACAGGCAATATGTACAAGACTGGTGTGGCTATGTTCCAATAAGACTTTATTTACATATGTTTGTTGGCTACATGAATGTCTTCTTTTGAACATCACTGATCATTAGAGAAATGCAAATCGAAACCACAATGAGATACCAACTCACACCAGTCAGAATGGGGATTATTAAAAAGTCAAGAAACAACAGATACTGGCGAGGTTGTGGAGAAAAGGGAATGCTTTTACACTGCTGTGGGAATGTAAATTAGTTCAACCACTGGGGGAGACAGTGTGGCGATTCCTCAAAGATCTAGAAGCAGAAATACCATTTGACCCAGCAGTCCCATTACTGGGTGTATACTCAAAGGAATGTAAATCATTCTATTATAAAGATACATGCATGTGTATGTTTATTGCAGCACTATTCGCAATAGCAAAGACATGGAATCAACCCAAATGCCCATCAATGACAGACTGCATAAAGAAAATGTAAAAAATATACACCATGAAAAACTATGCAGCCATAGAAAGGAATGAGATCATGTCCTTTACAGGGACATGGATGGAGCTGGAAGCCATTATCCTTAGCAAACTAATGCGGGAACAGAAAACCAAACGCCACATATTCTCACTTACAAGTAGGAGCTGACCAATAAGAACACATGGACACATAGCGGGGAACAACACACACTAGGGGTCTGTTGTGGAGGTTGGGGGGAGGGAGAGCATCAGGAAGAATAGCTAATGGATGCTGGGCCTAATACCAAGGTGATGGGTTGATCTGTGCAGCAAACCATCATGGCACACGTTTACCTATGCAACAAACCTGCACATCCTACACATGTACCCTAAAACTTAAAAGTTGATGGGGAAAAAAAAGGATTGTATTTACAAAAGCAGGTGACAGCCATATTTGGCCTATGAGCCACAGTTTTTCAACTCCTGCTCTAGACAACCCCCAAAGAGTGAAAATGGAAAATACCAAAAAAGGAAAGTCACGCCTGAGAGTCTAAAGAACTTGCCTGAAGTCTCACAACCTATTTGCAGCAGAGTTCTGGTCTTGAATCCATGTTTCTTGCTTCCTAAGTTAATGTTCTTTCCATGATACCATCCTCCCTTATTAACCACTGTGGTGGAAGTAGACGCTATCCCAGACTCACGGGTTTGCCATTTGTTCTCCCGAATTACAAACATTAGTCACTGTTTAGTCTTCAGTCTTGATAGTTTTTTTCCTACAAAAACCTATACAAGTGCAAACTCCTTGCTTTGCTGAAGTTCTAATCACAGCAACAAGAACAGGACAATGTGTCTGTCTCTAAAAATGAAAGTATCAGCTAGAACAGAAACCCTCCCTGATTTCCAATAGGCCAGAGTGGTAAAGAATACAGATTGGAGGCAGACAATTGAGGTGTGAACAGCAGCTCTGAGAGTTCCTAGCTGTGTGACTTTGTGTGTCTTAGTTGCCTCATTTGTAGAATGGGGATAGTAATAGTATCCCCAGAAGACTGTTGGATGAGAATGAAAACAGTTAAATGTAAAGCACTTAGAAGAGTGTCTGATACCTAGTAGATGTTTACTGCTATTGCTGCTAATACTATTTTTTTTCCCAAAATGGGATTTGTAATTTCATATATTTTACTGCTTCTAACCTTCAGTGCCTCTAATGCAGAATTTTCATACCCTTGGCATGACTGACATTTTGGACTGGATAATTCTTTACTATGGGGAGTGTCTTGTACATTTTTGCAGCATCCCTGGCTTCTACTCACTAGATTTGGTGGCATCTACTTCTCCCAGCTGTGACAACCAAAATGTGTCCTGACATTGCCAGATGTCCCCTTAATCCTAGAGATAAAATTGCCCCCATTAAGAACCAGTGGGTTTAAAGTCATTGTCTCCTTGTGATTGTTTGGCTACTTCTGACACATGCTTTCCTGATGAAGGGAAAAATTAACAGGCGGTAAGGAAAGGTATTGAAAGCAATTATTTCCTGAGTGAGGCCCTCTCACTGATAAGATGAATTGAAGGTCTTTGGAGAAAAATTCTGGGAAAAAGTGAACAAGTTGTGAGAATCATTTCTCTTAAAAAACAAACAATTCGAGATGGCCCAGAACTTCTAGATCTTCCCATGACTGGGCGGGGGACATTCTGTGTGATCTGGTCCATCACTTGGGGAAGGTGTATTAGGAAAGAGTCACCCAGGTTTGACCATGACAGAGAGAGGCAAAGCCATCGTTTATTCATTCAACAAACCAAAGACTACTTCTGTAGCTAAAAAAGCAAAGAGGAATGAGATGTTGTCTCTACATTCCAGAAACTCCCAATCTAGTCCAAGGAGGCCAAAAAGTAGACAAATAAGTGAGCAGTCCCCCAGATTGGGACTGAAGAGCCAGGTGGAATCTTAGACATGTTTTTATTTTTCTGGATCTTGATTTTTACCAAGTTTAAAGGGATTCTCATTGATGTGGAGGTAAGTGTGCAAATGTTGAAATTCCTGTCCTCTCTCATGATAAAATGCCCATAAGATTATGATGAAAGGCTCAAGAAAGGGAATCTGCTCACGAGGAATGTCCATAATTTTCATTTCTCTTTTTCTTGAAAAAAGTAATAGTTTGCTACGTCGTGGGCTGTTTAAACTTGGCTCATTGCCCAATGGTGTCTTCATCAATTCAGGTTCCCAGTTCCTTCCTGAATGCTCCTTACATTTCTATAGCTCTGGCCATTGGCATAGGCAGGGCACCAGGGTGAGATATTTCTCTGTCACCACACCTCAGGTTGATGAGTGATGCAAGCCCCATTGTATATGAAAAGTGGACTATTTTCTTCCTTTCCTGAATGCCAGTCCCCTCCAGCTGGGTTGGCTGGTTTCCCCTCACATTTCGCCCACATTACCCAAGGGAAGCAACGTGTCAAACCAGGCTATAGGCTTTGCTTTAATTGAAAGTCATGGAAGTAATTGGCTTGTTCTCTGTCAATTGCTACATCTTCATCACTCTCATTATCATCAATTCTATCAACTCGTTCATTCATTCATTTAGCAACTATTCAGTGTTAAATCAAAGGGGGTGTGGAATGGAAATGGTCCACTTTGGCAGGGAAGAATATTTTATCATCAACATTGTTTCGAATTGCTTGTGCATGGTGATAATATAAAGCAGATAATATCTTAGTGATTCTATTATTGTTTAAAAATTTCCTACTGACAATGTACTCTCTCTATGCCTGCACTAGGAGCAGACTCTACAACCATCTTGATCTCGATACATTACTGCTACCATTTATTGAGTGTCCACTAGGTGTAAGAAACTTTGTTAGAATCTGGTCATATACTGATCACTGCAGGATAGCACAGTGGTTAAGAAGTGTGTAGTAGCACCAGACTGCCTGGGTTTATCACTGCCAAGTGTAAACTAAGCTACTTAACCTATCTGGGTATCAGTTTTCTCATTTGTGAAATGGGGAGCAGTAATAATACCTATCTTAATTTAATTTAAAATTCAATAAAATAATGTACATAAAGCACATAGCACAATGCCTGGCACACACTAACATCTCAGTGTATGCTAGCTATTATTTATTCCAGCAAATGTTTGTTGAGCCTCTGTTGAATGCCTGACAATGTGCAAGGGACTGGGTGGGGATGAGCAAAATAGTTTCTTTCCCAGGCCACTGGGGAAGAGAGGAGGGGTTATTTCTGCCTATGGAGAAGGGGTGAGGAAAATTTTCACAGAGTAGAGAATATTTGAGTTACATCTTAAAGAAGGGATAGGATTTTCTTTTTTTTTTCAAGAAGGGAAATAGGTTTGATGTGGCCAGAGCAAAGGTGAGGTGGAGGTGAGTATGGTGAGAGTCAAGGCTGGAGAGATGGGCGGGGGCTGAATCATGTAAAGTCTTCCTGAGGAGCTTGGGCTTTATGCCTCGTGGTTGATGAGAGGTGTTTCAGTCAGTCTAGGCTAAGTTATGCTGCCATGACAAGTATCCTCAAACATCTTGGTGGCTTGAAACAACACAAGCCTGTATCTCACACATGTGCATGGCCAATGTATGGAGTGCCTATAGCTCTACTCCATGTGACTTCACTCAGGAATCTGTGCTGAAGGAGCCACCCCTCTGGGGGACATCCTGGACTCTTAGCAGAGAGGGGAAAAAGAGACCTGCAATGACTCTTGAAAGCTTCTGCTCTGAGCAGAAAGTACACGTTTCACATTCACTCAGATCTTATTGGCCAATGCAAGTCACATGACTCAGCTTGCTGTCAATTCACTGGCCAAAGCAAGTCACATGACTCACCTTGCTGTCAATTCATTAGCCAAAACAAGTTACATGACTCAGGTTGCCATCAATGGGAGCAAGAGGCAATTTTTCCATAGGGAAGAACAGCAAATGTTTTGAACGACAGCAGAATTTACTACAGAATATCATGATCAGATCTGGATTATGAGGAGCAAATGTATCAGCAGGTATGAAAGTGTCACACATTGTAAAGCTCTATTCAAATACCAGTAGTTATCACTAGTTTGGTAATTAGAGATGCACCACCTGGATCCTCCTTCAAAAAAGAACTTGCTGCACAACTACAAGGAGTGTGATCAGCAGATAGACTGCAACTACCAACTCCTTCATCTGTAGAGATCTACATCATCATAGTCTTTCTAGGGCAGCCAACCTCCAATGACTGAAAGAGGCATATATACAAAGGTTGGCCCATTCTTGCCAGAAGGAGGACAACCCCAGTGGACAATATTCTATCCAGATCTCCTTGCTGGGTTGTCCCATGCTAGCCTGGTTGCAGCTGAACTTCTCCCTGTGCCCAATCTTGTTGCCCCAGCCTTCCTGTCACAGGTGTTGATTCCTCGTTAAACATATCACATCGCAAATTCTATCTCAACATCTGCTTCTGGAGAACTCGATCTTTGAACTTATTATAATAGTAATAATGATCATAATATAATTACTTGTATAATATACAGTAAAGCCAACAGCAAGATGCATGCAAGGGCCAACAAAAGGAAATAAACTAGATTGCAGAATTAGTAATTAAGGCAATAGATTATTCTTTGAGGTTTCATCTGGCAAAAAACCATTTTGTTCCTTAAGGATTTTGTGCTTCTGGGGTAGATATTCCACTATCAGGTCCTTTTTGGAATCAACCAGAAGCTGGCATGTCAGTGCCAGGGCATTTGAAACTGAGAGTTCTGGGCCAGGAATAGCCCTTTAAGAGAACACACTAGCTTTTAGCTGCCAGAGTTCTCTAAGAATATCCACCCTGAAGCATATGCTATTCTGAAGTCTGGTTCTTTGTTTAAATTAGTAATATTTCTCTTGATGCCTCTGTTTATTAGAATATAGCGGGGAAGGACCCATGTTTCAATCTAGAGAGATTCTGGTTTGAATTCTAGCTCTTCGTCTACTATCTGATTGGCAGCGGGCAAGTATTCTAGCTCTTCGTCTACTATCTGATTGGCAGCGGTCAAGTCACTTAACTTCTCTGAAACACCTCTGTAGGAATATGGGTGGCAATATTTACCCTATAAGGTTGTCTGAGGATTAGATGAACTATTTTATAAATAAAAATTTCTTGCCAGAGTGCATGTCACATAGTAGGGGCTCAGTAAATGTGCACTTTCTCTCCTTTCTCTTCTTTCCCTTGTGTGAAATTTACAAAATTCCTTCTGTTTATTTTATTTATTTTTTTATTTTGAGACGGAGTTTCGCTCTTGTTGCCCAGGCTGGAGTGCAATGGTGTGATCACCACTCACTGCAACCTCCGCCTCCCGGGTTCAAGTGATTCTCCTGCCTCAGTCTCCTGACTAGCTGGGATTACAGGTACCCATCACCACACCTGGCTAACTTTTTGTATTTTTAGTAGAGATGGGGTTTCACTATGTTGGCCAGGCTGATCTTGAACTCCTGACATCAGGTGATCCACCTGCCTTGGCCTCCCAAAGTGCTGGGATTACAGGCATGAGCCACTGCGCCCAGCCAGTTTCCTTCCTTAATAGGTAGTTTGATCACTTCTCCTGATGACT